>NC_088861.1:2664492-2986159 GCF_963853765.1 Magallana gigas | reverse complement strand
ATGTACCCATAATGGCAGTACACTGGCTATCATCTGTGTCAAAATCCAAAGCACTCCCAATACTAGACTGGACTTTCTGGAACAAGCCATCTGAACTACCTGGATATATCGGAAGAAAAAAATCATCTAAATGTTTTATAGACCAAGTACAGATAACAATTTGAACTTTTTATTCATCCTCACAGTTATAAGATTAGTGTTGCAATAGCTAGCCACATCTAAGAACATGTGACTTAAATGGAACTGGGAGACAAGAAATCCCAGTTAGCTGGCAAAGATTACTCCGATACCATTATATACCTAGAGAAACGAACAAATGTTGAGTAAATAACAAGGTTAACAACATACTTTTTATTGACACAGTAAAATCAGGATCACCACTGTTATCTTGAAAATCTTCTATTGGGTCTGCCTGTGCTGTGTTAGTTAGGGTAGGGTCTTTATTTACCTCATTTTCTCCCATCAAACCAACAATAACACCTGCTGCCAAAGTTTCAGCCTAAACAGTAGATAACAACACTTGTAAAAATAATTGGCAGCACTTCACCATCTAATATATATCTTAATACATGTATGTGCAATGTAATATTTTATTTCATAAAAACCATAAAAAAGTTAATGGATTATTGAGTGATCATTTAAATACTCCCATTTATATTATGTCCTATAATGGTACCCCGTTTTGTATTTTAAGAGAAGGTTTTTTGCATTAAAATGTGTTGACATGAAATGCTGTTGTTATATTTTTATTTTCATCATGTGCAGTTATTCCATATGGGATAACTGAATTATCCCATATGGGATAACTGCAATACATAGAAGTTTTACTGATTTATCCATCACTGCCTTTAACATAGGGGCAATAGAAGCATCATACAATGTAGGTCAAGAATTTTTGATGCAATAGAAAGCATGTTGTGTTTGGGGTCCAGAATATAGCTTAAATGGCTAAAAAAATCGACCAATAATTATCAATTCAAGAATTCTTCATACAAGTTATACATTGTACATATGAAATGCCTTGAAAATGAAATAATATTTGTGATGAAAAAATATTGAGATGTACCACTAGACTAGAAGTAGACGCGGTGTCCATTAATATGATTAAAGCATTTTTTAATCTTCTTCAATTTTCTGTTTATTCCCATAGTAAGGGCATTTGGCCCCCATCCTAAATGGTAAACTGATATATAAACACTGCCTTAGTCCCCGGCAATTTCCAGTCTCATGAAAGAAAATTTGACTTTTAATTCTCCATTGACTTTAACTTCACCCTTTCACCCTGACTTGGCAAAATAAAAATTTCTATTATTCCATAGTAATGAAAGTTATGGCCAAAATTACAGTTGTGAGTAGACAGAAACCTAATATATATAAAGCTTTCCAAGAGGGCCAAATACCTCCTGTGGAATCGTTTCTTGATAAATGCCTTGTCGATGATGTCACATTGATTTTGCTGATGTCACATTGATTTTGCTAAAACTTCTTCATGCCAGGGTGGGTTAGATGGATAGATAGGTGAACAGAAATAATGAATCTTACCCCACCCCACCCCCTTTTTTTTTTTTTGTAAAAAGCTAGTTTAAGATATTTTTTATATCAAAAGTAAAAATGAAAAATTTAAAAGGTAAATACATATTATAAATCAAGCTAATAATTTTTCCAAATTTAAAAGTATACTACCTTGTACACAAGTTTATAGTCATCACAGACTTGCTTCCACTTAGATACTTTTGGATAGATTGATTCAACATATTTGGTGGGATCGATGTAACTTCCACCATCTTTCTGCATGGCTAGATGGATATGGTTATCACAGTCAGATCCAGTGACTGTACCTATTGGCTGGCCTGCAGCTACCTAAAAAATACAATAGGCCCATGGACAATATTGCTCACCTTTCCAATAAACAGAGTCAAATTTTGACTCTTCTCTAAATACGTACAAGTAAAAATTTTATTTCCAATATTTCTTTGCAACTGAAAATCATTTTTATATATCCTAGCCTACTTCCACATCAATTTTAAAAACTCTAGCCTCCATTTTCATGAATTCAGAAGAAATTTCACTTGTAAGATAGGATAACCCATCCTATTAAGACCCTTCTGGGCATCATGGAGTTAATGCATAACTAAATTTTACATTTCATAATACTAATTGACTAACAGACATATGAGTAATCAGAAAACTAACTAGAGGCCAGTTAACAAGAAAAATCAGTGAATATAGTTGCTCCTTCAATCACATTTCATTCAAATAGCAAAGTCATTCCATAGATTTATTACTATTTCATTGAACTAAAAAAAAATGACAAAGAGATTTTATAGAGATAAGGAACTCCACTGAACTAAATACATGTACTTGTTTTAAGTTCTAAAGACTTACTGATCTGCCTTCCTCTGTGTCAAATATGGAAATGGGTTCAATGTTGGTTATGTATACTGTGATTCCTCTCAAGGAACCTCCTTCAGAACCAATTATAACGGTGTGTGAGTCTGTAGGATCCACAGTTATAGAACCAGCAAACGGAGCAACAAGCTTCAAATTAAAATGAAATTCTTAATATAAATCAACCATCTCAGTGTGTGAAAATAACTTTTTTGTACCACAGACAATCGGTCTATAACATTTTCTTTAAGATCTATGGACCTGATTGATTTGTAATGGACCACAAAAAACATCAAAAATTTTTAATGACCTAATCCTTGTTTTTTCATAATTTTAAAATAGCTGATTCATTTTTTTCCTATTGATTGCCGACTACTATAGATTTCCAATTAAATGCAAGGAATTAATATCCCTGTAAAATTGCGAGAAGCACATCTCGCAAATTTTAAAAATCTCGCTTTTATTTTTCGAACAATTATAAACTGCATGAAACTATGATAAAAATTCGGCATTTGCAATTTTATGTTCTCACGATTTGATGGAAAAACGGTTGAATCGCGGAATAAAGTACTCGTGAAAAATAAGGAATCTACTGTATCCGTGCTTTGTTTTTCCCAGGTCTAGTTATTTTTTTCATGTACCTGGTCTCCTCTGGCAGCAAGCAGATCGAGTCCTGTATGTCTGTATTCACTGCGCCCCCCTCCTAGGGATGAGGGATAAAAGCCACTGTCACATCCATCTCCTTTTAATCGACGATTGTTAGGAAAGTCTTTGTGGGCTTTTGGTCCAAAGATAGAATCAATGATTCCCCTTGCTGTATCATATCTACAAAACATGATTAAATAATAATATATACTAACAGACTCGTCATAAAAGAGTTTTTAGATTTACTATACCTTTTATTTAGAAAACAAAATTAGATATTAAAAATATTATTATTTCAAAATGACTTGGTAAAAAATTAAAATACAGTACCTATCAGACCAAACCTAACACCAGAGTACACCCCAACTAAACCCCAGGTTTACTTTCGGGGTTTACTTTTTTAAAATTTGTGTCCAGTTAGGGTTTACTTTGGGTCCACTCAGTGTTTACTTTTGGTTTACTCGCAGTTTTTTTTTGGGGTCCTATTTAAACGATGAAATGTGAAGCAGACAAGTCCTTTATCTTCTTATCTTACTACTTGCAATTCCAACCCCTTGTCTATTCAAAGTACACATGTAGCATCTGCCACAGGGGTCTACTTCTGATCGAGGTTTACTCTCCAGGTTTACATTGGGTTTACTCTGGGTCTGCTCTAGTAAAACCAGAAAGTAAACCCAGGGTTAAGTCTGGGTTTACTTTCTGTTAGGTTGGGTCTGATAAGTACTGCACATTCAATTTTTAAAAAATAAAATCAACAATGACCATGCCTTGTCTATTAATCCAAAGGACTATATATAATAAAGGTCAAATCTGGCCCCATGTTTAAACTTTTTCTAAAATGTGTTTAAGGTGTATCAAATAGTTTTGTTACTTCATTGAAAAGTTGGTATAAGTATACTTTAATTTCATATTTATCGCATTTTATTTCGCTCGCCAACATTTGATGCTATATTTTGCATTCAATCAAAATCAGTCAAATATGTACATTTTCCTGATCTTTTCCTTGAATGAGAAATATAGAGAGCAGCTTTGAACATGCAATCTTTTTTTTCTTCAGTTAAATGTATTAGTTTTGGATAGATAAATCTTTAATGAAAATATTTTGTCTGCCTTATGGTGGAAAAACTGTTGACTTTTGGATGTCATATTTCTGATTTGAGGTCATTTAGATCAAAATGAATACTGAGAAAAAACTTCAGTTGTACAAAGAAAACATACTAGTACTAGTCTATAACAGTAAAAATATGATGTTCATTTCAAAGGGGCCATTTATAGATTAGTTCTCAGTGATACAAGTTTTTCACAAGAAAAAATTCAAATTTACCCCTCTTTTAAAATAGTATAGGCATCTTTGATCTTTTGAATCAGTCCAAACAAATTGGAATATCGCTTCACAAAGTTATCTGCTAGTCCTAAAATATCATTGAAGGGATCCATCAAGAGTGCCTGGACAGTTTCCAGTGATTGTACTGCCTCTTGTCGGAGATCATTCTACAAGAAAATTGTTCATTAAATTGATCAAAACCTAAGTGAGTGCATGTTTCAATGCTACGACCTGTCTTACACCTTTATAATCAATATGAAGAGGCCAAAACGAAATGCTGTAACATTCACTAACCAGTGTAATTCTGCCTTTTGTGAACTTTTTAACAATGTCCTCTGCATCTTCTACTTTCTCGTTGACCCATTCATTTCCAGCCTTTTTCAAACTGTTGAAAGCTTCCTCTGCCAAAGGCTGGTATTCAGCCAACAAATTACTGACATTAAACCAATAGGGTTTCTCATCTGGAAATTATAAACAAGAGGCAAATTTTGGGGATGTTTACATTTACAAGGTTGTATAATTCCTCCCATTACTAATTAAAGAAAACACAACACAAATGCTTTTATCTTTAAAATAATAAGTTTTATTTTCTTTATTCAGGGACATACATTAGGCAGTTTCATATTAAGTTGATCTGGCTCTATGGGAAAACTCAAGTTTACATAATATGTAATTTCCATCCCATCTTTTTAAATAGAGTAACGTATCTATAGGGAATATAATGAAATGAATTTTTGGTAAATAATGTTGACGATAGTCATCAATTCATCAAAGTCTCTTCTGAATTATACAGTTGTTAATCTCCTAGTAATTCGGGAGATATAGCCCGAAATTCAGCTCAGACAGCTGCTTGTTTTGATTAAATTGGGATGAATTTAATCTCTTGCTTGCACCAATTTTTCACTCTTGACACCCTTCTAACTCCCCATTTTGTCAAAACGTTTGTTTCTTACCTTTACAAAGCCTAAATCCAACAAAATATAAAGTTGTTGATTTGAAATGTTTACTTTAACTTACGAAATGGAAATTGTCAAGTTGTACATGAAATTTCTATCTTATTAATTTGAACAATATTTTAATGAATAGGGTTTGTCCTTTAAGTATGCTTATGAAGTGTACAAGGTTTGATTGACATACATGCAAGGGTTTTCTTTAAATCTTGCTCACAAGGCTGAAATGGACACACATACATAATACATACATACACACACAAGGTCAGCAGCGATTCTATATCCCCTTCGCAACAAGTTGCGTGTGGGGATAACAATTTAGTATTTCCACTATAAATACAAACTTTGGTGTAAATATTGGCATTTCTGGTGCAGTGGTTCTTAAGAAGATTTTTTAAGACATGCACCCTATTTTCACTGTATCACAATTATCTCCCTTTGAAATAAGTTTGCCCTTTATTTTATCAATTTAGAATCCCCTTCCCATAAGGACGCTTTGTACCAATTTTGATTACACTTGGCATAGCGGTTCTAGAGCAGAAGTCAAAAATGTTAAAAGTTTACAGACAGACCAACTGACGGAGGACAGACAACGTGTGATCAGAAAACACTACCCCTATATAAGGCTTAATACCAGCAAGCTCTACAAAAATGACCAAAAAGCATAAAATAAATGATGCCTGGGTGACACCTTGCAAGAAACATTCACAAACAACCCACATTTTGACTTGTACAGAAGTTCAAAAGAAAAGAACTCTTACAGTATACTTAACAAAGCAGCATTTTTTTTTAATATTAAAAAAAATAAACAAACTTGTAAAGTTACCTCGTAAGAAAAAACATGCTTCTTGTATTTTCTTCTTTTGTTCAATTACAAGCTTGATGGACTTATAAATACTGGTAAATAAATACAAAATAAAATTCATAGGAAAATTAAAATTAGCTTCAGTGCAACAATTCAGAAGTGACAAAACCTGCAATTCTTTGTTATACATATGTATAAATATTTAAAAAACATAGACAATCAAATCTAACTCTTTCCATAAGAGATATTATTGTTCCCTACCTGAAAACTCCTTTCCCAATATTGGTTAAAGCTGCTTTTGGATTCTTCAAAATCTTAGAAAACCCGTTTATAATATCTTTTATGCTCTCATAGATAACTTTGGCTTGATGCGGTATTACAATTTTGATAGCTTGCTCAATAGCCTGAAATACATATGTACATGAAATTAACAAGTTTATTGAATGCAATAACTTGACGTCTAATTCTTAATATATTGTTTCAACTGATGCACGCAAACGTACATTTATAAACCCCATTACATCAGCTTTAATGTCACCGAACAGTTTGGAGACTTTATGGACAAAGTTAATGGCTGGTTTAAACTCAGGGGGCAAATCTTCTGGATCATACAGGCCTATTTTTGCCAAAGCCTCTGATGATTTCTTCACCAAGTTTGATACCTGTACAACAGAGATAATAATGAAAAGCACAATTTTCAAAACATAACATGACTCTTCATATCATTCAGTAGACATGGAGTCCATACATAATCAAATGCAAAATGCACATGCATATGGTCAAATCTTCAGACAATTATGAACCATACTGCTTAAGGTATCCGATCCATATTAGGACCTAATTTTTCTAACCTTGAATACCCATCATGTATTAAATAGTCTGATATTAATTTAAAGCATTGAAGAGTAGAAAAGGATTTACCTTGAGAAATTTCCGAAAATATTATTTACTAAGCAGTAATCAATTATTGAAGATTGCATTTAGGTCTGTGGAGACAAGTGCATTTTTTTTCCAAATAAAAAAGTAATTACTAACAATATCAATAAATGCTTTGGTAGAAAGATACAGTTAATCATTTGGAGTATAAAAACTATTGAAAATGAATTTTATACCCTACGTATTTTTTTATAATTATTTTTTCTTGATTAAAAGCAAAGGGGGGCAACTCTACAAGAAGAGGAAAAGGTCATTTATTAGGATACATTCTGCTCTTACATGTCGATACTTAAACATGAAAATTATGCCCATGTATACTGAGTATTAATCCAACACATATCTGTTTACCTCCAAATTCATTGAATCTGGGGATATTATGGATCGGATACCTTAAAAAGAATTGAGATCTTAGCTTTTGTTCTAGAATCACAAAAAATGCAAATAATTGATAACTTCTCATGCCCAAACCAGAGTCAATACAAGAAAGGCACTTATACATGTAGTAAACAAATAAGGAATATGTAAATTCTCTACAGTTCAACTTTTGACTTGGTTTTGCTATTTTAAATTGACTTACTTTATCAGGGATAGTCGTAACAGCCAGAACGATATCATCAACTATCTTTTTAAGACTGAGTCTGCCAGAGATAAAATCCTTGAACAGTTGAACTCCTGTTTTAATTCCATTTACAATTTCTTTCAACTTTTTGGAAAAATTTGCTGCCATTTGAATGATTTTTTTCATTTCATTACCCTAAACAAAACAACAAAATAGGCAATTTTAAACAACTTTGCTTGAACAGAACTGAGGTAGAGGTGAACCCAGGTATACATGTATGTATATACATCTGTAAACTTTACACAATAAAAATATTGAAGAAAGTGTTGCATGACACAATTATTTGGTACCATTTTAAATTATTTATTCATTTCAGTGATTTCACATATATAGGTAACTTAAATTAATTTTCAATTTTAAATTCAAAACACCTTTTGCACATGTTTACCTGTAGAATATTGATGTTGTACTCAGTACTGCCTTTAAAGCAAACTCTTGCAAGAAAAAAATCATAATTAAACCCAAGTATCCCAACATGGACTCTGGCATAAGCTTCATCATGTACTCGGACCTTCAGGTGTCCTTGAGTTGGCGCTTCATATGAAATAGAAATTTTAAAACCTTACACTACAGTACAGAAAAACCCAGTTATAGCGAACACGCTCAAATGAATTGATGCTTACAGCGAAGTGATTTTCATTCCTGTGACTTTATTATATGTTGTGAACTCGGATACGGGTCATTCTCAAAAAAGGTGGATTTTTTCAAGTACCACTTGTTTAAAAACAAAGTACTTACAACCAGATTGAATTTATCATAGTTTGTATCGGGCATATCATGATGTTTGTTTGCTAAAATATGCCAACAGTACATCAAATGAAAATCTATAAAAATATGATATTTACAACCACATGAAAGAAAACAGTCTTTGGTGTAACACATAAGAAATATTTATAAATTTCATTAAATCTTATTGTTCATGCATTTGGTTTGGTGTTAAAGTTAAATTTTTTGAAGTTTTTCTTGAACTTAATCATAAAACAAGAATTTGATAATGTATTTTCCTTAATTTTTCATATTTGGTTTGTGAATGAGAAATATGCATCTATCTCATGACATTGTATTGCACACTGAAAACTTCTTCTCCATTTAATGTCTGATTTTTTTTTGGGAGACACTTGTAAGTGACATGAAAAATAATCTTAAGTGAAAAAACCTCAATATTTCTTGAAAAATCTTTGAAAATAAAAACAAAATAAGGGATGTTACACTAAGGACAATTATTGTTAGTCCAAATGTTATACCAAGGACAACCTTTATTTAAACACAAAAATATCAGATTTCAAAATAGAGACAACTGAATGTTTTCATAGCTATAACTTATGAATGCATATATTTAACAATAATCATTATCAATGTGCATAATAGTGCCCCTAAAGTCAAATTATTTACACAATTTAGTTCCAGTATGTTTCACCAAGGACACTTATGCTACACCATGGACATTGCCTGTTATAAGAATCAAAGTTTTAATATTTCAATTTGTTTTGAAAGCTTGAATGTATTTTAAATGAATTCAAAATTACCAAATGCACTTTTCAGCGGATATATTATACATGTTACTGTTATTCTCTACAAGTTCAGGCGTAAAATTTAAGTTTGTTATACAAAAGACACAACATGTTACACCATGGACACCATTTTATCTAGCTGATGAATAATTTTAGTATTTTATTATACTACATTGCATAATCTGTCATAAAATGTATTTATACAATACTTGTTTTATTAATTTTTCTATCAGAAATACATGCATGGGAATTGAAATACTCTTTTGTGTAACATTAAAAGTCCTTGGTAACACATTTTGTTTAAAGTCAAATAATATTTTTTAGGGAAAATTTGGCTTAAGCTGTAAGTCCAATATCAAATTCAATATTAATTATACTTGAATTGATAAATTTGATTTGATTTGACATGGCTGAATTTTTTTAAAATGAATATTTTAGGTCTTATGTCCTTGGTGTTAATTGTATGTGTCTTTGGAGTAACAAAATATTGCATGATTGAGAAATAATCTAGATCTACAGCAAACAGATGCTTCAACATTATATATAAGCATAAACTAACAAATGTGATACATTGTGATATATTTATTGAATAATTTCATCATATCTTTCCCAAAAAAATAAATTATGTAAATTATAGTCTTTGGGATAACAGTGATAGTCTATGGTGTAACTTTTTGTTCTTGTTACACCAAGGACTGTTACACAAAGGACATATTTATGAATTAACTTGTCTCTGCTAAATAATTACTGCTCCCTCAGAGTAAAAGAGCATATTATCTGCTACAACAACACATAGCAATAGTTTGTCTGTTTTCCAGAGTGTCTAAATATTTCTTTTTCCTAAGTATTTCCTGTTAGCCCAAAGACAATATAAAAAGTTACACATTTATTTCTACTTACTTATCATTAAAAAAATTGAGTAAATTTCATCTTCAGCTATTTTGTCTTCTATCATTGTTTATAGCTATACGATGGGAATAAGGAAGCATCAATTATCTTTCAAATTACTAAGAATAGCAACTTTTACACACCAATATTTTGTTTCGTTACATCATGGACATAAAAACATGTACAGACAAACTTGATCTCGCTGAAAATTATTGTTCATATATTTTCTTCGTCTTTTTGCTTGAGAGAGGTATTTTACTTAACTTTTATCTCTTGACCCTATTATTTTAATAAAAAATGGTCTTACTACCTTATAAAACCTATTTAAAGTCGCAAACTCTGAGTGGGAACAGTCAAATAATGTGAAAAAATCAACTTATAAACTTTCTAAATTTTTAAGATTTTGTTAGAATTAACTGTTTATGTGCCAATATGTATGCTAATATATATCCAAAGGTAGCACAAAAGTGAAACTTGGCAAAAATCAAGGATTATACTTTCTAGTGCCCTTGAACAACCCAATACCACCTTTTTTGAGAATGACCCATATAATGAATCACGCTTATTGCGAAGGAATCTTGTTGGTCCTTGGCACTTCTTTATAAACATGTTTTAATGTATGCAGTTTTATCAAAATGTTAATACATGTATACACATGTATGTATACTTCAATCAATAGAAACTGCACACGACAGTTGTCCTAACCAAAGAAGGGCTAGATAGATACAATCATACACTATTAAAACATTTTTTATCATGTCTGATCAAATACATGTACAAACTTTCGTGAATATTTTCATTCTAAATCAGTGTTAGAGAAACACTCCTTTTTAAATCAATTTGCTGAGATTAGCTATAATAAAATTCAAAATGTTTATTCTACAGCTGCACAAAAAAGTTTGTATAGATTACCGATTGCCAAATCCAGGAGATTCAACATAATAACTCCAAAAGATGCTCCAAGAGCTGAGGACCCTATGTGCTTTCTCCAGTCAACACTTGGAGCTTCAAGTTTGAATTTAAGTCCATCCCAAACACTTCTTCGAGATCTTTGGTGGCTAGATGCTAAATCTATTACATCTAAACCATTATCATATGGGTCCTCCATGAATGTAGAGTTGTCAAACTCAGTTGTTTCCCTTTAAAACAGATCATATAAAAAGAAAAGTACTGTAACAGTTATAAATTCCCCACCCATCCATATTTAGATAGTTATTACATATAATAAATTGTTTAATAACATGAATTTTCTGTTCCATCAACAAATTAATGCAATATGCATACAGTTAATTAGAATAGAAAGAAAATATCAAACAATTCAATACACTTGTGATACTTTTAATATGGGAAAATGAAAATTAATCTTTTTCGACTAAAAAATTGAGGTAACCTGCATAAAGCATATAATAAAAAAATTTAAGCACAATTTAATACATTTGCAAAACTTTATAATGGGAAAATAAAACATATTGCATCTTTAATTCAATGTCACTGTCAGACCATGAACATGCATGTTGACATGTCAACAGTAACTACTGTAAAACTCTTTTAGTACGAACACAGGTATAGCGAATTCTCGGATATAGCGAAGTTTTTTTGAGTCCCCAGTGAAATTCTTAACAAATCTTCGCAAAATTTTACGGTTATAATGAATTCGGATATAACAAATTTACAGATATAGCAAACTATTTTTGAGTTCCGTAGAGGTGAATAATAACGAAATTAAAAACCTTTAAAACGAATTTCTTTACAGTTTAAAAATGTTTGCACTACCATTTAACGAAATAGTTTGGATGAATTTATTTTCATATAATTTTTTTCAATTCACAATCCAATTATAAAAGGTATCAAAGTAATGTATTTTTATTTTAAACCTCAATTAGCAAAAATTATTGTCTAGTTAAAGAAAACACGTATATAGTGAATTCACTGTAGATTATTACGAATTCGTTATAAAGATATAATGAATTACGGATATAACGAAGTAATTCCGTTGGTCCCTTGGACTTCGCTATAACCAAGTTTTACTGTAATTGTTTAACAGTGTGTGATTGCGTAAAGTTGAATGAATAGAAAACTTTTTTTTTACCAATGTTTAAAAAATATTGAATAAATGTCTATGTTCTTGTTAATAAAACTTTCAGGACCCAAATACTTCAGGGCCAAAGTTCTAATCATTCAATATGAAAAGCCTACCTAACATTCATAGGGGCAATCATCTTCCCTTTTGGGTGTGCCATGTAGAGAAGAGAGGCTTCATATCTTACAGACTGGTCCTCATCATACAGAGCTGAATAAAGCAAGGTGTCTGCAGCCTACAATTGATTTCTACAGTAAAATATTTATCTCTGCATATCATACATTATAAAGTGTTATACTTCACCACCCCTTACCAGCCCAAGTGGTTCAAGCGATAATCATTCAGAAAACAGTTATAATATTACATCATACATGTACTTATATCATAACAAATTAGCAGTACTCCATTTTGAACATTTCCTTATGCTTTTCAGCGGCAACTTGATAGCTTTAACCTTGCAGGTATACAAAATTCTAAAAAGA
This sequence comes from Magallana gigas, assembly GCF_963853765.1. Classification (NCBI taxonomy): domain Eukaryota; kingdom Metazoa; phylum Mollusca; class Bivalvia; order Ostreida; family Ostreidae; genus Magallana; species Magallana gigas. Next base: position 2,973,531 of record NC_088861.1, on the reverse strand, counting down.
AATTACATGTTCGTGGTCGTATTTTCGAAGAGCGTGACACCCCGTCCTTTTTATCCATGGTGAGTTTGTGCTGTTGATGTGAGACAGAATGTAGTCATAAGATTCATCCAGCCTGGCATTCCCAAGAGTCTCTAGTAAAATCACTTTATGATGGTCATATTCCTCTTCCTCTTTCCTTGTCATTGTAGCTCTTTTTTGTCTATATGCCCAAGGATCTAAAAGAGGAGCAAGACATGTATAGAAAAAAGAAAAGGCAATAACAAAACAATTCTTTAACTTGAAAAGCTAATCAATTGATTAATTGTTGTTCACGAGTGTTTTTCACCAGTAATTCAGTAAATTTAAATTATTTCCAACTGACCATGTAACCCTAGCATTGAATGTATTTTATTCACAATATCTCTGGCTTTTTCTGCTTTTCCTTCTTTCATCAGCTTGTGACTGACTGCCCCAAGTGCCAGCATACATCGACTGTGAGTATCTCTGGCATAAAATTCAGCAGGAAATTTGTTTCGGTGAAATACTGCATCTTCTAATGTTGTCAGCATTATCTTTAAAATGAAAATACACACCCATATACATTTTCATTTCATCCCGAGTAGCAAATTACATAACATACGTGTATCAAAAACAGTCATTTCGAGACAACAACAATATCCATTCAAATTTGGATCAAATATTCTTAAATAACAAGTTTTTCTTACATACACTCTTTATATCATTAAAAATTTTATGACAATTCTTATAAATATGAAAATTTTGTGTGGTTTCATCTTAATTTTAAAAACTCATACACTTTAAGAGTTCTTTCAATTGAAATACAAGTAGCAGATCGAACCTCTGATGGGGATTTGTCATTGATTGCAACATGTGTTAAAATCCTTTTGACAAGATTGGCGTCAGGTGATGGACTTAACATAATCTTTTCAGCCAGCAGTCTCTCAGACAATTCTGTATCCATTGCTCCATATGCATCAACCATATTTTCTTTAGCTTTCATGTACTTATCAGTCCTGGAATATTTTGAAATGCATTTACTTGAAGTAACACCTTATATCATGGGGTTTTTTTGCATATCACAAAATTTGCAAAAATGGGGGAAATATGTAGCTTTTTTAATTTGCGTCAGTTGATTTTTGCGATTTTAAAAGTTTCTTAAAGAAAATAATACAAAATATAATTTCTGCGTAATCAATAATTTGTGATTTGATAGAGATCACGAAAAAAGCCAAAATTAGATCATCCCAAAAATTACTGGATATACAGTATATATATCACTTTTGAAGCACACGTTTAGCAGCAGTTTTTATTTACTGTTTGTGTTAGAATCTTTTATCTGAACACACTACTCTACAGATCAAAGTTAAATAATTTAATGTATGTACATGTATATTTGAATTTGAATTATAAAACATACGTCGGCTGTAAAAGACTGAAGTAAAACTGTGCTATTCTTTCAACTTCATCATCTGGTAGTTCCTTGAGTTGATTTACGATGTTTTGAAAACACATTGCAGTGGCTGGAGAACCTAGTATCATATTCATAGCCCATTAAGGAAACAGAGTTATCTAGTATACAACAAAGTTATAATATTTGTCATTAAATAAACAAGATTTCTTTCTATAGGTTAATTTTTCATCTTGATTGTATGCTATTTTACCCTGATCTGGCTGATTTTCTATACACGTAAGATTAGTGGCAATGCGTTGTCGGCTTTCTGTCAAATTGATGTTCTTAGGAACATGCCTCACCTTTGGAAATAAAACATCAATTCAGTTTTCAAGACAGAACAATTCAACATGCTGATAAACAGTTACAAATGTATCTTGTTACATTGATCTATTCCAAAACTTACATTGCCAATGTGAATAGGTGCTTTCATCAACTGCTCAGCCGGTTTCATCCATTCTTTTTTGTCTACATGTCTTGTTAGAAAGGTCATTTTACCTTGACTGGTGTAAGACATGTCAGGATATTCTGTTAAAAAGATTATATGTCAGAATTATAGAACTTATAGTAGACTACTGTACTTCATATATAACCATAAAAAATCAAACATGTTACCTGTTGTGCTAAATTCATTCACAGCTTTCACTTTTCTCATGCCATGTAATGGATTGAATCTGAAACAAAGGCAAAATTTAGTATCAATCAAATATTCAGACTAGTCTGACACCTATGATCAATTCATGAATATCAATCTGACTTATTTTTCTCCCCTAGAGTATCTTGCTGCTTACCCCTGAGGTGTCTTGGGAGATGTGAAATCCTCTTCTATAAGAACACTGTGAATAGTCCCAAGGTAGTCATGGTAAAGCATTGTCTGGAAATTAAAAATTATAGCATTATTTCATTAAAAATATCAATTAACTGCTAATTTTTGATACATTATTTCTAGGGGTGGAAAGATACACTTTCTTCTGCAACCTATATTGATCGCTTCACAATATGTTTGTCACTATTCAATACGAGGGGTGTAAATACTAAAAGGAAAAGCAAATATTGCATCAAGATTTGCAATATATCAATGTACATATTATCAAAGATCAACAGGTATCTACGCATATACATGTAATGATCCATGAATAAAATTTGATACATATTTTTTAAATATAATCTCAGCCTTGGTATTTTCATGGTTAAAAACATTTGTGAGCATTGAAATGTTGATTTTTTTTCTCAATTTTACCTTTTGAAAGGATGCCTTTGCATTTTTGACTGGGTGGTTATGTCTGGTCTTTTTGAATTCTAGACCCTCTTTTGTTGATGACACAGTATATGTACTATTATGCTCTCCTATTGAAAGAATTGTTTAATAATCATTCAAGACAAGAAGATGTTAAGATTATAATTCATGAAAAGATACCCTTGCAAGTTACATAGATGCATATTTATTATGTATACACATGTATTTTGAATGCTTATATACTAGATAGAGGAGTTTTTGTATTTTCCTTTATCTGCCCTTCCACGCATAGGAAAAGAAAAAAAAATACAAGACTTAATATAAAAAACTATCAAAATATACCATTTAACGGACTACTTTAGTAAATACAGTAAAACACGCTTATAACGAAGTCCCAGGGACGTTCAATTTTACTTCGTCATAAGCGTAATTCGTTATATCCGTTAAGTTTACAACATGTAATAAAGTCTCGGGGAATGAAAATCACTTCGCTGTAAGCGTCAATTCATTATAAGCGTGTCTATTATAACCGTGTTTTACTGTATAATGTTAAATTTGGCAATTTCAAAGTTAACATAATATTCTTATTAAGGAATTATTTTAAATATTGTATCAGTGTCATTTTTCCTCCTTTGACTTTATCAATCATACAAAAGTACCAACAATTAATTAAGATGAAATGGTATAATGGTTTTAACAGCACAAACGATAATTCCATCCCCCCCAAAATAACATGAAGTACTGTAGATATAGAATCTTGAATTTAAAAAAAAAATCAAAAATTCAACAGGAAGACATACAGTAGTTGGCCATGAATGAGTTCGCAAAATGGCGGCGGCGTAAACAAATATTGTCCGCTTGGAAAGTTGAGAGTAAAACTTTACCGTAAATCATGAACGTATCGAGTTCAATTTTATCCGAATTAATAGTTTTATAATTTTTGGATTGTTTTGTTTTATTTTCTGGATTATTCCCCTTTGGTAAACAATTTATCGTCTGCATAGAAACAATGGCTCGCCACGGGAAAGAATTGACAGAAGAACAAAAAGAAATCATTTTATCTTTATCAAATAACGGTTTTTCAAGCTATAAAATTCAGGAATTCACTAATATAAACAGCAGAACAATTCAGAAATTTTTGAAAAGGGTGAACGAGAGAGGAACTACAGAAAACAAGCGGCGACGTGGGGGTAAGAAAAAAACAACACCTCGAGATGAGCGAGTTTTATTTAGACGTGTGAAAGGCAACAGACGACAAACATTAAAAGATCTTACAAGTAGGTTTAATAACATAACGGGTTGTAATATATCTGAAAGAACTGTAAGAAGAAGACTATGTGACGATGGATATAGGAGGCGTGTGGTTTCAAAGCGAATTACTATCTCACACGTAAATCGAGAGCGACAGAAACGCTTTTGTAGACAGAAATTAACATGGACTGTCCGTGAAAATTGGTCTCGAGTCATCTTTAGTGATGAGACGAAAATTATGTTGGGTAACAACAATAAAATATACGTCTGGAGGAAGCCTGACGAGCGTCTAAGACCCGAGTGCTTGGGTGAATTTGGAGACAGGGAGCGCACCTGCAAGGCATCTGTTATGTTTTGGGGGTGCATATCATACCATGGCGTAGGAACCCTTTCACCAGTTGACGGCAACATGAACACTGATAAATATATTTCTATCCTTGATGATTATTTATGGCCTGTGGTCGCACAACATTTCCCGACCCGACCCTGGATCTTCCAGGAAGACAACGCCCCTTGTCATGTGTCTGCTAGGGCCAATACTTGGAAAATCACCAACAATATAAGCACATTACCATGGCCAGCCCAAAGTCCAGATCTGAACATAATTGAAAATGTCTGGAAAACCTTGAAAACTCGCATACAGCGACGAACATCTGAAATTAAAAACGCCGAAGACTTGAAACGCATAACGCTGGAAACATGGACTGCATTGCCTCTTCACTACATTCGCAGCTTGTATGACAGCATTCCACGCAGAATTAGAAGTGTAATACGCACAAAAGGGCAGATAACTAAATACTAAACAAGAAGGTAAATGATTTATAATTTTAAGATCAAATATCGGAGTTTGATTTTTGCAGACGAAGTTTGTTTACATCGACGACGCCGCCATTTTGCGAACTCATTCATGGCCAACTACTGTACCTTCACCTCCAAGTTCAGACACATGGTAAGTAAAACCATCACTTCCTTTTGTGCCTGGAACCTACAAACAAAAAACAGAATATCTTTGCGATTCATCTATCAAAATTTTGTATTCTTTGTACAGAAATTCTGAACTCATTAAAGCTATATTAGAACAAACTCTAGATGACTAGTCACAAATGGTCTGGTCTGAAACAACATTATTTTTCTTCTTGATTTGGTTTTCTGATTCATTACATTTAAAAAATATATGAATTTTTTTTCTCTAAATTGATGTCCTATGCGCTGTACAGTTAATGTAGTACCTCTCCTTCTTGGTGTAATTTTGCTGCAAAAATAGATGCAAGACCTTTCTTGATGGCCACCACTTCTTCATCTTCTCCTCTTGGATGAAAAACATGATTCACCACTCCCCGAGAAGATATCACAAATGAAAACCTACAATGATAATAGTCGAAAGGCCTAGCCAATCAAAGTTGTAAGCAATAAGTGTAATTCATTGTTTAATTGTAGCATGCCCTTAAAGCTTGTTTATATTATTTATAACATTTGAATTTTGTACAATTTGATGTTCTTTTTTAACAGTCTTACTTTCTACACAAAAGGCTTAAGAGCAGAAAATTGAAATATACTATTCCAATACATCTGCACCTCCCTAATTTATACTCATATAGACTTAGTTGGTACATGAGTTCATGCTGCTTCTCTAACCCAGTTTAAATGAGTATGATGTAGGAAGCATTCGAATTCATTTCTTATTTACATATACAATGTATGTAGTCAGGTGCAAATGAAACCCTGGTACAGGTTAAATGATGCGGGTTAATCTCGTCAAAAGATGCTATGATTCAGGGGGTGGGATATTTTGAAATATTAAAAGAACTGTATTTCGTAATTTTATCCATTAATGTTCCATTCATCATGAATTTTATTATTTTTCTTCTCTCTGAAAAATTACATTTTTAAAATTGGTTAGTACATCTTAAACTTACATTACAAATTTCGCGCCTTTTCTTTTTACGTTCCAAAAAAGGCGAATATTTGTGCATGAAAATTAAACACTACTTCTGGCTATTCATATTTTATTTCTATATCATTAAAATCTAAAGGGTTTGTAAACACGGTGCATCATGTATGAACACTGCAGACTTTATGAAATTTAACGTTATAGACTTTAACCAGCATCGGTTGACAAATCCCATGCACCGACTTTGGACCTTCGTGCGGACTATACTATTATAATGAACTATGTATTGTGAATAAACTAGAGTTTTACAAAAACTATAATAATCATGTATACATTTTTACCTTCTTTGAAAAAAGTTTCTCTGTTTTTTGGTTTACAAAGTTGTTGTACATTTCAGAGCAAGAATGTGTTAAATTCAATTTCCCACCAAACGACAAGTTTCGAAATTTACTGCCTTACGATCCCGAGCTTATTTTTCTTGGGGGGGGGGGTCAAAGTTCAATCCATGCACAGATGGCCCCCACTTTTTTTCTCATAACATAAATTTTTCTTATTACATAATTATAGAAAATTGAATTTTGAAGGAGTTGACCACCCCCTTTTTTTTTTTTTGGGGGGGGGGGGGGTTATTAAAAAAATGATATATGGTATTAATGATAAGTCTGCCATTAGAAATACGATGAACACGATATGTTCCTGCAACTTTTATTGATTTCGTGTTATCCTTTGAAATTAGTTGTAACATGAATGTAAACACGGTAAAATAAAATGATTAACGATACACATATATCATGTAATATAAATACATGTATGTGCTGCTTTTTGTTATCAGTAATTAACGCGAGCTAGGGTGATGGCTTTAATTTTGAGCCGAATTGTTGAGATTTTCGAAAACATGAAAAAACATGACAACTGGTAGGATGAAAACTGACAACCTTACCATTTTGAAAAATCGTTGTCCATTCCTTTCACATCTGAAAGAAGAAAACAGAGAACCCCGTCTTAGTTAATAAAATACGTAGGGAAATTTAAGTTACATGTGCATTTACGACCAACATTTGTAACATTTTTTACGTCACCACAAAACACTTTTTAATTTTTTTTATCACATCATTGAAGAAGAGTACATTTTGGAAATAATATGATTTATTTTTTTTCAAGATTACAAACAGATTAATTCGTGTGATTGCTGTGAGGTAAGTTTTAATTTTTCTGCCTGATTCAGGTGTGTTTATATTTATTTTTTAAAAATCAACGATATAAAAACTACGATAGTTCATCATATCTAATTAGAATATGGTGTCGGTGTTTAACGTGTCACTTAATTTTGTCCTTTTTTTTTTTTTTTTTTTACCTGTATTCTGTTCAGGGGTGACATTGATGGTGTACACCTTTAGCAGCAATTCCTGGTCATCTGTCACGGTCCGAATGTTGGTATAACTCACCTGTAACATTTCATCATCAGTCAATTATATTAATTTCTTAAAATGTTATCAGTAAGCTTTGCATACAGAAAAGAGGGTGTTGCCAAAAAAAAAGCGGAATTACTACCAGTACCTAACAAGGAAAGAACCTTTAAATATTCGTATTGCTTCTTTGAGGATTCCCCTTTTATAAAGCGTTCGTGAAATCTGCTATATTTGAACGTGTAATCATTTATCAAATTTATATCATGGCCTTATAGATATAAATATTAGTACAAACTTTCCGGATAAAATTCTACACTGCTTTATGTAAAACGTTGCATGCAACTAATAAAAGATTTACATCGAATTCTATAACTTTGATTTTTCGATCTTATCTGCAACTCCTGTAGGGAAAAATAGAATATGAACTGCAACACCCTCTTTGTCTTTAAAGATATGCAATTCATGCACGTGTATTGTAGCAATAAATTTGTGCTTGTGAATAATTAGCATGTAGATTCAAAGATCAAAATGAAAACTATGGCTAATTTCAAAGCATATACATGTAGCTAACGGAATTATAAATCTATCATATCAAAACTATTTATCTTATATTACATTATTCATTGTGAACATCATTCGAGATATTGAATCATAAAGATATTAATTTAATTGCTCTCTTTGGTGATACATGTAGGAAGATATTTTCTGCACTTCAGAGAAATACAGCAGCCGCATAAGCCGATTATACTAGTATGTAGTCTTCCCTTCAGATTGTAATTCAAAGGGACATGGTCACGACTTAGGTCAAATGCTTCAGTAAGACTTTTTTAATTGTAAGCCAAAATTTGAGCGCCATGCAGTCGTCGAGTTATAAGTGAGATTTAGAACTCACTTTTTGTTACAGAGCTCGATCCTGTCATGTTTTGTTTACATCTTGAATTTTCAAGGTTCAGACCTACGATGAATATGACAAAGCTAGGAATTGGTTTTTTTTTATATTCAAAACCAATCAGGAGAGAGAAAAATTAGCTTGAAAGTAAACTTGTTTATTGCACTTGTATATTGAACCAATGTGTACAAAAACGTGGCACGAGCCTTGTTTACAAAACAAAGTGTTGTGAGCTCTGCATCTTGCTAATAACTCTACGACTAACTCTAAGAAATTTTGGTTGATCATTAGAACTACCTTATTATTGAATTGTAAACAATAATAATAGCAAAATCCAATTTGACCAAAATCATGACCATGCCCCTTGAAATATCAAAGACAACCTCTCTCTCTCTCTCTCTCTCTCTCTCTCTCTCTCTCTCTTTCTCTCTCTCTCTCTCTCTCTCTCTCTCTCGTGTTATTGTCGCGTTAACAACGCCCAAACATTGCACACTAAAATGATTTCATGCAATACTATATGAAATTAGTAATAACTTGGCTGTTTTGTGTATATTCTCTAGCATTTTCACACAAAATGAAATGAATGGGATTAATACATAACGTTATACTTTTGAAATGTTTCTCTATACAAATTTTATAGTCATATTGAGTTTTATATAAATAAGACATTGACAAACACAAATAGATTCAATACAGCGGTGTTTAAACTGAGAGAATGTGATTTATTTAATTCAATAGTTGTGATTTTTTTTAAAAAGGAATTTAAAAGCTCAGGTGTAGTTGGCCTTTACACAAGGGGGAGAGGCTGTGAAATCTGGAATTCATGATTTTGATTGGGCGAGAAATAAAATAAGTTCATCGAATCAGCAGCAGGTTTTTTTTCTTCCTTGATCTACCACCTTTAAATCAAATAGTAGGCAGGAGTTCTGAGGAGGTCATGCGAAAACATTTGTGATGATTTGTTAATTATTATGTATAGTATACTTAGAGTAAATGGAGCTGTTTGCTGATTTTTAAAATGGTCAATAGCCTGTTCAATTCTGTTTTCTATAGTTCATATAAAATACAAAGAATACGACATGTTTAAACATCACAATGGGTAAAAACTAGGACTTTGGTATCCAGTTTCTAGTTTAAAAAAAAGAGCTCAAATAATAACTGGTGTCCTTACATTCATATGTCAAAACCTATTTTATCAACTGACAGCAGATCTGAAAAATGCACAATCATGAATACGTGTTAAAAAAAACCCCCAACAAATGTCTCAATTTCGTCGCAGTATTTGCAAGATTAGACTCGTATAATGTGTGTGGTACACGCCCAGTCAACAATGATGGCGACTTTGATTTTGTTATTTTACTTAACTGTACCCAAAGACGCTGGCAACATACACAAGTTGCATTCAGTCAAACTCTGTATATTATCGTTTAGCTGCATATCTGTAGCTCATTGGTATGAAATAAATAAATGGATAGATGACCATGATAAAGCTTCTGTGCCAACTTTAAATAAAAAGGGGAACACATTCATTGCGTACACAAGTATGCACCGTTTCTCTTATTTATTTATTTTCTGTATGAGCTCGTACATTTATTTTTTTTTTTCAGAACAGAAAACTACAGATTGGCAGCTAAAGTCATAATTGATAACAAGGTTTTTCATACCATTTTTCATATACATGACAGAGGGAAATGTTGTCAATGTTGTGGTGTACTAGATATGCAAAGTTTGAATGGAATTTTGAAATAAATCTTTTAATATTTTAGTATGTAAATCAACGTTGATATCTGATTAGCAAAACAAGCAATTTAACAGCAATGCCATTCTTCATTTTTGAAATTAAAATAAATGCATACATATATAGACATAATTTTAATACAAATATATCCTCCAAATTCTTTATAATGAAAGTCAAAAACATTTTGCTGCTTGAATTTTTTAATAGCATCCATCATATTCATCACAAGCAACTACCACTAATTGCTTTTGACTCTGCAAACTAAAATCCAGTTAGGTTCTTTCTAAAGAATTCTATCCTACCGATTTTCAAAAATGTGGGATAAATTTTGGAATCTCAATAAAACTGTTTCTTTTATATTCAAATATTATTAAAAGCCCTAAAAATTAGATATATGTGAATAGAAAGTTATTAAATTGCGTATATCTTTTTTTTTTTTTTTTTAGAAATATACAGGAATTTCCCATAGCTGGAATACTTCCAAAGTCTTGTTTGGTCCAAAGTAGACATGCATTTCATAAAAACGTATTACGTCATGAAAAAATAAAAATCGTCGAGTCTGGGCATGTTATTAGGGAGATGATATTTAAAAGAATGTATGGTTGATCATGGAAAAATTCAAAATTTTGCACTCAGTCTTTTAGATTTTATCGTTAATGTAAAAATGAGCTATAAAATTTAAAGACACACATTTATTTTTCAATCGGAACATTAATGGTTATTATGCAGGTATTTGCAGCTGAGCCCAAATTGGTTAATTTTACTTCCTGGTATAAGATTATTTGATCTTCTTTTAAATGCAGCGAAATAAAACTGTTTAAAGCGGTTTTAGATTTTAGATTAGCATTTAAATTTAAAAGTTTTGATTCGATTTCTTTTTTTTTCTAATTTAAAAGTTCAGCTTTAATTTTTTTTTCCGTTTTGGCCACCATTCTGAAATACTTTATTAATGTATATTACAATCACCATGAAAGGAATATTTATTATATTTCGATAATTAAAAAAAAAACCCATTAAATTCTCTTCAAAGACAAGTACTCAGAAACAGATCTTTACGTATTTTTTAATTCTATTAATTTATAGTTGAAACCTATTGCACCATTATGCAATGTATATCCTGAATTATAAAGACTCTGCTGAATATATTAAGTTTGATTCGTCTATTATTTTGAAAATCCATGGTTGTTGGTAGTCATTTTCACAGAAAATAAAATAAAGGACACAAATTGTACTTTTATGTAACGTAAATTCGATACTTTTTTTGTCGACACTCGCCACAAAATCCACCCCACTCTTGAAATAATCAGTATGTTACCCCTTATTGTGTGCACATAAAAACAACCATGGTCAGTTTTACTTTGGATAACGATCCCAGCCCCAGATGAAAATACCAGCCAGATATGACATGTCTGTATTTTGTGAGTAGAGTAAAATACAAATGAAGGTAGGAAATAATGCGGGCTAACTTCCTTCTCCACTCCAGAACACCCATCCCCCAAAGAAACACCATAACATGTGCCTTCTCCCTCCCCCACCTTCCTACCCACCCAAAGGACTCGTGTCTCGCCATAACGATAGTTCCAATTAAATTAAAAAAATTTACTCAGTATTTTTCCTTACCTATTTTTATAAGCAACTATTCTAGTGATTCATTATGTTTGCCCAAAATGCAGCCCGAGTTCTATTTGATGGATCTTTTTAAAAGTACTATAATTACATTTACGTTGAAAATGCAAGAACACTTCTGGGATCTCAATAAAACTGTTTATTTTATATATAAAACAAATGTAAAATTTGCTAAATAGAATTGCTAAGAACACAAAGAGAATAAATTAATCCAAACTTTATTTAACTTTTTTTGTTCAGCATTTTTAACCTTTGTGTACAATGAAACTTTAATATCTTCAAAATTTGAATATTTTACTCCAATACAGAGTTCTTTATTTCAAAGAGATTAATATAAGCATGGTTTAAATTGGCCATAACCACCAAACCCTCTAAAAAGAAGGACTATGTTCATATTGTCTAAAAATTAATGATAATGAGTTAAGAAATAAAATTTGTTTATATATGTTAAAAAAAAAGGCCACGACCGCCAAATCCCGTGGACCGTATTAATTTTGCCTGAAAATTAATGAGTTAAGAAATAAAAGTAAAATATATTTATATTTTTTTTTTCCTTTTGTAGGAAATGCATGGGAATTTCCCGTCGCTGGATGTGTTCCAAAATCAGGTTTAAAGTTGACATTGTACATCAATATACGTTAAACTGTGGTAAAGAGTCGCTAAGACCGTGTTAATGAAAAATTGAATGATGATTTTAGAAACCTTTCTGCCAGCAAATGTTTATTTAGTACATTGTACCGTTGGGTAAAAAGACCTTTAAATCTTTGGGACCTTCAGTTGAGACACCCATAAGACGTCAAAAATGAATTTTTCTTCCTGGTTTTAATTTTTAAATCTTCTCTTGAATGCAGCAAACTAAAACCTTAAACTCTGTTGGAATTAAAATCAACACTTTGATATGAAGCTTTAAAATTGTTTTTACAACGTAAGCTCTTCAGCAAATATCATTCAGTTGAAGTAATAAGTATTCTATTCAAAATACATGTATACATACAGGTATTTAAAAGAATGTTGATTGGACAGCAGGCAAAAGAGCAGATATTAGTTCTCTCCATTAAAGATCAATTTTGTGTGCGCGCGCGTGCGTGCGTGCGCCATGTAGTTTTACATAGACATTTTTACCAGAGTAAAGACATTAAAAACCCTAATACTTATCAATAGTCAACAATGAAGAGCTTATTAGAAGGGAAAATACAGATCACTCGATGAATTTATCATGTGATGAAATAATTATTGACAAATAATCTCTTCAAAAAATTCGCAAGAACTAAAACAGTTATATGTCATATAGTTGCTTATGAAAAATACATTTTAAAACCAAATGCACTTATGTTTTTTTAACGGTCAAAAGTCCATGAACTAATTGCACGTTTATCCAGGATTTTAAAGACACATATGCATGGAAACATGTTTGAATGAGATGAAATAGCTTTTATTTCATTATAACGTGATTATTGTTTTTATTCATTTTTACAGAAAAATGAATTGGTCGAGGGTTAAGAATTCTTTTCATTATATAATGCAAAGAGGATATTAAGATTGGAGACACCCGCTTGTCAACGAAAGTATCAATCCAAAAGAACTTAATTTAATTTTTTATATGTGTATTTTTAACTAAAAAAAGTTATGTATAAGGACATATTATCCTCCTGTAGAGGTTTCAATGCTAGTGTACCACAGGGCTCAGTTCTTGGCCCTTTTCTATTTTTGATTTATGTTAACGGTGTGTCAGAAAATATGCTTTCACTGTGTAGATTGTTCGATGATGATAACTCTTTACAATCTTCTTCATACAATGTTGTCAATATTGAATATGTCCTGAATCATGATCTGAAAGTTCTAGAAAACTGTTCATCCAGTTGGCTGTTAAAATTCAATCCATCCAAAACAAAAGCAATATTTTTTACACTCAAAACAAATTTTTACTCTCCCAAACTCCAATTCCAAAATAGTCGATTAGAATATGTTTCATCACACAAACACTTAGGATTACTTTTTTGTTAGAACCTTTGCTGGTCAGAGTATATCGATAATATTGTTAAAAATGCATACCAAAGACTTGGCTTGTTGAATAAGCTCAATTTTAACATAGGAAGAAATACTTTATCAAAAATGTACATGACTTTAATTCGACCTTTAAATGAATACTGCTCTGTTGTCTGGGATGGTTGTTCGTTACAAGTTTTCTTAAAATTAGAAAAAGTCCAACTCTATGCAGCAAGAAACATCACTGGCTTACCCATATTATCTTCAAGAGAGTCCCTTTATTTAGAAACAGGTTGGAGGCCTCTTTCCGAGAGACTAAAATTAGCAAAATTGAGCACAATGTATAAAATTCATAATAATTTGGTACCGGATTATTTAAAAGAAATTTTCCCTCCTATCAGGACTTTAGAATCGAATTACAATATACGCAATCGAGAAGACTATACTATTCCAAAATGTAGACTAGAAATATTCAAGAAATCGTTTGATCCTGACACGTCAATAAATGGAATAGTTTAAGTTTACTTATTAGAAACAATTCCTCCTTTACAGGTTTCAAAAGCAGTATTAAATTAAACCAAATAAAACATCCGTCCTATTTTTCCTTCGGCAAGAGACTATACTATTCCAAAATGTAGACTAGAAATATTCAAGAAATCGTTTGATCCTGACACGTCAATAAATGGAATAGTTCAAGTTTACTTATTAGAAACAATTCCTCCTTTACAGGTTTCAAAAGCAGTATTCAATTAAACCAAATAAAACATCCGTACTATTTTTCCTTCGGCAAAAGACGACTTAACATCATACACACAAAACTTAGACATAACTGTATCTTAAACTTCGAACTTTTCAGAAAAAATATTATTGAAAGCCCTTATTGCCAATGCAGATTACCAGAAGATTCTTATCATTTCTTTTTTGGTTGTAAAAATTATATCAATACACGAAATGAAATGTTTTCAAACCTTTTGAACTTAAATCAAATTAACATTCTTAACTGTCATTTACTTTTGTGGGGAGATGAATCTCTGAGTGTCAATTTAAACCAACATATTTTTTAGCTGTTCAAAGATTTATAAGAGATTGTGGCAAATTCTTGTAATTTCAATTTTACTGCATGGACCAAATTTAACAGAACTGTTTATACATGTACGTTTGTTCAATAACTTAACTATATTAGCAATATCCATTTCTATGTACTTTACATTCTAAACTACTATACAGTTGTAAATTGTTATACTTGGTAAGAACCTCGTAAGTTGTAAGAACTTGTGTTCAAACCATTTGTATATGTTTATGCAATAAAATATGTTCAAACCAACCAATTATAGATAAATGTATTTAAACGAGGCAATTTCAGTTTCTGATTTAAAAGAGTATAACTTACACTGGCTGAATGGTAAAAATCTACCTTAATACCTTAATATTTAAAAAATATTCTAAAAAAATTTCACACACACATATATATATATATATATATATAAAAATATATATATATATATATATATATATATATATATATATATATATATATATATATATATATATATATATATATATTCTTTGATTTTAAAAAGAAAAGTCAATAATTTTGGCTTTTAAACTTTATTACTTGCTGTCTTCTCAACAATATTTATACACTTCAAAAATGGCCACGACCATCCACTCTTTTATATCTTTCTAAGATATCTTGCATTTAAAGAGTTTCCCGCTCCATAAAAGATGAGATTTATTTTCTCCACGTGAGGTCATTAATGAATTTTTCTTCCTGGTCTTAGATTGTTTAATCCTTTTTTGATTGCAACATAGCAAAACCTTTCAATCTGTTGGAATTAAAATCCACTATGATTTGAAGCTTTAAATTTGTTTAATCAACATCAACGCTTCAGCATATTTTATTTTTAATTCTCATTTCTCGCTACATTTAAAATGCTATCAATTTTTCACCGGTGTTTACGTACCATCGGATACCTGTCAACGAATTTATCATGTAATGCAATAATTATTGACAGAACCTTTTCAAAAATCGCAAGAATTCAAACAGATACATTTAATAGATAAAAATTCTTAGGAAACTGGTATTTTAAAACTAAATACACTTTCATTTATTCAGTGGTTGAAAGTCTCCTAAACAATGTTTTTTCTTAATTTATAAAGACACATGAAAACTTTTTGAATTAAGTAAAATAGTGGGGTTTTTTATATCGCGATTTTTGCAATTTCTAACAATAAATGTGTTTAAAGCTAACATAAATAATTTTTGTCTAACTAAAATTGTTTAAAATAAAATAAATAACAACATTGTCATATAGAAAACCCGCATTAAACCACACAGGAAGCAAAATAAAATATTTTGAGAATAGGCACTTATATCAATCAGCCATGCTTATAAATCATTTAATCAATCATCAATCTTCTATTTTATCAAAATGGCCAACAATTTACATGTCATAAAACAATAAATTCAAATTGATATCTATCAAGAACTGACAAAACACGTACAAATGGAGGCATTTTCTGTAATCGGCCAGTAAAAAGTCGTTCAATTTGTTTTAAGGGTTTAAAGTTTGTTTATAATGACCATATTTCTATCGGATCAACGTTGATAGTTCAGTTTCAGTACGATTTGCATGAAACAAACAGGAACATTTTCTGAACAATTCGTGAAAAATAAAGAATTTAAGCAGATACACGTACATGTTATCATAATAGATTTTATATCATTTCCAATTTAAATGTACTCATGTTTAATTTTAAATGATTGAGAGACGATGAATAATTTCTTTATTTGAGTTATTAAAGGCCCATGGAAATTTATTTGAACTAAATCAAATATCGTTTCTTTTCTTATATTATGAGTTTTCTTGTTATTCATTATCAAAGAAAAGTGTGCCAGGGTTAAGAATCCTTTTTATAATGATAATGATTATAATAATGTAAAATATGCATTGTCATCGGAGAAAAAATACAACTCTACCCGACCTGAAAAAAAATCTAAATCTAAATTTTACTGAACGTAAATTAAAACAACTATGAATATTTCTACCGTTGAATTTGAGTTTGTTCGAAATTATATCTTGCATATACGAGTTTTTCCCGCTCCAAAATTGTCCATGTAACGTCATACATTTTGAAAAAATTATGAAATGAATTTTCTTCCTGGTTATGGATTGTTTACTAGTTGTCCTCTGTTACTAAGCAATTAAAAGCATTAAAATTCTGAAATTTTAGATCAGTTTTAAATAGAAAAGTTAAACTTTTCCACTTATGAAGAGTGTTTGATTTCTTTTTTAATTCCTCCCGCATTATCTATATTCATAACAATACAAGCGGTTAAAGTTTTCACGAAAATCAGTTATTTGTTAGAAGACTTTAAAGTTTTACACTTGAGCAAATTTGATGTCTTTTTTCAATTCTCTTCCCTCCGCTAACATGAAATTTAAAATTAAACGAAACATTCATAGTTTTGCAAATGCCAAGAAATAAATCTATCATATATTGCAACAAGTAAGTGCGCAACAAAAATCTCAAGAAATCCAGTAGATAAAAGGAAAAATGCACATTTACACTTGTTAAATCAAAACACAATTACAAAAGTCGATTTTTTTACTTCATATTTACTTCATATTTTGTTTAACCATTGTCGTTGTCACTCTTCAACAAAGCGTATTCACTCAGGGATACGAATAAAATGATATATACTGTGGAATCATTTATATTCGTAGGGGCCAATTTTCGTGGATTGTGGATTTTTTGCTTATTTGTGGGGATGTTTATTCGTGGATGCGTCGGTTTTCAGAATCAATAAGAAAACTAACCTTTTAAAATTTTATTTCGTCGAGGATGTGAATTTGTGGAGGAGAGGTACCTAATAATTAATACCTTTATTGAAAAAAACCCCAATGAATAATTGCCAACTTGCTTTAAACATAAATTGAACTGTCAAAAGAAAGTTTTTACATCCACAGGGTCTTTAACCTGAACGCCCTTTCTCATCTTCTGCCTATCGTGGAATTCACAGCTGATTATTTTAGCATTTAGGATAGAATCTTATACTCTACCCCAACTATTTTGGTGGGATGGACAACACACATTTGCCCCCTTTCCTCCCGTGTCGGTAGTTAAAGTTATCTGGTATGACAGTGGTCAATCCTTTTTTCGCAAAGGCTGTAACTGTTTTATTTTCATTTATTGCTTTCTACACATAATTTATATAATGGTTAATTAATCAGTGAATGACGGTAAGCATCACGTGACTGTTTTGCACAGCCGCTGGATAAAAATGTTTTATGGATACCTGATACACCCCCTAGATTTTAAGCAACATAACACTAATCGGAGGAATAGGAGAGGTCATTTAATTATGTAAAAAAAATGAAAAACATAAAAGATCAAAATGCCTTAAGAAAATTATACAAGATAGACAAATTGAGTGAGGGCACAATTTCTAAACAATTGTGCAAAAACTCACAGATTCTGTATCACGAAAAATTATATACAAATTTTTGACTAGCATATTACATACAGTATCAGGGAATATATCAGTAACACATTATTGTAAAAGATAGGTTAAAGAAAAGTTTTATTCGTAAAACGCATTTAATATTAATAATCCAACAATAAACTGACTACTGGCTACATAACCCTCATCCCGGATATATCATGCAGCGAAACAGTACTCAAATGTCCAGTCTATGTGTTACTTTGTCAGCTACCACAAAACAGTTTATAACTTAGAAAAATAAAAATCATCACGAATAAAAGCTTGTTTTCGATATATATACCTCGATGGCTTCAGATTCAATTTAATGACAAATTATTCCTTCCTCCATCACGTAAGCAGATGAAAAAGAAGTAATATAGCATGCATTGTACGTGAGTTTTATTAAGAAACAAAGTTAAAAAATAACATATATTTTGATTAAACGACTGCACAACACACGAGCGACTGTCTATTAATATGGATTTCGAACGGTTGCTTGACGGAAGCATCAAGAGATGACAATACCGCGATTAACGGGTTCAAACAAAGCTGCGCTTTTCTTGTTGAACGGAAATGGCTCTTTCCATACACATATTTTGTCGAATTCCAAACCCATTTGGAAAAATACCGATATCGATGAAGATAACTTCATGATAATATAATATGACGCAATAGGATCATCATCTCTCGTAAAGTGAAACATCCTGTACATATGTTTCACTCTTTTGATGTCATAATTAAGACCTTAGATAAGAATACTTGACAATAATAAAAACTAGATATATAACAAATAAAATCGTAGTATCTATATGCTGGTTTTTACAGTATGTACGAAATATATGTATACTCACTTTAATTAAGTTATTTGTATGGTGTCCTACTTCAATTTCTAAAACTTGTATCAATAATGGATTCCAAGAAAATCTCAGAAAAGATACATGCAAAATCCACAATGACGTATAAATAGTACTAACCTTTGCTTTAACGATGAATTTCCCCAAATCTTTGATTGTAGAGTGACCCTCGTACCGGTAAACATACTCATAACCGTTTTTGAAGTTGATAAATTTACCGTCATTCCCTGGTATCCCCGAGAAGATGGCGAACAGGAAAAACGATGTTACTGACCAGATGCCCATGGTTGGGCCCTTGTCAGAATCTTGCTTTTGACGTTTGAATATTGAATATCTTAAATGTTAGTACAACGCAGTCACCACAAATATAGTGCTGCATGAAAGGAATTTTGTTCTACCAAACTGATCTCATTTAACCCATTCGCTTTGCCTAGATTTTGGATCTTTAAATTCCTACCTGTAATGTCATTTAAAAGTCTTCATTGCTATTGTGTAAATTTTTTAAAACCTCCATCCCGAATTAGAGGAGGATTTTTAAACCAATATATGTAACGTCAAGAATTCATTTTCTTTTAAGATACAATTTTACAAATTACAAAACAAATATACCTAAATGAAGTATGTAGTAATTTATTATTATTTAACATATTTTCTGAATTTCAGAAAAGTTCTAAATGGTATTCTGTCCATTTTTATTTTGAAAAAGATACCAAAAACACACTTTTTCAGGAAAGCTGGAGAAGGATGAAAATTGATAACTAATCAAATATATTATTATATATCTGATTTTGAATAGAAAAAGCCTGAATTTTCAATGACCCTCATACAATTTTATCTATGTATTAATTATATAACAATTTTTTTTGCCATAGCTACAAAGTTTGGTTATTTTGAATAGTTAAAGCTATCATATGTATTTTTATCTACTTAAAAATTGTTTTATTCCAAAAAGATAGCCCATAACAAAGAGAAAAACCCCAAAATTAACCACACAGGAAGCAAAATTTAATCTTTTGAATGCATACTTATATAAATCAGACATACTTATAAATCATTTCAATCAGTCTTCTATTTCATAAAATGACCAGCGGTCTATACGGTGTAAAACAATAAATTTAACGTAATATCTATCAAGTACTGAAACGGCACGTACAGATGGCTCTAGTTTAGCTGTAATCTGCCAGTAAAAAGTCGTTCAATTTGTTTTATGGATTTAAAGTTTGTTTATGGTGACCTTTTTCTATCGCACCAAGGTTGATAGTTCACTTTTAAGTACGATTTATATGGAACCGACAGGAACGTTGTCTGAACGATTTATGAGAAATAAATCAGGTAAAAGTACTAATGCATGGGCAAAACTAAAACTTACCAGTGATATAATCATTTGTTACACAATGTACATATCAAGCTTTTCTTGCATTAATGCTATTTTTCAAAAGTATCACCTTGTCTGTCTACTAAAACAATGTGAAAAGATTCTCGATATGTTCAGTTGCTGAGATGAAAACTTGTAAATGAAACCCAATCAATATATTTTACTAGTAGTACTTTGCCAAGAAAAAAAGTTTGCATTTGTGATTTTATCAGCAAGTGCATAATCGGCTATGTATTTGACTGTTTTTAAAGTGATTTAACAAATCTTAAGTATAAATTCTCAAAAGTTTTAAAAGTTACTGACATGGGCTTCTGATAACTATTTTGGCAACAATGTTTGTTGAAGGAAAATTTTCCGTCTCAAACAAAAACAAAAGTTTTATTACATCAAGTAATTTTGATTCAATCTATCAGTGTCAATTGTTAACAATAATTTTTAAACATTGATTATAAATTTTAACATCCCCTTAAAAAAACCCACAGAAAAATCCCTTAATGATAAATACTGTATACTCAAAAATACAAATAGTTTAAATTCCAACTGAGGTTGGAGAGCAGGATACAAGTTGTAATTGTTAAACGGCTCCGAATTTAAAGGACCGTATTAAAGATTTGGAAAACTGTGGAGCCCAATAGAATTTAGTTTGACGGATTCACGCCATGTAAAACACACCAGAGAATGGGGAACTACGGGCTGTTGATACTTGTGTTACTTGCCATACTGGGAAAATATAATGTAGAGGCTAACTCTTTTGAACCACAACTAGTGGAAAATGGGTAAGGATGCTACACTCATTATGATTTCATCTATGTATTTTTTCTAATAAAGAACTAAACGGGAAAAGTTTAACATATCAGAATCCTTTTACACTAGTTACATGTAAATGTCAGTCTGAATATAATGTCACTTTGCTTGAATGATTTGAACGAAGTTGAATCCAGTTCACCTATTCAAAAGATCCTAGATTTTCAATAAAGAACAAGACCTTGTGTATGTTCAACGTTAATCTTACAATCTATATATATATATATAATTCTCATAAGAAAAATACGTCACATTTACTAAATTTAGTAAATGTGACTTGAGAGTTGACGTGATTGAAAATGTAGCACAATTGTTATAAGATTGTTGTGAGGCATGTGTCTTTTTTTAAAAAATATATATTTTGTATGATTTAGATATATGTAAACTACATGTGCGAAATTGAAAATAAAAATACGTCGGACACAAACCTGTGATATTAACATGTATTTTCATACTAAGTGTTTAAGCTTCTAATTTTTGCAAACACGTTCTGATGTAGACTCCTTTTTTACACAACGTTCGGCGTTGGCACATTTCATCACAAATAAATTGTTTCGATTTATATTGTACCTTAGACAGATGAGCCATCTCCAATTAACAATGAAATTAGCTTTGATCTTGAATATTTTTTTTTGCACAATCGCGTCTTATAGCGTATTTTATATTTTGTTAAACCTTTACCTTCAAGACCCGAGTTGAAATCATCTGTTGCTTTAACAAGTTCACTTATCTAAGAATTGTTAGAATGCCTACATGCATGGGGCTAAAACAGTCTAAATGTGAATATTTAAAAACTGTAATAATTTAATGATCAATAAACTATCATAAATCTCAATATACCATACCACCTAAAAGTGTTTATTATTGTTATAAAGTATATTTTTCTTTGATCTTGCAGACAAAACGTGCTTAAAGTGAAGCAAGAAGATTACGTTTACGGTTGGTGGGGTTACAATTACTATCACTACTACAACAGCTACTACAACACCGGAATCTACTGCTATCGCTACGGATATTATTACAGCTATGGTAGATACCATAATAAAAGATGGAGATGCACAAGGTAAACCCATATAATTATTCGATTTTATTTTTTAATAAAAATAGCTAGACTTAAGTTAACGTCGGATTGTGAGTGTCTTTTTTTTTTTTTTTTTTTTTACAGTTCTTACGTTTGTTAATTACACTTGTATTTCCATAAACTTGTATATTTGTTGTTGTAGAATTACGTATAAATATAAGTGTATGTTAGGCTACAGATCACACGGACTAAACCACTGTCCTTATGGTGAGTTTGTTTAAAATATATGTTATATATTTGTAATCAATATTCTCCAGAAAAATTCGTTTGATGAGATTTTATTTTGCTTTTTTTCTTTTCATTCAGTTGTAAGTGTATTTATTTTTATTATAAATGTGATACTGATAATAAGTGTGAAAATGATCTTGAAATCTGTGAGGTCATTTTCCATAATTTCAAAAAGAAGCATTCACAGCGTTTGCGTTCGCAAATAACCCGTTTAAAAAGAAAATGACATCATACATTTATGTACCTTAAAAAATTTAAATGCTCAATTTAATATTTATTGTGGAAGCTCATGCTGCCAGTATACCGTATACCGTACGTACGACGTATATAATCATGTTAGTGTACTTTCTCATTTATACGTTTTCATCTCGATTATACGACTTTGTACCTTCATCGGATTATTAAATATATCGTAATTACAACTTATCATCTTGTTATTATAAGTGTTAAAATCGAAGGAAAGACATTTTCTATATTTTGCACGACTTCTTGTCATGTACGAACGACTTATTAATTTCGTTCCCATCTCTTATCAAATCGTTTCATGCGTATTTTAAGCGTATGAAACAGAAATTATGATATCAAAAGCTTTACATTTCGTTAAATGCATACATTGAAAATAAAACGAAAATGTATCAATTGGACATTAGATAATACATTCATTGAAACTTGTCAAAGTGCGTTTTCAGTTTTGTTCAACAGATTGCAATAAATATTTTATGAAATTATAAAATAGCAATTTGCGCCGGACAAACAAATCCCACTGGAGCATGTAACCAACATGAACAAATGTCCACGAAATTCGGAATGCAATGGAAATATTCCCAAGGGTCCTGCATATCTCCAGAGAACTGTCACAACTGCAGCATTTATTACTACAATAATGGTCCAAGGTGTACAGGTAAAAACCTTTTTTTGAAGTCAAAATCTAGTGTTTGATTTATAAATAGACAATATATATCAAAAGTTTTTTATGCATATAATGTGCATGTTTAAATTTATGGACAAAGAAGATTAAATGATATTACTTACCGCTTGTACAAGAGTTAATGATTCAATATAGAACAATTATAAACAAATTTACGATGTTTATACATGAAAAATTAATTTTACATTTCATAAATGTTGAAGCAAACATGTTATTCATAAAAAACGAGCAAAAACAAAAAAAATCAGAAAAAAATCGAAAAACAACTACAATGCCTATATAGATTTTTGATTAATTTTTAGCTTGTCCAAAAATTGCTCATTGTCTGGAAATGCATTGTTTTGATACCGCTGCGTCCACAATTTGTGCCAACTGTGAAGGGGTTGTCAGGGACGCACCGTACTACAGAGCTTACGTTAGAAGTGATGATAAAAAGCAGTGTTTACGTACGTAAAAAAACATTTGTTAATATGAATAAAGAGACACAAAGTAGAAACATTTTTAAATCAAATACTGTGTCAATGTTCGCAAAAAATGAAGGATATTACGCCATTTTCCCTGCAGATTAATTGTCAGGAAATAAAAAGTTATATATCTTGTGATTGTAGAAGCTTGCTCTTGGCGAAGTGACAGCACTAGGTGTTACCCTGGATACTGTGACGGGGAGCTGGCGGCAAATTGCAGATGTGTGCAGGGATTTACTGGAAAACACTGTGAAATAAGTAAAATTTCAACATACATGTATCAACAGCGAAAATCTTTAATTCGTTGATAATAACACACACATATCAAATAACAGTCATGTGTTACTTACTATGACTACATTTTTACAGTGACAGAGCATGCAAACATCGTATCGAATTGGTTCAATTTGAGGCACAAACATTACGTCCTAAATAACCCATCGGGTACTGTAGACGCAGGACCACACCCCATCATCTGGTCAAACTATGGAGGTTGGGATCTGGCGGAAACAGTTTGGAATGCCCAATATGTAATCAAAGAGAGACTACACACTAATTCATCTCATTATATCAAGGAATTTGTTTATGGAATCATCAAGGCAGGGACAGTTTTGAATTTCACACAAAATGTAATGGTGCCAGTCATCACCTATTTCAATACTACAGATTTAGCAAATGAGACCATGAATTCAAATTTGACATTTGGAGCAGACAACACTTCTATTGGTGTAAATAATACATCGTCCATGGACTTCAATGTCACTTGGGGTAAATTTACACGCTATCATCATTGATTTTACTGTAAGACTTAGATTGCACAAAACGTGTTTTTAAGAAGTAAAATGATTTATTAAAAAATGGACTTCAATGCCACACTTTGTAAATTTGCTTTTCATCATTTAAGGCATAGTAAATTAAGGTTTTTTTTGAAAATGTGTCTATCAAATCTGATTTATGTACCAAATATAATAATATAACCTTATTTTAATCTTACAGTACCTAAAACTATTGAAATTATTGAAAAGTATCACTGCCCCAAAGTTTCTAAGTTAAAACCTGCAACATCGTCATTTGAATGCAGAAAGAATTTTTCATTGGAGTCAGGATCAGAACCTTTTAATTTTAGTACTGGGGATACGTATGTAATTTTATGCAATTTACAACTTTGTATAAATTGTTTCAATGTAAACAGAAGACGAAAATACAATGTATTGTTTTCATTATAGAATCTAAAGTAAAGAAAAGTTATAATAATGTATTTTTGTCATATTTTTCTGATACATTGTTTTCTTGCAGAATGACATTCAAAATAGAAGCTGATATAGGTGGGTTTCTTATAATGGAACACCGGGAAAACCATGTAAATGAAACACACAATTTGATAGGCACCACAAAGACATTGGAGTACGTTTTCCGATGGGACTTTGTTCTCCCTTATCACTGTGTAGAAAAAGAAACGAATACCGAAAACTGTGTGGACCCGCTAACTGTTCAAGACCTAACAGAACAAGTAAGATTTTATTTTTAAATTTACAAGAATGAAAAGAAATCAATTATTTTGCAAATGTATTGGAATCAAATATTAGCCTCTAAAATTACAGTAAATAGAGGCACATTACTAGTCTAAACAGCTTCTGTTTTCTTTAAAATTGAATTCGATGAAATTATCAAACACTTCCCTCATGAGGACAGGTTTTCTCTTTTACCGACAATTAAAAAAGTATTGTGGGTTTATATCACCGGTAACTACTACTAATTCGTATCAAACCATGCAAAGATAATCTCATGTAGAGAGGATCTATGCTCATGTTCGTATCCGCAAAAGAAATGAATACCAGTATAGCAAGTTTTCTTTCACAAATTAAACCTTTGATATCATTTTTTGTAGATTTTGCATCCACGATCTTCTAATTGTTAATGAACTTAAAAAATATATAAAACCTCCTCTGCATGACTATTAATGTATATTGTTTTTTTAAAAAAATTATAAAAATCATGTAAAATGTTGGCAGTCTACTATAAGCATAACCTGGGGTGATTGGTTTGACGACTTAGCAGGACTTCAGGAATACAAATATCAGATACACGCAGTCTCAAACCGAAACAACATTCTCAAAGAAGATGGTCCTCTAAAAGATGGAGGTGAAGGAACAATACACCTCAACGAAACATTTGTAAGTTCCGGTATAAAATTTCTGTTTTGTTAATTGTTTGCTAAAGTGAAGTTAGTCCGTTGAAATAGTATTTGCATACAAACAGCGGTGTATTATGAAATGAAAAAATAATAATTCTTTAATAAACTGTGCCTGACGGAGAACATAGGGCGACATAATATTCCTACATATAGCTAAAACAGAAGTTTATTTTACCTACAGAAAGAGCTAAACCTTCCTGGAACAGGGTTATACTCTATTCACCTGACGGCCTATGATAAGGCGGGCAATTACAAAAGTACAAGGCGGTTTGTGTTGTTTGATAGTAATTCGCACGTGTCACACAATCCATACGAACACTCGCGTGTAGACACTGGCTCAGAAAACACAAATTACACGTGGGTGGTGGACAATACAACAACTATTGAGGTAACTTGGAAAAAGAGATTTCGAAATGCTTTACATGACCATAATAAATGGTTGAATGAAATCTCGGAAAGTCACGGAATTGCTGAAGCCTATGACGATTACACAGGCATAAGGAATGTGACACACATTAAGAATGTATATGGTGAGAAATTCTTTATCAAAAATGAATCATACATTTACAATTTTCAGAAGAAACAAATTTCATAGATGCACTTCAGCCAATGAACAATAGAAATGAATGATTTTTTGCAGGATGTGTTGACTTTAGAGTAGAATATTTTGTATACGATGGAACTGGTGTAAAGGATCATCAGCCTTCTACCCCAGTACAGGACATCTCCACAGAATCTGAATTCCTCACATTGAATTGGTGGGACGGGGATAAAGCAGTAATAACGGTTATTGCCGTTGATATCTTTAATAAAACATTAAACGACACACTGACAGTTTACAGAGACGCATCGCCACCAGTGATAGAGAACCTTTGGTTAACACGAGGAGAGAGACTCAATATCAGCGTACACAGATTGGAGGATTTTACAGAAATGACGTAATTATTTGATCAGACATATATTTGTTCTAATCAAACTCTTGCAAGCTACTGGCATGTATTTTGAATTTAAAGCTTTAAAACTAGGCATAGGCGTCGGAGCCAGGGGGGGGGGGGGGGGGGGGCTTAGGGGGACTTAGCCCCACTTTTTTGAAAATTTATACATACCAAAGACCTATTTTTGCTTTTCATGGTTTTTGATCAGTCTAGCTCCCCCTCCCTCCAATTTTTAAGTTGCTTCCGAACCAACTGCATGGAAACAAAAACAAATGTTTTCATCGAAGACAGAATAGAAGAATAAAGATGACAAATTCTCAAAACCGAATATTATGATATACATGCATCACTATATTTTAGGATTGAATGGCTGGCATATGATTATCACAGTGGTATAGACAGTATCTACTGGAGGTTGTACGATAATTTCACTGGAGAAAGCATTTTGCATGGACATGAGGATCTGTTTGCTCAAGGCTCATCTCAAGTACGTTGATAAACATATGACAGTATATAAATAGTGCCTGTTCGGGAGGATAAGAGTTGAAATTGACACCCCGCGAAAACAATTGTCAACCGACGCGAACACTATTTATTTTATTATATTTAATGTCTTAATTTTAAAGAAAACGTTACTGCTTTTATATTGGAATGGCGTGAATTGTATGGCGAACCGTATACACATAATTTAGGCGCATGTAGCAATTCGTTGTGTTACCCTTTGCCACATTTGTTGCGAACGCTGAGGGTAATAAAACGGATTATCAACTACGTCTTAACCAATCAGATTTCAGTATTTAACATGGAAGTATAATAATACATACTATTAATAAACACCTTACCATTACAAATGAGTCTGAACGATGTGTATTTCTTACAGGATATAAATGAATGTAAACTTAAATACGGAAACTACAGCAGAGGACCAAACTGTTACCAAACAAACCACTGGGGAGCGTTTCACAGACATTATCAAATAAAACCGGAAGTAAAGAGAGACGGGGGACTCGTTCATGGGAAAGATGTCGGATTACATGACTCTGATTATTTCTTAGAAGTTAATGCAACAAACAAAGCTCTTTTATCGACCATTCTGACAAAGAAGGTCAATAGTTGTTTTCATCTTTTTTAACGTCATAGTTTATATACATTTGACTTAAACGTTGGAATTATGATTTTTTTTAAAGTTTATCATAAATAAGTTTAAAATTTTGTCATAGTTTATCATAAAAAATTTAAAATTTGTTTCAGATAACAATTGATATTTCACCTCCACATACCGGAACTGTACAAGACGGCATTAGAGGAACTGACGAGATAGACTTCCAACAGAGCAAGACGCTGAACGCTTACTGGGATGGCTTTTTTGACAAAGAAAGCGGTGTTATGTTTTACATGTATGGTTTTGATACCAAGCCCATTCCCTCATCCGAATTCCAATTAGATTCGATCAGCTCTATCGTACGTATCACATGTAAATGAATAACTTTAATTATTATACTATAGCTGGAATATTTCTTTAGATTATGCTTCTCTGAATATAAGGTAAAAGAAACTTACTCGCTCGAAGCCTCCCATACAGTTACCTCAGAGGGGACGTATTACGCCTGCGTGGTCGCCTATAACCGTGCTCTTGAGCCCTCTGACCCAGTTTGTTCTGACGGTGTCACTGTCACCACAGATGTTCCTTATGTGACTGAGGTAGACATAAGTAATGCCCATGTAAGAGAGGGATTGGTCACAGACGTGGGGAGAACAAACTACTGGGTCATCAGTACAAACAGGCGCAGACGATTAATTCATAACCCAACAACAGATTGTGTGTAAGAACGATTCGGTATTTTTCTCCAATGTTATTAAGTTTACAATAGCAATGGAATTTTTAAAAAAGATTTTTAAGATTAACATTTTTGCCATCAGGAATAAGGCTGTATCTGTGTCCAACGTTGAAATGTTCCCAATAGAATATCACGCAAATAGATCTACTGTTAGAGTTAATGGGTCGTTAGTATGTGCCAACACATCAGCAACATCCTTAGTAACTAGTCCAATGATTTCCAAATCATCAAATGTAAGTATTGTTATTGAAATGTAAGAGTATCGATTCATCATCAAAATATTAAACATTGTTGATAGATGATCAGTTAAATATTTGTTTAAATTATTTATTGTTTTTGTAAGGTCCCTATTTGTTATAACATTTTGATGAAAACATATCATGTAGATAAAATTATCCTGGTCTTCAAATGAAACGTTAATCCACGATTATGAAGTTGGATTATCTACACTTTCGGGAAGTACTGCTCCAGATATCATGACCTTCCGATCTTCCAAACAACACTGCCATATTAATCTGATGCACACGGATCTTCCAGAAGGAAAACCTTTCTATTTCATCATTAAAACAATCAGCAAATCAAACATCATAGGCATTCAGGTATTCGTGTAAACGCGGCTGTTAAAACTCGTTCTCCTTTGTGACCCCCAAAAAACAGAGTGTTTGAAAAAGTTAAACATATTTTCTATCTGGTATTTATGATCGTTTTCTTTTAAGTCAATTGGACCTTGTTTTATTGACACGACTCCACCAACATTTTTTCCACCGATTTCTGTCAGCCATGACAATGGTCACTTAGTAGTATCCTGGAATGTTGGGAGTTTTAACGACCCAGACGATCCATTCCCTCTTCATTTAAAAGTTGCTGTTGGTAAGATAGTTTATATTCAATAATAATATTCAGAGATGTCATACACCATGCCGTATAATAGTAATGGTAAAGGATTGATTCTAGTAAACGATGAAATTGTCTCATGGATATGAATGAAATATGAACAGGTCATAGTCCTAGAGGTACCCAGGTTCTGAAGTACTCCCCTTTGAAGGCCGGTGCCAGCTGTAGTATAACAGAGCCACCAACATGTACAACCATTCCTATATCTGACACAGAGTGGGGACTGCACGGAAATCATACATACTACGTCACTGTGAAGGCAGAAAATGCTGCAGGACTGATATCTTATGGTGTGTCCGATCCTTACATTCATAACGTTCAGCTTCCCTCAACTGGAATTGTCATGGATGTACCTGTACGTTCATAATATGCATTGATTGTAGTATCTTTTTGGTTGGAATCATGAAATTTAAATTTGAATTCAATTTTCCTTTCGTTGTTTGATGATTAATTACATATGATTTATGTATTATGAATGAAATTAAACCACCCTATCTATCAATTCATATATTTAATGATATTAAAATACAAATTATCAAACGTCTTTAAAGCTATTTCTAAATGTTAAAAAAATACAGTTTTCTTCCTGATGACAAAAAATTGAATGTGTTTTTCTATTTTTAGAGCAGCACTGGAAGTTTTTTCATCGTAAGTACGCCATTGTTTAACCTAATCACACCTTTTAAAGTGAAACACGATATTTTCACATCAATCAATTATGAATTTAATGAACAAGCTTAAGAATGATATATTGCAAACTTTTCAGTTTGCATTAAAACATTAAATAAATAATCCTATAAAAACGCTTACTTTAAGGACATAGCAGACATTGATTTTACATCTACAAATCACAGCTTATCTGCTAGATGGACAGGTTTCTATCATGCATATATTGATGTGACTTATCGTTTTCGTGCTGGAACATCACCTGGAGCCTCTGATACAGTTCCAGATAAGGATGTTGGAACAAACGAATCTTACACGGAGAATGGACTCTCTTTAATTGCTTTCAAGGTACATGTACATCAATTAGGCTGCTGTATTGAATAGCTGTTTATTTTTCGATTATATTATTTATATTTTTATTATAAAGTATCAATTTCTGTTTTTATTATGTAATCATGTTTATTGAAACGCAGGGATTTCAATTTTCAGTTTTCCTATTGTTTTTAAAACTTAGATATGTATGCAGAAGTTAATATTAAAAAAGTAAATATTAAGAATTCTAAATAATTAGTCCTGATGTATATGACAACAAAAAAACATATTACTTTGC
This sequence comes from Magallana gigas, assembly GCF_963853765.1. NCBI lineage: Eukaryota > Metazoa > Mollusca > Bivalvia > Ostreida > Ostreidae > Magallana > Magallana gigas. Next base: position 2,942,697 of record NC_088861.1, on the reverse strand, counting down.
GTATAAAGAAAAATGATATTTAGAGATACGTATATAGAACAAAAACATATAACATTGCAAATTAAGGAATATAATTTTTAAGAGTATCGATATGTACATACTCTGAAGTTGAAAATAGAACGAAATGTTATCATATGAAATTTATTTGTAATTGAACTTATTTCAATGTTTTTTAAATTATTAACATATTATGGGATTTATGCATATGTCTACGTGTCATTCTTTTAGACCTATTACGTCACAATTATTGCGGAGTCGGCTGCTGGATCTGTGAACGTCACATCAGATGGAGTCACTGTTGTCCAAGAAAACGCCATCTTGAATAATGTCACAGTCTACGATGGAGAACCTTGTGTTGAAGGAGGTTTGTATCTACTTTTTTTTATAGTCTACCTTATGTGATTTTAAAGCTTCCACTTGTTGTTTTATTTCTAAGTAACATATCTCTTTGTAGATAGGAATATTTCTGCAAGATTTGACCATCATGATTGGGTTCGTGTTCAGTATTTCCTTTAACGATAATTGTATTATGAATTGAATATTATATGTCATAATTGTTTTTATCTATGTTGATATTTTCTTGTTGTTGCTGTGTAATCCATATTTTAAATACGTAGTATTATTATCGTTTCACATTCAAATATAAGATTTTTGTTTTTTACTTTGTTTTAATTTTGTTTTAAGAATATTCAAAGGAATTGCACGACTGATGTTGACTTCCAGACATCGACGGATACTCTAAGTGCATATTGGGAGATCCCAGTCGAGTTATTGCCATTCACTCCCGACGTGTATTTTTCAGTAGAAAAGAAATCATTTTATGGTGGTAAAAACGTTATGTCCTTGTTGCAATTAATTCCTTATTATATAAGATCTGATGGTTTTTTTCATGAACAACAAAACTTTTAAAAATATCATATACAACTGATCTCTAATGTTATACAGCACTTTAAAGAAAAATGTAAAGAATGACACTTGTTTTATAGACGATTGGAGTTTATTCCAAGACTACAGATACAACCACGGTCACCATCAGGCTCATGTTACGGGGCTTCTGTTAGATCCCGGAAGACTCTATCGGTTTGTTGTAAAGCTTTGTGCACGGGAGACGTGCTATCAGCCAGTCCAGAGCAACGGGGTCCTAGTTCTAGCAAACCCACCTATCACGAATACAATACATGTGAAACATGATAATACTACAACTTCCGAAAAAGTAAGGCTGCGTTGACAAATTGGTTATACCACGTAATCATTTTATCCTACAATCTCCTCTTACATTCTATTTTAACACAACACATGATGAATAATTAAGCAATGTTCTATCACTATGTATTTTTTTTAATTTAAGCCCACCAATTAATAATCAATTAATAAATAGGTATGCCAGGATAAAGATACTTAGTATGCACTTCACATGGGTTTTATCATTGATAATAAAACAGTTTATGTGGTAGCAAGGTACAGTTTGAAATGCTGATATACCGTTATTTCCTCTAATTAATTTACATATATAATTTCAGCTTCAAGTGGTATTAGATATGTTTGCTGATCCTGACATACAAATTCCAGAAGAAAAATACGGGGTCGTTGACAAATACGAATGGGCCATAACTGACCAATCAGAGATTGGAAGACTGCATACTCGCTGGCACAGACTCGATGATTATGACGTCATACCCCATAAATACCAAGTTCGTCTTTAAAATCAAGCATTATTTGTATTCTTTTGATTGGTTTTTTCTCTTGGTTGTTCTGATGAATTTCACGATCATATTAGATTCGGTTTATCAAAACTTCAGATATTGCAATTGGGGATTTAAAAAACCTTTGATAATGAGCATTTTTTTATTATCTTATGATAAGTTATTCAGTATTTTTTACGCATGAAATCCACTCCATCGCATAAGATACTTTTTTTCGACTTTGTAAATTGCTAAAGAAAAATTCCAAAGGTGTAAGATCTGTTTATCTTTTAAGAGGGGCATGTTGCTCTGCTTTGAGTTTGTATTTCGCTAGATGGATTTTTAAAATGGTTTCCAGCTTGTTATTGTCATTTTTCATTGTTCAATCGATTTAGCAATTTGCTCAAGATTGAAAATTTATAAAATCCTTTAAAAACTAACAATTCATAATCTTTAGGTGCTTATTCGTATTTCAATTTCTCTGGCATAGATGGAATTTATCATCTCGTTAGATGGGTCATTCGATTTTTCAAAATGCCGAAAATTGACAGTTCGTGGCTACAACAAAGCTGGACTCTATTCGACTGTATCTTCAGAGATAAAGAGCTGTAGCGCATTTGATCCAGTACTTATTAAACCAAACATCGTAATAGATGCTGTGGGGACTCCAGATGCAAGTAGAGGTATTTAATTCTTTTTTGTGATACTTAATGTATAAAATGAATAGTCATTTATTCAATATGAATAATCTTTCACTTTTTAAGACGGATATGGAGAAGCAATCTTACTGCAAACAAACGCTAGATGGCCACATCCAGATAAAGACTATACTCCTAACATGAACTATATATCAGCTGTATGGCCCACTCTACGCTACAATTCCTACACTGTAGCAGTTATTATTGCTCGAAATATGGATGCCACGTCTTATTATCTCCCATCGACCACCTTATCCCTCCCCGACCCTTGTAATCACCCAGATGCTATCAAATGTGACACTACAGGTAAACAAAAAAAAACAAAACTCATTTGTATATTATTTGATACTTCGTTTTAAACTAACAATTATATATTTTTTCATAGAGGTTCAGGACACAAATATATCTACATGCATCATTTTTATATTAATTTTTAGAGCATGAATTCGTAAACGTGAAATTTAAGGAAGGTGAACTTCATCACGGACAACGTTACATTGTTTGCATTCATACGGAATATACTGAAATACAACATGAAAAATGGACACAGGTTTTACCTGAGATAAACTCATGCAGTGATGGTATTGTTGTGGATCTAACTCCACCGACCGCAGGAAATGTTTGGATTGGAACTCAAGGACAACGCTATCAGGTATATGATATATTTCGTTTCTGCAATTTGCTTAAACACAAAGAAAAGAGAAAGTGTTGATTTCTGTCTAGTAATGTATTTCAGTTTAGAAGACTAATATCATTTCAAATTGTTTTTATTTTTGTAACTACTATATTAACTGTCTATAAAGATCAACTGTGTATAAAGATTTGAAAGATATCAGGAAAGGAAAGTATTTTGTCCATAAACATTAAATTCAAAACTCTTTACTTCTAATTGCACATCTACTTCAATCAAATTTTTTCAGATATCTACAACAGGAATGTTCATTAGTTGGGACTCATTCGAAGACGTTGAAGAATTTCAAACAATATCACATTCTTCTGGCATACAGGACTACATGTTGGGGATAGGTAGACCTTTTTGAAATAAGTATTCACACAATAAAAGATGCACCAATTTTGAATAAAACTCAGACAATGTCAGGCTGGTAATTATATACTCATGTTTGTAAAGGTACCTCCGTTGGTGGAAATGATGTAGTGGCTTTTTTGGACGTTGGTGTTGTCAATCATAAAGCTATCCATGGCCTAACACTCCATGGTGGTCACACATACTTTGCAACTGTTAAAGGTATCTTTCTTTAAAAGTTTCTTCTTATCCGATTTTTTAAAATTTGGAGCCTGTTTAATAATACTTAGTACATGCTGTACGCAAACTCTTTTTTATTTTTTTTTAAATTGGCTTTTATCACTAATATACACCTAAATCTGATAATTTCAGCCACTGATTTTGCCAATAGAACTACAGTCCAAACTTCAGAGTCTGTTACAGTTGACACGAGCCCACCAATTAAATTCGACAAGCCAATCACTCTCCCAGGACGTCACATCACATCCACAGCAGAGATTGAGGCATGGTAAGATATGGATAGAAGTGAGGTTTTTAAATAAACATATGATTATCTAATTACATGGGAATAAATTAGTCACAGGTAAATGTAAAATCTTTTCATTTATTTTGTTTTCAAATATATTTAAAGTTGGAAGGATGTGTTCAGAGACCCTGAAAGTGGAATTGACTTCTTCATGTGGTCTATTGGTTCGCAACCAGGACACTCTGACATCATGAAGTTCACTAGAGAAAGTTCTGAATGTGGAATCAATAACAACAATCAAAGGCTTGACATAAAAGAAGGTCATGCTTATTATATAACTGTAAAGGTAAAAGTTAGCATACAATTAATTTATTGCAAGAAACAGAATAAAAGAATGGATGATTATAACACAACTACTTTTGATGATTCTTTATGAACATATATTACGTATACTCAAATAATGATACAAACATTTTATCCAAAAAAAATGTTTGGTAATATGATTGATAAAAAGTAATGAGGAAAATTAACACATTATATTATCATTTCATTTTAGGAAGGTTATTAAGATCTTCATAAAATAATGTATCGTAATTGAACAATTCTCAACCAAAGCTCTTTTAAGCGATATAAGGTCGTATCCTTTTTTTGTCATAAAGGCATACAACAAGGCTCGTTTGATGACAATTGCAACATCCTGGGCATACATCGTGGATTTCTCACCGCCAATACAAGGGCATGTTCTCGATGTTTTACCTTCTGGAGACAAAAGTACTGATATAGATTATCAAACGGATATGTCCAGGTTAAGAGTGGTTTGGAGTGGATTTCATGATCCACATTCTGTGATCAAGGAGTATTTCGTGAGAATGGGCACCTGCCCGTTCTGTGACGACGTGCTCCGACGGCAGAGTGTTGGCCTCGTGAACGGTAAATATAAGTGGCATGATATTATCCTTCCAAGCACTAAAGTACTTACAATTTGAAGCCGGAACTAATATATATTTGATTTCATTTTGTTCTGACTTGCAGAGATAGAAGTTGATTATGTACATATCGGTCCTGGCTTAACTTACTTCACCACTGTGACAGCATGTAATACGGCTGATCTGTGTACCATTGCTACCTCAGATGGTGTGATAGTCGACAATAGTCCTCCAAATGTGGGTGTGGCAATTGATGGGACTTCCTCAGAAGACATAGAATACCAATCAATAAGGTAAATATTAATCCACAAACCGTAATCTTTGATTTTTGTTTGAAATCAGCCACTGGACTTGGTACTTTTTATCATTTCAATGAAAACAATAATAACGATTTTCTATTATTAGAAATTGGATTGGTGCAAAATGGTACGGATTTTCTGATCCCCAGTCTGGAATATCTCATTATATTTGGTGGGCCGGTACCACCCCTGGTGGAAATGATATATTACAAGAAACAGAAGTGCATTTAGTTGAGACTGCTACTGCATATAATTTTTCTCAACAACTACCAGAATCAAAGCGAATCTATGTGACCGTTAGAGCCTACAATAAAGCGGGTACTATTAACATTATTTTGCATATAAAAGTCATGTATGTCTTTATTTTCATATATGAAGGTAATTATTAATATTCTATTTCAGGATTGTATAGTGATGCAATATCTAGTGGATTTCTTGTTGATACGACACCTCCCGTAATTAGCAGTGGTCCAAAGTTTACCAAAGACTTTGGGTTGGTTGCAGATACCCAATTTTATAGGTCATCAGTAAAAGTTGAGTGGAATGTCGCAGATCCAGAAACGCACATTGAGAGACAATACCTATCTCTGAAATCGCATCATGGAGGTGACTTTCAACATTCTTCAACACAGGTAAAAGTTATTGTGCATTCTCACTCAGCGAAAAAAGTGAAATGGATTTTTGAAAAAAAAGTTTTGATATTTCGTTTTAGATAAATGGTATCGCAAGAGATTACATTCTGAATGATCTGACGCTTCATGACGGGGTCAGGTATTATGTTACTCTTGTATCCTGCAATGGCGCTCAGATCTGTTCCTCTTCTACCTCAACTGGTGTTTTAGTAGATAGCACTCCTCCAAGCAGAGGTAAATGATTTGTGAAATACAAGGACATTTAATTGTCGTCACGCTCAAAATTATTGATATCAATATAAAAAAATTTTAGTTTTCAAAATCTCCATACAAAATATGGAGGTGTAATGTTTGATATCATGTTTTAAATATTTTTATGACAAACAGAAATTGTCCACATAATGCATGCAAAACGAACATTCTGTACAAATAACAAAGAATTTTACGTCGTTTTATATATAGGTACATTTGCAATACAGACAGACCATTCAGTAGATAAAGAACTAGAACGCCATGTCTCAGGGTTTATGACATGGTGGAAGTATGCTGTGAACATAGCTTGGTTAGGGTTTGCGGATGCCCATTGCGACATCATGAATTATTTTGTTAATATTGGATCTGCTTATATGGGAGCGGATCTTAATGCTGTAAGTAGATATTTTATCCATTAAAAGATTTTGAAAGAATTACCAAAAATTAATCCATGGGAAAATAAATTTAAAATCTGCTTTCTTTATGATAATAAAGGAGGAAGGCATCCCTAAAATGATAAACCATTCGAACAACGGAAAAGATTGCTACGACGAGGGTAAAGTTCAAACGTATAGGATTCCGACTCAGAAACTTGTGGGCTATGATTATTTGTATATCAGCGTTTGGGCAGTAAACCAGGTATACATTGACAAACCTTGATATTTGACATGATGAAACAGAAGGAAGAGCCAACTTACATAAAAAAATCTAGCAAAAATCTTGTTTTTAACATATAAAACAGACGACTCTTAAGTCTTAATACATTTTTTAAAATTCATGTTGAAGGTAGGACTGTCAAGTGCGATTATTCATTCGAAGTTTAAGAAATTACCTCAGGGAATATTGTCGTTAGTGAGGCGTTGTGATTCTGAAGATTGTGAAGGACAATGTGTGTGTAGCCCTCAAGACAAAGTGTGTCATAATAATGGTTCCACATGTAATGACGTCACAATAGGTAAAATATATGATAAAACAAAATAAAACTTCAAATGGTAAATGTTAGACTAAAGTATAAAAACAATTACTCACCTTGTGACATTTTTGCCAGGGAATCCTAACAATTTGCTTCAAGTGTCGGACGTGATGTTTGGCTCACCAGATATACACTATTCACCCAGTAATACCGTTCTTCAGGGTCGTTGGACCATAGTTCACAGACAAGGCAGCAAACCATATATGTAAGATTAGCCTACATTTTTTGGTTTTTCGCCTCCCTCTCAGTTATCTAATGTTATTAAAGGCCGAACATTTTTACCGGGTGGTAAATCTCAGGTGAGGGCGGGGCTTAATTTCTAGAGGTGTGAAAGCCTCCGGGGCTTGCTGTCTACCTGCGGTCGTGAACGCTGCTAATCACTATACACAGGAAGCAAATTAATATTCAGGAAATAAATAATTAGTCAGAATTGGTCTTAGCTTGAATATGTTATTGTTCTAATGACCATACGAAGCGATTTTATACAGAAATGTTTTGCGTCGTCCGAATTTTCTCTACGCACACGTGTGCAAAGTACAATTGAAAAAAAATTCAGTAAATTAATTCTGCTTGAAAAATATAAGTCGGTACATTGTGTTTAGCCCTTGACATTGTTTAGGAAGGTAATTTTAATAAATATAATTGTATAAGAAAACCATACGATCAGTTGGAATGTGGAATGTAAAGGTAGCCATTACACGGTGACAATTAATGGAGTTCGTTTTCCATTGAGTGACGTTTTCATGCAACAAGTTCCAGTTGAGTGTATTACCAGTAAATACACCTTTAGTAGCTCAGAAGAGTGTATGTGCTTTGGAGCTGCTCATGCATCTTCGTAGAATTTATTAGATCACATGCATTCAACATGATTGAAATATAAATTGCGTATATTCAATTACTGAATAATTATTTTTCATAAACAATGTTAATACTGGTAATGTTAAAAATTCAATTTTTAACCCTCCTTTTAATGCATGACGGAAGATATCAAAGATAACGTTGTTAATTGCTAGTAAACAGAAATCCGCGGTCCTGGCAAGATCACGCTCGGACGATCACGTCAATCAAACTGGTGCTATTGTTTCAAACTTGATTGACAAGCGGCATCTTTTTGAAGTTTGTACAGGTAAAAAAGGGGGCGTTTGTAAAATGTTCGGCCTTTAAAAGCATCAATCCTATGGGAATATGCAATGTATTATATAAATAACGTGTAAATATATTTACCTATTTACCTTACTTTACATGAACATTAAAAAATCGTTGATGAGTCTCAAAACATTCTCCTGTTCTTTTTTTTTTAATATCTGTTATTTCCTCTTTATCTACCGGAGGACCTTGGTAGTGTTACAATGCTTTGTCCTGTGATGAATTTGTGTTAAGTTATGCTTAATTTTACAAGGTATCAATGGAGTGTTGGCTTAACAGCTCATGATGTTCCAGTAGGGATATTTGATCCGGAACATGATCGTGTCTGGCATGATGCTGGGCAACTTAACTTTGTCGTTTTTACCACAACACCAGGTAGATATAGGTTTGATGCTAAAAGTAAATAAAGTGAAATATATGTAATGGGATTCACAAATGTATATTTCTAAACAAATTCAGGAAACACAATGTATTTCTTCGAGTGTCGCGATGACTTTAAGGTCACAAATAAAAGAAAAATATAGAGAACATATATTTATCTAATACAGGACAAGACCTGGAAGAGACAGTTTCTTTTTCTGTATTTGTGAAAGCATGGTACAATAGAAATACTTACGCCGTATTTAAATCAAGTGGTGTAATCGTCGACACCAAGAAACCTGCCGTTCAGGACATTCTTGGAAGTTCTGTATGTATTTTAGAAAAATAATTGAGTTTTTATATTTTTGAACACTGTTCGTTATAACTAGATTAAATTATAGATGTAAACATACATTATATATACACGTTGTTTAAAACAAAAGATTCTTATGTGACAGATTTCTGAAAGGATGATCATAAGTACAATGAAAGACGATGACTACACACGAGAAGGCATTTCTATGATGGTGAATTGGACGAATAAATTTTCAAAGGATAAGACGACCATAAAATCGTATCGTGTTTACATAAGTACCAGCCCAGAGGGTATGACTATGGGTTCCATTGTTGATAAGTCATTTTTAAAAGCGAATAATTAAAAGAGGTTTTTTCGTGACATTTCATATTATACACAGGTCATGATGTGTGGGACAGTGGTGAAGACTTGCCAAACACAGAAACAACGTATCTGGTTCGAAGTGTATCACTTGCACCCGGAGTCCGATACTTTGTGAATGTGATCGCCTATGGTTTCTCAGGAATCCACCACACCGAATCATCAGACGGATTTGTCATAGACAATAAAAGACCAAAGGCTGGAGTAGTGTTTGATGGAATAGGTATTCTAATGATACTTATATTATGCTTGATCATATACTTGATTGATATATAAATTATTTGATTTCGAATATAGCTTACTCGTTTAATTTCTGTTTTGGCAGGATTACAAGATAGGGAGTATCAAAATTCCTCAAAAATAGTTAGTGCTCATTGGCATGGGTTCTTAGACATGGAATCCGGAGTAAAAAACTACTTTTGGTGTGTGGGTAACAAGTCATCTAAATCAGAGTGCAGTATACGAAACTGGGAAAATGTTGGTATTCATACCTCTGTTTCAAGAATGCTCTCACAGACGCTTGTTAATGGTAATTTGTATGCCTATCATTAATTAGAACATGTTTATCAAGGCATAAGTTATGATTTTCAATAACTTATGCGATACGATCAAATGATTCTATTTGATTACATAACATGATTTAAGATTACATTGATACTGCATAGAAAGAATATAAACATATAAATTGTTTTGGATTAATCAGTTATTTATTTACTACTAACAAAAATTAAAATGAATTCTTTTGAGAAAAAAAGATGCTACCACAAAGAACATTAAAATACACATGTGTACATGTATATGCATAAAAAGAATTGACATTCAGGAAAAATATGATACAATTTCTTTTTATTTATAATTTGTTTTTATAAAATGTAAATCAAATTTATCATTAATGTATTTTTGTTCTACAGGACAAATATGCTACAATAAAGTTTACGCCGTCGATAACGTGGGATACAAGTCTGACATCGTTGTGTCTGATGGCGTTAAGGTTGATGTTACTCCACCCGAACCTGAATACTTGTTTCATATTGACAACAACTTGCTGAAAAACCCTTCATTTGAATTACATCAAAGTTCCTTACCAATAAACGACACTAGTCTTTATGATATCTGCAGTTTAACTCCCGATTTTTTTCCTGATCACTGGTCATTAACATCTGGAAGTTGTGCAACAGCTGTGTCATCAATAAAGAATTTGGCTAGAGATGGAAGATCATTTCTATTCATTAGAGGGACTGTGAAGCAGGAAATCAAAGGAGTAAAACTTGGAGGACTTTATCGAGTTTACTTCTACTCTAGTCATCCCCCTGTGATGGCTGCATTCGTCTCTAATAAAGAGGGATTTATTTCAGTTGCAGAATCAAAACACGTGTTTCTTCTGTATTCAAAAGCGTATAGACACGATGAGCACAAATTATCTTTGACTCGAGAAATTGTTTCCTGGCAGAAGCATACTTTTTATTTCAAAGCAACACAGGAAAAAATGATTTTAGAAATTGGTAGCGCTGATTCAAAGACCGGACTTTTTCTAGACTACTTATCTTTACAAAACGTTGAGAGGATTCGTAACGACAGTGCAGAGTCTGAGGTATCCGCCCATATTGTGTATATTCACCAATGGGGTTCCATACACGGAGTCTGGAGTTTCTTTGAAGACAACAGCCCAATAACAGAGTACAACTGGGCGATAGGTATGCTAAACCCCGTCATACGTGTCTTATTTTAAACAAATCACTATACTAAATTTAACGGTTTTTACGTTTTTGTTTAGGATATACGGAAGGTGGGACACAAATACAACAATTTACTAGCACGGGAGTTCAGAATTTTGGATACAATTACAACGTCACATTGATTCACAACACATTAGTCCACGTGACAGTAATCGCGTCAAATGCTGCAGAGCTGGTAGGAATATCCTATTCCAAACCTGTTCTTGTTGACCTGACGCCGCCTGATATTGTTTATGTCTATGATGGAAGATTATCAAGTAAGTGTTTGAAAGACGATTGTGTCATTTAAAAGAAACAGAAAACTAGTTGTGCAATTACCTATATAGTTTATTTTTGACCGACATTCCATGTGCGTCAAAATCTTGATACAAGTCGTAAAATACACCATGTTGTAAAAATATACTTTGCCTAAAAAGCTACAGATGAAGATGCTTGGACAGACAACGAAGTTGTAGTGAATTTTATGGTGAACGATGAAGAATCAGGCATTGACTATTGCGAATGGGCAATAGGTACGTCAATTAATACTGTACAAAATATTGATGTCTGTTGTTTAGAAATCCACCACGCTTATAATAAAACAACTATCTTTTCTTTTTTCCAGGTTACCAACCACAAGGTATCGACTTACAAACGTTTTATAGATTGGGTGCCGGAGAATATATAGCGTCCAAAGACTTTGACTACAGTGTACTGGAAAGTAAAACAATATATTCCACAGTCAGATGCCATAACCGTGCAGGGTTGTTTTCTTCCAAATCATCTGATGGAGTGAAAATTTCAGTTCTACCGCCATCAATAACAAATGCAAAAGTAACTGCTATTCCGTTGTCTATCACCGAATACAAAGCTGGATTTCATTATCAAAGTAATGTCAACAATGTTAGAATACAGTGGTCCGGATTTGAAGACTATACGGGAATTGAACAATTCAAGGTGAGCACATAACTTTTATTATTTTATAAAAGAAATCATCAAATATGTATGATGGGTTAAATTGTTATTTTCCCATGTTTTTGAATTAAGACGTTGTAGAGAAGTATATCATTAGAGAATAAATTAGAGAATTAGAGAGGCTATGAAAAAGTAAAGTACCAAGTGACATTCATTTACGTAAACATGTTTAGAGTTACGTCTCATAACTTGGTCACTTGGCATATGGATACAAACCCTTATTTATTGATAATTTTTTTAGGAACTGGGTATTGAATTTCAGAGTATCAAAAAGGACATATTTGTATACATACAAATAATCAAAGAGGTGGTTTCTTTTTAAGACAAATTGAGCAGTGCATGCATCTACTATAAGATCACAAATTTAGCTGTTAAATTATATGAGTGCATAGATGTCGGCATTTTAAGGAAGGAGTCTATTGTTATCAGATATACTTCTTATATCGAGAAATTCATGGCATGTTCAAAAAGTCAAACAGACCATATTATTGTATCAGGTTAATCAAATTTGACTCTCCTATTTTTGCATCAACGTCAGGTCATGATCACTACCCTTTACCTGAACTTAAAGGATGATGAAAATGAATGTAGTTATCTGCAGTTATGGGGACATCTGTTTAAGATATTAATTTTCTTTTCTTTAATGATAAAAAGTCCGAATGTCTTTAAATCTATACTACTAAATTGAACAAAAAATATTTTAATGAAAATTGATATTACTGCATTTCCTCTAACTTTTGTTAATGGGGGTAATGTTTCGGATAGTGAAAATTTCTAATTTTTAATCATAAGGAAGACTTCACATAAAAATATAATTTACCAGAAATGCTTAAATGTTGATCAATTAGTAAGACAGAAAATCCGATTAAAGTGAAATTTTTCTCCTCACCAATCAATTTATTGAGTATTAGCTTAAAAAGCTAATAAAATGTAATTTCAAAGGAAAAATCATATTTTAGGATATATATTCTGAAACCCAAGTGTTTCATTATTATTCACATTAGTTGAAAAATCCGACATAAATGTAATTGTTTGAAAACTGCTAAATAAACACCGAAATATATTGTAGTTCTGAATAACATTAACGTGATAATTGCCGTCGCCATTGTTTTATTAAAAATTTGGTCCTTGAGAGGCTTTGCAATTTGATTACTTTTTCGTTGTAAAATGATAAGAAAGGAAGTAAAATATGATATTTTAACTCTTTCCATCTTGATTTAACGAACATTTAATTAAATTTAGTTTTGACAAGACGAAAACCAGATAAGAAAAGGTAGAAAAAAAACAGAAGTACTTTGTTTGGAAATGTAACAGACAGATATTAATACAAAGCCTTTGTCTATTACCGATATTTTTTTTAAAAGCATCTCACTCAAAATTGTGGTTTTTATAAAGAACACTATAAAAAAATCCCCCCAAAAGGTGTCTGTGCTTATCCCTCTGTGTTAAAGCGTTTGAGTTATCCTTTTTGCACTTAGCATGCAGTTTTAGCTGTAATGAAATTTGACACCATTATTTTAATCAAGCGGAATATATTACATCAAGTGTTTAAATTATGCATAGTAATCTGGTAATCAAAAACACAATCTGTGTAAAGCTGTATATAGTTTTCATGACTCTTTAGCAATTAAATTGGCTGAATTTCCAATTGATTCGATTTTGAGATAAGGGTTGAAGCAAGCTCTTGTAGATATGTTTTAAATACGTAATTGGAATCATGGCAAAAGTATTCACGTTTTAAAAAAAAGGAACAACAATTTAAAATTTTCTGCAAAATTTGGCAGGAAAGAATTCCTTATTAACCCTTTTCCGTGTATTTGCATACTTTTACGCCTCCGCGTTAATTTGGGTGTTTTTAATTTTGAAGCCGAGTTTTCCATGTCAGGTTTTAGCAAACATTAGCTTTCAATGAATATCCTGGACCTATATCGTCATCACAATCGTTAACTCATGATAGTATAAGTTATATCCGAGCAATTTGTCCATAGGACAATATAATGTTACAATTAAATCATTAAATAATATGCTTACATTTTTTTAAATTTCTCTTTTTTTTAATCATTTTTCCTGCATTATTGTCCTTACCAACCTGCCTAAAACAAGATGCATATTTTATTATTGTTAAATAATTGACTTTATTATGTGAATTTACATGTAATTTTGGTGCTATTCCATTACATGTAATCTAGATTTATGCTTTCTTTAAGATTTCATTTGATGGCCACAGATCAACGTTTGAAGAGAAAATGACGTTTCCGGTTGGACAAGATATCCAATCTGTAGACATCGTGAACATGAACATGCCTGAAGGGTTAAAGAATATCACAATTCAGGCAATTAGTAAACTTTTACTAACTAGTGATAAAGTCATTTACAACCTGACAGCTGTTCATTCTAAACCAACGAAAAAAGGTAGACATACTTTTATAAAATATTTGTAAAAGATTCTATATAGGCATTTCTCCACTGTATCTCACATCTTCTAATGAAAAAAGAATGTGTTTTGTTAAGTTCTTATTAGCCTATCTGAGGTGATCTAGCGCACATTACATTAAACACAATACAGATATTCTTTTTTTAAATTTGATATAATTATAAGAGCTAACAATATGTGCTGTTTGGGTCGGCAATGCTTTGTAATTCCCTTTTTTCATTTACAATGCAGGTAGCACTTTGGTTCATTCTTGGCATACCGGAAATGAAGAGTTTACAGTGTCCTGGAATGATGTATTTATTTCTCAATACCCATTGTTTTATGAGGTTACTGTCGGTACAGTTGAAGGTGTAAGTGATATTCTACAATGGCAGGAAACCAAATTAACGTCCGTAAAGTTCAGATTACCGCCTACAATAAAGAAAACCTCGAAATTGTCCCTACATGTCTATGTTAGGGCTATAAGTGCTGGAGGAACATTCGAAGACGTTAAGTTTATAATCATTCATAATTAATATTTGTCGTAATTTATTTAGTTTGTTTTGTTTCTAGGTGGTATTGTGTAAGTTAAAGACTTGTTGTTTTACTGGAATTTTGTTTTATTAACTTAAAGTTTACAATGTACAAAAACCGTTGTTTGAGAAACTATTCATAAAAACGAAACTTCCTCAGATATATCTAAGGTCTCTAGATACTGATAATTATATATTTTTCGTAATTTTTATGACGAGTAATAGAGAGAGAAACGACTTGATAATGATAGTAATATTGGATAAAAATAGCATGGTATCTTACGTCCAATTGAAAACTGATCTGCATTTAAAATTATATAAAGTATTTATCGTGTTAAAACATGCATGTAATTGAAGTTAAACCTTTCATTAATTTAAATGTCTTAAAAAAATGTGAATTCAAAATGTTGTCCAGTAACTAGTTTAGATGCAATCTTATAGTCAGACTGCTCGTTAATCGAGAATATAACTAGCATAAACACGTATTAGAAGGAAAAGGGAAACATTCTTTAATATCTAGAAGAATCGAAAATCACCACATATTGCATCGCATGTTGAAATAAGACACCTTATAATATAAATTACTTGATTAATACATATGTGCACTTTTACATGTATGTGATAGATAATGATTTTAATTGAAAATGCTCAATATTTGTTGTCAATCGTAATCGACTAGCAATTTCATTTCTATAAATTGGAAGGAATGGGGATTGCTTCGATTTGGAAAATCTGATTGCAAAGTGGTAACATTTAGATGATGTATCAAAAGCAAAGAACCATTTAAAGACAATCAAATGTGTTTGTGTCGGTGGGGGTGGGGGTTAATGGTTGAAGTGAATAAGTCAAACAAATGATAAGTGGTACACGCATATATAAATCATCTCCGGCCAAAATAAATAAAATGGCAAATCTCATCATTCAACTTGAAAACAAATAGAGGAGTTATGATGCGGAAAGAACATCATATTAATATTTCATTATACCAGTTTTTTCCCGCCTTTTCACTATCTGTTCTTTGTTAAATATACATGTAGACTGATCCCGATTCTTTCGTTCTGAATTGCTGATGATATACACATGATCAAGCGCGTCTTTAAAAACGGAAGGTACCAAAGTAAAATAAACATGAATAAAAAATGTTCATTGCGCTGGAAAAAAATACGATCATCAAATGGGCAACAGAATGAAAGTCAAATTGCATTTAATTTCATCTTTAAAAATGATTTCAAAAAATTGTGCCTTATGAGGTAGCAGTATCCTGTAAATTGATTATGAATACGCTGTGTGTTTGGTCAAAGTTGAGAGTTTTGTCAAATTAAAAAGAAAACGAGTTTACTTGCTTGATTTTGAAGACGTGTTTTCTGTTTTTGAAAACAAATGTAAATTCTGGTAATATCGATATCTTTAATGTTCAACTGTAAGATTAATGATTGACCCAGTGATTCGTGGTTAACGAAACTAAAAATCCTTTATGAACATGACAGTAATTCTTTTCCCAGAAGGTGTTTGTGCGTTAAATTTGCCATACATTTCATTATGTATTATTGGCATATTAAATACTTATAAATAAAAAGTTTTTAAACTATTCATCTTGTTGAAACATGCATTTGTTTGACATGTTAAATTGCTTTGGAAACGTGGTGAAATGCTGTCAAAAACGAGTTCACATGCAATATTATAATGAGGTCAGCGTGCTCGCTAATCTAAAAAAGAATGCTCTATTTTATAAAAAGTTTACAAGCATAAGCATGTTTAAAAGGTTGGAAAAACAATCTTTAATATTTAAATGGATGAGGCATTATCACATGTTTCATCGCATTTAGAAATAAGACACGCCATTTTTTTTTAAATTGCTTGATTATTAAAACTGCGCACTTTAGAAATGTTCATAGAAGAAAATTAACTGATATTCCTTAATGGATCTTGTCAGAAGATGTATTTTTAAAGGAGCCCTAATGCGTAGATATTTCTGAGATTAGATTACAATTTTAAAAATTGCCAACATAAATGATTGCAATATCATGTTTGCATCACACACCAAATAGTACCAATAAACTTTAATATACTATGGTTAATTAAAAATAAATCTTGAGATTATAAAAACTGCGTTCTTTTAAATCCTTTTATCTGAAAATACACTGATTTTTTAATGAATATTGTCAGATTAACGTTGCATTTTTTAATGAGCCCTATTGTTTAATTTATATCGAAATTATATAACTATTTGATAAGTTGTCAAAAACAATAAAAGCAATTTTATATCTTGCATGGCATTTTAGGATCAAGTAGTAAAAAATACCTGTAAATACTTGCAATTTAATTACAAAAATGTTAGATAACAGCACCTTGTACAGACATGTTTAAAAGCATTTCAAAATCGTTATTTACACACAGTATCTTGCTACAATATAAAACGCAAATTGACCGCCATTAGGATGCAATTTACAAACGTGTATCTTTTTTCTATTCGATTGGTAATTGCACAATAAAAAAAAAATCCCGACAGACACATTCATACATAATCATCTTATTTATAATCACATCATGTTTTCTAAAAATTATTCATAGCATTAACATATAATTGATATAGTCTTTGAATAGTGCAAAAGCAGACAGCTATTAAATTTAATGAATAAAGTTTATTAACTGGATTGCGAAAACAATTAAAATATATGAAAATCATTTTAAATGGTGTTAGACACATTATTAAATCGCATTCACGAATGGTTTAAAAAAGAAAAAAAAATAAGTGTAACTTAACGTTACCATTAATTATATATATATTTTTCATATATATTTATTTTACATTAGCAGATGGTCTTATTGATACAACTGGGTAATGGTTCTACGTGATAAACATGAATTTTTGCATTAATATGAAATTGTTTTCTATTTACCTTTTGTTTGAATGGTTTTAAAAAGGGTTAATCTTTTCTTACACATGCATATAAGAACGATGCCTTTTTGCCTGCAGACTCAACTCCTATTTTAAGTACTAATGACACATTCAAAAAAGTTTGTGTTAAATGTCAAGAGAAAGAAAAAAAAGTAAGAAAGAAGGGCTTTAGTGTTATTCTTGTGTAAGATATATACAATGTATGTATCTCCGACAAATGCATGTTGACATTTTATATACTAAAACATTCTTATGTTGATTTATAAACATTGGCCTTCCGGTGGTGGTTGTTCTTTTTTACTTGACTTAATAGAAATATAAACGGCATTTACGTTATGTGTTTTATTCAGTAACGAAGCGACATGTTTGTCTTATCACAAAAACATGAACCGTCAAAATAATGATTAAGCCTTTGAAAAGCCTGTAACGAACACTAAAATACTTTGAAATCATGACGATATTTTTTGCCTCAAAAATGTGTGTAGCTATATGCATAAATTTCATATTTTAAAAGCAAACTTTGGCATACCGATATTTTAAAGACGGATTTTATCGATGAATTTCAAAATCATTGAATCGCATTTAAAGACTTCCTTGTTACTTTGTCGATATTCAAGGGAATTTCCCACATCTGGAATGTAAATTATATTTGTTGTTATAACGTCGCAAAGGTGGCATGATGACATAGATGAATGAATGTTCTTTACTAATTTTCCAAAACAAATTCCTGCACGCAATCTTCTGGAGATCACTATCTTTTTATGTCAAAAAGACCTTTAAAAGTTGAGAACGTAAAATGTTCTTTGAACAATAATTATAATGAAGGCATTAAAACTTCCTTTTTTTGAGATCGCTTTTCCACATTCTAGTGACACCAATAAGAAACGTTTTGATCTTCAAATAAATTGTGGTTAACTTATTTTTTTATGCAGCAAAACAAACCCGTTTAAATTAGAACGACCTAGGATTAGAATGTACATGTTTATTAAACGCTTTCAATTTTCACGGTTCAGTAGAGGTAATTTCTTTTTCCCCTATTCTTACCGCTAAAACCTAATTTAAAATTTAAAATTCTACTCTTAAATACTATCATTACTGCAATAAACAATCTGGCATATATTTTCACAAACAAATAAAAAAGAACCATTCAAATTGCAAGTTATCAACATAAAATATCGGTATCTATAATTTAATGCGTATTTACTTAATAAATGTTTGAAACTTTGTTTACCATTAATAATCCGAATTTATGACGACAACTGCGCCGTTGCTTGATTAAAACAATCTATGATATTCCTCCTTATGCAATTTACATAAAACAGTTTTTAATTAGATACTGGAAACTATTAAAACTCAAGTTACGACTTTTTTCATTCTATTACAACGTCGTTTCATAAATGGTAGCAAACTGAAGAGATACTCTCTCGCTGGTAGTTCCATTGACGGTAGTTGCATAATCGAAATAAAAAAGTCTTAAAGCATAATAAAGTACTGACCAATGTAAGTAATGCGCAATTTGAAATTGACCTTTAATGTGACCTTGCAAATAATATAAAACAGTTTTTTTTAAAATGAAGTTAAGGTTATATCAGTAAATATTGTGTCTGACCCCGATCTGCAGATGGCACGACGTATGATATTCTTTATTCATTCTAATTTAATTCTATGACAAAGATAGAGGGTTTTAATGGTTGCGTATGTACTCTCAATGTTATTTTCCAGCTTGTCAGTTAAGACTGCAAAGTTTCAATTGTCTCCCTTGGTTTTACGTTTTTAATTTTATATTACAGCATATTTCATAAAATCTATAGGCCTAATTCAGTTTAACAAACTGACCCATCTGTTCTGCAGGGTCTGCTGTTTACGGTCGAAATTGGGTGGATCCTTTGAGCCCATTTCCACTTGGATTTGCGCATGAAGCGAATTGTTTCCTTTGCTGCTTTATTTGGGACATATATAATACGATTGTTTTTATTGCAGCAAAAAGACAACAACTGACAATTTTAAAGTATTTTTCGAAAGTCTTCAGCACTTAGCACAAACATTTAATCTATTATTTGTTTAAATAGATTCTTTTACAAACCTTCAATAAAAAGCATCAATAAATTGTGTAAACAAGACGGATTTAAATAATCGAGTCGAAACACAACTTTTTAAAAGACATGACTTATTTGTCAAGCCAAAGAACCATTTGGCACACTGCTCTCCTCAACGATGGATTACAGTAAATCATCAGCAATATACCTTCTTCTTTTACTTTGTAAAAGTGTTGAATTATGGGAGCCACAATTAGATCCTTACGGGTAAGTTTAGGTTATGTTAAAGAAAAGTATCTTTAAGAAATGCATTTAGGGCAGTTATACGCTTTCATTTTTGCATGCTGTTCTAATCTATTTGCTTCAGTAAAAGCAAGTAATTAAGTATCCAAAATTATGATGTAACACCAATATTAAGTTTTCAATATCTTCCTTCTTCTTTGCTTGACATTTTAGCAAGAAAAATATATTTGCCGTATAGTCTCCACTTTAGTAGTAGTAGTTTATTTATTTACAATGGTATGTGTACATACATTCTCTACATTATATCAACAACAATTAGTATAGTTTAACACCCGATTGAAAATAAGAGGAAAGAACAAAACGTTATAAGGTATAAAAAGATAATTGTAAAAGTACATATTATATATGAGAATAAAGCTTTCAATTGTATTTGTCAGTTTTCATCTCTTATTTTGAATTGAAAAGATACATTTCTATGATTCAATATTTTTTTTTCCTGAACAATAATGACTGCTTGCATATCAAAGATGAATATAAATATTTTGTAATATGGTGAAGATAATATAAATACCTGGTATGTACATTTAGTGCATCTGCATCTGACTATTCCAGAACTAATGTTTCAAATAGTTGTGTATGGTTATCATTCAACAAAGGACAATGTAATACAAATTGAACCTAATTTCCTACGCTATTTTCATAGCAAAAGAACCAAATTCGTTCCTCAGTAGGTGTGACATGATATATACAGGTCTCTATTTGTAGTGGTAAAATTCCACATTTAAATTGAGACAACATTTTAATAACAATTCTTTATGAATAACCAAAACTACATCGTACTTCAAGGTTGCTCGATATGCATTGTATATTGTACGATATCTCAAAAGCATTCCACTCAGATAGTCAAATGAACATACATCCCTTCAAAGTATTCTCCGCAGTTTGAAATACAAAATTTCAATCAGAATATGGTATGTGTGGCAAGACGGTAACCTTCCTACTTAAAAAATTGCTTTACAAGATCAAATTTAGGTGATGGAGAATTAACAAGTTGATTAACACAGGGCGTCGTTTATGATAATATTTCTTGAGCTTTTTAGCATAACACCTTTTTTACAAACATGTAACACCTTTGCCCTTCTACACCGGAATTTGTACGGCTAAATCATCTCATGAGAAGAATATACAATACATAACCTTCTGTGTACTTATGTTTTTTTGACACTTCAGGCCTTTACCGTGTTTAGTTAGCCATATTTTGTTTCTAAGTTTTCTTACTGGTTCGAAACAAAGTACCGGTGTTTCGTCACCAGTAAAAATATTTACAAATTGTCTTTAATTGAGTTTTGAAAATACTTCTAGCAATTGCATTGTACTCGTATCCTTTTTAGTCAACTGTCAATATATGCTGTATCAATCTGACAGAAATCTTTCGTACTTTCAAAAAACGCTTCAAACAAATATTGCCCTAGCGATAACGATATGCCAACAAATTTGGCAATATTGCGAATTGTGTATCTGCCATCACTTTCGATTATTTTCTTAACATTTGCGACATTTGCTTTGCCAGTTACAGTCACTGGTTGACCAGATATTGCTTCATCTTTGACAGACTGTGCCAGTCAGAAACTTCTTCCTCCGCTGTTTCTAAGATACCTTATCATTCCCATAAATTCCCCCAATTCAGTAAAATCTGCATTACCGAAGGACCGAGTTTTGTGCGAACTTTTACATAAGCTCTAGTTGCTTCAATATTCTTAATCCGTTTCCTTACCATTTTTACAACTGTGGTTAACGACTAGCCCCATTAAAATGACTTGACTATAAGTTTAATACTTTGTGCAGCTGGAGGTTCGTGTTTATACCATTTAAAAGGTATTGAATAGAGCTATTAAAGAGAATCATCATTCACGGAATCGAGCAAAGCGTTATTGCACTGTTCTACAATACACATTATATAGTACAGTCCTCGTTTATGTACATAATTCAGGAATTTTAAAGATATCATTGATCAAAAGGTTTGAATAGAGAAATGTATTTTTGTTTGAACTACTGTAAACCAATTTTTATTCACGGCGACTTTGTTTCGCAATTAACTGCCCATAAACTGGTTCGCGACAACTAATGTTCGCGACCAAGCCTTATCCAGACCTGTATTGTTATAAAAACTATATACAGAAATTGGTTCGTGGCGAGAAATATTCGCATCGACAAGCCTCTCGCTAACCTCGCAAATAAGAGTTGGTTTACAGTATATTAATAGCCATGTTGTGTCTCGAGTCAAAATATTATTCTTATCATGAATTATGATTTTTTTTTATTCACTGCACCAATTAGTCATATATTTGTTATAATCAATGTCAAAAACATCTCTCGTTATATGTTCAATATCTAAAAACAAAACATCTCTCGTTATATGTTCAATATCTAAAAACAAAACTTATTCTAAAAATGTATGAACCTCAAGAAAATAACGCACAGCTCTATTTTAAACATTGATAGAGCATTTTTGAAGCCCAACACACTGGATCTATAGTCCAAACCTAATACTAAAATTTTTATTATGACCTTAATCTAAAAGCTTCATTACAATAAAATGTATATGTCATTTTCCTAAGAGCATGTCAGTTCTCAGATACTCATAATTATCAACCATTTCTAGCTTTTTTGTCTCATTAGTAAAATCAAAATTTGTTTCTTTTGACTTACGTTTACAAAATTGCATATATATATATATATATATATATATATATATATATATATATATATATATATATATATATATATATATATATATATATATATACATTTGTTTGTGTATCCTGCAACGCCTACAATAGTTATTAAATTTATTCAACATACATTGTTGCCCATTGACTTGCACAAAGGTTACTGAGCTCTGGTAAATATTCTTTTTATAGATGTATAATACAATTTACTATCAATATTGTGTATCGAAAGTTTATGAAATATCATACCATATACTGTGGAATCATTAGATTTCGTGGTGGCTCAATTTTCGTGGAATTCGTGGGTACCTCTCATCTACGAATTCATATAAATAAATAAATCAAGGTAATAAAGTCATATTTCTTTTGTAGGTTTAAGAGAATACACGAAATTACGTCCCCACGAACCTGTAAAATTTATGCAATCCACGAAAACTCGCCCCCACGAAAATTAATGATTCCACAGTATATCAACAAAATCAAAACAATTTTAAATATCAATAATTGTGACATAAATGCTTGAATTGTTTTCCACTTAGATACTCGTAATTAGGTGATGTTCAAATGATGATTATCTGGTAATAAATTGTTCGCCAAAAATAATGAATGATCATTAGTGAAAAAGGAGTTTTAAAGTTAAATAACGCCTGGCAGTAGACTCACTCAGTAGTAATTCATAAGGAGACGTTTGTATGATATAGGATCCTTAATAATAGGACAAATAATCGGTTTTCACCACACTAAAGGAATACAGTAATTGGCCATAAGTATGTTCCCAAAATGGTCGACGTTAACGTAGATCTCGTCATCGCCTGAAGTTTTTTGACTAACTACTTTTAACAACAAAGTAAAATGACTAGGCAAACATATATATTACTTTGTATTATATCCTAGGATATGAAATATTCCTCGTTTAACGACGTAAAGGCTCGCAATCAAGATAAAGTGAGACTACTCGAAATGTCAACTACAACATTTTCTAGGTCACGGAAAATTCGGATTTCGTTTTTTGACCTTTGTAATCGTATTAGCATTTTTCACATAATTTCAATGACATTAATGTCTGAACAGAATGTGAGCCAAAGTATGTGTTGATGCTGTCAGTCTGCTCTGTTTACTTGGGCCTAGAAGTCTGGTTATCTTTTTTAAATAAACTATTGGCGATTTGTGAAGTGACGAACAATTACAGATGAGAAGCAGTCTACTTACAGTTTTATTATTCACATTATACTTCAGTCTTGCTGTAAATCAAGCTGTTTGATTTTTGAAAGCATGTTTTTGGTTGGTTCTGGGGACTTTAAAATTGGATTCAGTCATCTCGTGGTTACCTAATCTTACAACTTTCGATCGAGTTATGATTTTACCGTTATTCCGGTCTTCCGTATTTTTAAACTTTACATAACAGTTTCGGCTGTTTATTCCGTTGATCCTTCCAGTTTTATTTATGTATAAATCCCAAATCTGACATCTGTATTACAACTTGTTTCTGTCTTCCCATACGTTTTTTGTCGTTCGTCGCCATGTTGTTGTGCAGACGATAAATGTTTACCAAAGGGGAATAACTCCGAAAATAAACTCGGCAAAAGAAGAAAAAAGTCGGAGAATCATAGGGCACATTTTTTAAATCTGGCCATCAAAGAAAAATATGCTTTATTCCCTTTTAAAATGTGCCTTACAGAAAAAAATGTTATGGTGGCCATTTTGGGAACATACTTATGTCCAACTACTGTAAAGTGTGTTGGAATGTGAATACTATAGCATGGCATATATCATGAGCCAGCAGCCTCTCAGTGAAACCTAATGTCTTTAAGAACTATATATTTATTAAGTTGCGCTATCTGAAAATGTATATTCCTTTTTACAGACATCGACTATATTCAAATTTGAATTCTTTTCACGGTGTGTTAAGACCTCTGTAACTACAGACAATCGCGTGATACTCAAATCGATGTCCAAACGGACATGTTTGGGTACATTTGTAATTTCCAGATGAATTTTAAATGATAGGTGTTGGCTTATTATGCGTGAAACCTTCTGTATGATAATTAAAAATTTTGTTTTTGTATATTTCTTCTTATTTTCGTTGTCATAATTAAAAAGTAAAACATCTTTTTTGAGTCACCTTGTCACTTTAATTACATATAAAATAAAAGCAAAAACTCCATAATGTCTTTTTTCAATTAATCAACTTCAGCGTGTATCATAGTCTCCCCCGCTTAACTTGTTAGCTGCTACAGGTTTTAGCAACAAACTTTAGTTTCATAGTTTAAGCAAACAACTTTGAAAAAAACCCACCGTTTTACAAGTTTTGAAAAACAGACGTTATTTCTAGTTTCTTATAAAATGTATTCTGCGAGTACTGTTAACATCACCATGGCGAAAAAGGTCTAAAAAACCAAACTCTTTAGACAAATACAAACTTTAAGACAACAACCCAATTTAAACTTAGTTTGTAAAGTTAGAAACACAGTGCAAAATTGATTGTTTAATAGAATTTATTTTCATTTTTGTTTCTTGTCTAGGATATTAATAAGTCGTATTAGATGTATGTTTGTTAATTCATATAGACTTTCGTCATCATTGACAACTTCGAGAAAAAGGCAGCCTCAAATTTCGTCTTAACCATACATCACAGCGCGCCGCAACCTTTAGACTTGTTGGGCCAGCATAATCATTTCCCGTCTGTTCTGCAAACAGTTGATGCAGTGTCAGACAAATCATTATGCCATTTCTTAAATACGCAGTCACGTCATGCTTAAGAGTTTAAAGGCTATTTGTTTTTTTTAAATATTCAATATTTGAAATCATGAATTATAGATAAAACACTTCAAAATACAAGTTTAATTATACCGTTTCTTAAGTATGGATTGTTTACATAAGTAATTTCAATTTGTGTTTATTGTAGACAAAATGTTCAACCAGAATCAGTCCCCTACCGATCTAAATATAGATATAGATGTGGCTGGTGGAAAAAGAGAAGATGCACTAGTTATAGGTATTATTGCTCTTCTTTTACAAAATCTATATTTTTCAATTTAAGGAAGGATTCCAAACAGGATATTAGACACTATTAAGAAAATAATTTTGTTGCATAATAGATACTGTAAAACGAGAAAATATGACGCACCAAAAATATTCAACACATTCGGCGCAACTGCCCTTGAGAGCTTAAATTAATGATGCGCTAAACGAATTTCTATATTTAAATGACATTTCTTCAAGTTACAAAACTATAACTTTAGTCGTTTTTTCACTATAAAGCGCCTACGTGATTCCGGACAGACGATTCTATTTGTTTACACAATTACACAGGTCAACAGCATGAGTAATCGAGAAGGTTCTGCCAAAACATGTATTAATTTAATTTTATTGCTTATTAATATCTATCATTAACAACTTCAAAATTGGGCTTCTCCCCGTGTGACCTCCGTTTAGCGTATCGAGATTAAAATATGACCAAGCGTGACTGTCGTACATGCTGACAATACTTGACTGATTAAGGGGAATGTGCAGCCATCTTTTACATTTGAGAAGAAAACATGTAAACATTTCTTAAAAAACTGGTTTGTTTCTTCCCAAAACTTGATAAAACTGTCGTCAAAACATACAAAAGCAATATATATGACGTTCAGCATTTAAACCAAATTGAACTGCGCAGCTAAAAACTTTAAATTTAAGCATTAAAAATATGAGAAAATATGAACAGAAGTAATAAGTATCCGTTCTACAACCATTTGTTGAGAAAAAGGTCAAAGCTTGCTTATTTAAGTCGCAACTTTGTCTCAAAAGAGGGTACCCTTTATTAAAAATGAGTCTCCAAAACCATGAATTTCCTCGAGATATTTTTGTCTGTGTCCATGGAGGTACATTAGAGTTATATTTTCATTGAAAAATATATATTTGTTTGTTCTTCAAGGCAATTGATTTTATGGACCCCCTATCCTACTTCTTAAAAGAATTTAAAATAGTTTATACTCACAGAACTAAAAAAAAAATTGAAACTGGTATAGAGATGTTTGTCTCATTCAGTCCAGATTGGTTTGAATTGACATTTATTTTTATCTATGAATTATAATACCTCCATCGACACGTGAGTTCTAAGTATAGCCTGAAATTTTCTTGGTCTAGAAATAGATCCAATGCCGACTGATAAAATAGGATGCCCTATTTTGAGACAAAGTTTCTACATTTATGTGCATAATTCAACCTTTTTCTCAACAAATTGTGGTAGAGAGGACAACAATAAACCCACCTCATATTTTTCAGATTTTTAAATCTTCAAAATAAGTATGTAGCTGTGCAGTTCTTCAGCTGATTTAAGTGATTATAAAGGCCTTGTTCTGTTCTTGTATGCATAATTTGTATACAAAACAACATGTAGAATCTCATTTTTTAGTGGTTTTGTATCTTTTGGCAACAGTTTTGGTCAGTGTCGGTCAGAAATAAGCCAGTTCAAGAAATGCTACATTATTATTCTCAAATGTAAAAGATGGTCGCACATCCACCTTGATTTCTAGCTCTCTAGCGGATATAAAAATACAAGTTAATTCCTCTGTTTGTGTTTTTTAATGTTTAAGTACTGTAAAAGCGATTCGCCTATGACGATTTAATTCACTTGTAGCATTTGATTTCCCTCACTTTTAGTTTCGGAACTCTATTCATTTTATCCCAGTCGCTACTTTGAATTCAAAGTCCAATACTAAACGTGTTTACAAATTTCAGACCATCGCCAATTAATGAGGATTTTATATCTATTTACCGGCAATTTGGACAAGATAAGTGTATTGTTCTCAACAACAGTTTACTGTGTACGTGAGTTAGAAATCACAGTCGCTGTGTTTACGTGCTTGAGTGAACACAGAATCAACACGTTACCTTTGATCAAACAAGAAGATATATACTTTAACCAGTTGCTAAAGTCTAATTGCACCAAAGTATTGGCACTTGCATTTGCGCTTAATACGTATGAGCCAAATTTTTTCGTTTTACAGTATATTTTTTCTAATTTTTGTCACATTTTAGTAAGATGAAATTAATGCAGAGATTTTTTCATTTTTTTGCGATATGCATGTAGAACTCGATACACAACAAAATATCAGTGTGTACCTGGGTGGCGTTCCCATGGAGGTTCATCATGCCCATATGGTTTGTATACACGTCTGATTGAATTCATAATGTTTTTAATTGCAAAGGACTATATTTGGTTTGGTCAAATATCTACCCCCCAAATATAATAATTTTTAAATAGTATCGTTTAAAAATCATATCTTCATAAATCATTGTATAGAGGATGCATATCACTTTAATCTTGATTTTAGTCATCACTTCTCATTCGCTGTTTATCTTTGACGTCACCTGAATGACCAAATACCCGCAATTTTGCTAACAAATGAAATTATTCTAAGTTTTCCCTACAATTTTAATATATATTTTTCTTCATATTTTTTTTAACACATTATACTTAAATATGGTACCTGAGCAAGCCTGCGTTTGATGTTTCCTAGCCGAAAAACCATCGGAAAACACCCATATTTTGCTACAAAACATCAATTTATCAAAATTAGACACTCTTCAGGACATCATTTCTACATTATGACGTCATTGTGGTGATAAACTTTTTTTCAGTATGATTTCAACTATCTTCCACCTTATTTTTAAAGCTTTTTACAAAAATTTAATTTTGGGGATAAAAATGCATAATACTGCACATAGTCCTTTACAGGTCTATGATAAACTTTCTTTTCTTAAGCTGATTGGTCATTACAACATAAATGATCCACAAAAAGGAACAAAGGTCTCACGCATCATGGCCCGTTTGCATTAAAATGATAAGAAATAGCTTAAAGTTATTTCAAAATAACCGAGCTAATATTAAATAATCAATTACAACATGGTTTAATGTTATGGTCTATTAATTGTTTGCAATACAGCAATATGTAATGGACGAACAAATCCAACTGAAGCATGTAATCAGGTACAAGAAGTGATGACAAAATCTGACCCTACCTCATTGCAATATCCAGAAGGAAAATGTATAAGCCCAGAGAACTGTGTGAATTGTAGCAGATATTTTTTCAACGATGGACCTAGATGCACACGTAAGTATTTTGTAGTTACAAAAGAGGGAGTGAAGATGTGAATAGGCGATGAAACCAATGTGAAGGAGAAATTCTCCCTGCAATTAAGTTATGATTTTGGTTGAGAATCTTAATTATAAAAATTTTCATTTGTTCAAATTGTCCTTTTAAGGTAGTATTGGATATCTTTCGATATTATGTAGATTTAAGTTCGTTATAGAATACTTTCAACGGTTTTAAGTTTTCAAATTTTACAATTTTTCATCAATCAATTCGTTATATCATTTTTTGGAAAGATAAACATTTTAAAATTCCCGGCGGGATTTGTTATGAACTCTGAAGATGACAATTTTTTGGAAAGAAACTATTTATGAAATAAAACATTTTATTGTTTATTTTGATAAATAGTAAGTCACAATATTGAGGTTGCCCATAGCATCTTAAAAAGGTCTGTAATTAATGATTGATTTCTAGAGAAAAAAAGATAAGTAGCTGATTCGATACGCAAGGGATGCTCTTCGTATGAACAGTTTCTAAGACGAAGCAAGCTACTGACCAACAAGTTGATAAAACAGGACTATCAACAGTCTCGCTTGAAGTAATCTTTTCGTAAGATCTATGGTCGATACAACGACATTGTCAGCAAATAAAATCATCCACTGTGTCGCATGCTGACTGACGTTTTCATACTAATTATTAGATCATAATCAATCACCTATTTGTCTACGGACTTTTGCGATTTTTTCTCGATTACGACAAAGAGCACACAGCTGGTGTGACCGGCCAGCAGAGGATGCTCACTCCTCCTAGGCACCTGATATTTACCTCTATCTATTTGGAGGGCCGTGTTGCTCTTTTAATTTGTATTTCGTTTTATGGATTTTTGAGATGGTTCACGGTTTGTTATTGTTATTTTTTCAAGTAGAGGACTAAAAGGTATATGATGCAATCCATTATATAAACCATTAACACAGTACTCTCAGTCTTTAAAACTATTGTCTAATGGTATGTCATAAACAATTGCTAACTACGAATAACGTGAAACTTAAAGCAAAACATTACATGTTATTGTTGTGCTGTAAAATTATAGTAGTGCTCTTTTACTTATGGTACATTGTTTACATTATTTTGACTTGTACCAACACGCAAATGGTCCATGAATTGTATTTTGAGAATAAATTCGCGCTCTCAATGTGTTTGTAAATATTTGACTGTTATTATGTTAATTAATCCTCTTTTGAAATGAAATATTGATAGCATGTCCAAAGATAGAAAATTGCCTTGAGATGTTCTGCTATGAAACCGCTTCATCAACGATATGTGGCAACTGTGATGGAGTTGTGCAAGATCTTCCATATCACATGGCTTACATTCTGAGTAATAACAGTAAACAATGCCGACGTAAGTAAACGTTTGAATGCTAACTAACAGAGACGATGAACCATAATGATATTCTCTTTATCTCTAATTCTCTCTCTTTCTTTGATATAGATTCCGTATCATCTAACATAATGAAATATTTTGCAGACGTTTTACTTACTCATCTTAACCACGGTTTTTATGTGAAAGAATTTAAAAGTAACTTCAGCTAGTAGTATACTAATGTTATCCATTAAAATCTAATATTGACGAGAAAAAATGTCATATGTCGATATGCGATTTGATAATAGATTTATAAGCTACAGATATTTATAGTCTAAAATGTTTAGATAACTCGAAGAATAATCTAGTAACTTCTTATAAATCTTTGTAAAGATAGGCCAATCTCAAACAAAACATCGAAGATATATATTTTAGCCCAAGGATCTTCTCAAATCTATGACTTAAACTAACCAAAGAACCACACATTAAAAGTGTAAAAAAGAGAACTAATGCTTTTAAGAGACTGCACACAGAATCCACACACGCACACGCACACACACACACATTTGTGGACAATTAAACAAACTAAATTGCAATGAATTCAAGTCACTGGTTTTAACACAATGTTCGTAGATTATTTGAAACAGAAAATACTTTTACGACAATAAATATACACTACTGTCACAAAAAATTGAAATCAACCCTAAATAAAAATCGAAAAATAATGATACGAAAATTTCATACTTGAATCCAGATATCTTGTTGAAGCAAGGTGTGCGTATCTTCTAACTGAGTCAATAACTTTATCTTTAACTTGATAGTAAATGCATATATCGTTTTTCGTTCCAATAAAGATGAATATAAAATAAAAAGTCTGTGTATTTTTTTTATGTAATTACTATGGCACGGTACCTCACTACATCAAAGCTTATAATTTTTAAGACAATACGTCATAAGAATACGATCTAAATATTTGTTTTTGTTTGTATCAACCGATTTGGTTGTATATCATCATAGCTCAGTGGTTAAAGTATCGGGCTTGTGAATCGCAGATAATGTGCTCGAATTTGTCTGGGGTTTTTGTTCACATTACTAAACTAAAGTATTGAAAATCTGTTTTAAAAACCCAAACTGCTTATTTTTTTCCTTTTTGACCAATAATTTTTTTAAATGCTATCAATCGTAGTTAAGTAATTTTCAGATTTAAAAAAAAACGTATTTTATCTAATTTTCTTATTATCAGTTATCGCTACAACTAACTTGCAATATTAATTGTGTCTCATCAGAGGCTTGTTCATGGCGAGCAGACAGCACGAGATGTTACCCAGGTTACTGTGAAGAGGGACTAGCGGTAAATTGCACTTGTGTGGCAGGATTTACTGGCAAACACTGCGAAAAGAGTAAGTTAGCACTCATATATTTTTTAAAACCTTTTAATCAATTTTTGTGCTTGTCAAACAATTGGAAAACGTTTTTCGAACTAATTGAAATGCTATTTCAGAGATTTGTATAAATGATTATTATACAAGTTAAATACAAAAATCTTGAAATTATTTTGGTAAGGTGGAATTGGAGGTCGATAATACTTTACTGAAAATGTTCTATGCTTAATCATTTAAATAATCCAAGACAGATTCAAACTTACGAGTATAATGCGCATTGTATGTTTACAAACCCATTGTGCTGGGTTCGGATCAAGACATACAATAAAACATGATTGAGTTGAGAGAAAAAATCATTTCCGTGCATTTCAATTTCCAATTCGTTACTTTTTTTTATAATAGAAAGTTTGATTTGAAAGTGTGAATACCCGAAGGAAGGCTCCTTGAAAGACTTTTTGATGTTTACTTGTATTGTGAAGAACTATATAAAATATGAGTCAAATTTGGCCTCCATAATTCGCCATTTTGTAAAGTTTTTCGGATACAATAAAATATTATGTAACTTTTTTAAAGAGTTGCTTTGAAATATATTTTTCACCTATTCATTTGATTTATTTGCACTCACGTTGGACACATTTTCAGTGACAGAGAAAGCCAGTATTCTCTCAAATTTGTTTAAATTGAGGGCAAACCACTTATCGATTGAAAATCCATCAGATATAAATCTGGTGGAAGAGAATTCGCCCATTGTTTGGTCGAATTCTAAACAATGGAAAGAAGCCGAAACAGAGTGGGTGGCAAAATACGTTCTGAAGGAGAGACCCCATACTGATCCTAACCACTACATAAAACATTTTGTTTACGGCATCATTGAAGCATCAACGACATTAAACTATACATATACAACAATAGAGGTTGTAGAAACAGTCATTAATGGGACGGATTTGTTGAATGACACCAACAATTTAAATGGTACAACATATGGTCTCAGTGACACATCCTTGCCACTCATTAATGTCACCTATGGTAAGTAATGCTCGGAATCTATTAACAAACAAAGAAGTTTACTTAAGTTATCGAATATCCTTATATATTTTGCTGACTGAATTTTTCAACAAATGAAATCTGATGCAACAAAATATCAAGGACATTGCCAAAAGGATATATATATATAACTAAACATTGAATCTTACCTAAAACAAATGCCACATACAGGATAATAGTGACTGACGAATGACCACTTTATAAGAAGGTATGCCTATTTAATTTTTGATACACAGGAGGTTCTTTATGCATTGTTTCAGTTATGACAATTATACTTTCACGTTAAGATCTGAAGTATTTAAATGTTTCAAGTTGAACTAAATATATTTTACAATCGATATTAACATATTGTTTCATCTTTTTTGAAAACCCAAACCCTTTGTCCATGTAATCCAGAAGTTACTAAGGAACTGCACTTGTTTAGGATTGTCAAATTAGTAAAAATAAAGTTTATTGAAATGTCAATTGCTGCTGACATTTTTATTTTGAATTTAAGTTCCCAAAACAGTCAATATAATCGACGTTTTCGGGTGTCCGAAAGCTTCTAAAGTTAGCCCACCAACATCTGCATTTGATTGCCAGAATATTTTCTTGCTGGAGTCTAATTCACAGCCTTTCAACTTCAGCAGCGGCGACACGTAAGTGTGTTTATTCAATACATAGAGGTAGAAGATATCTCAAACAAGTACAAAGTTGCACTATTTGGGTCATCTTAAACCTATCAAAAATGAAAAAGGTAGAATTAAAAAATAAATAAATAAACCAATATCTATTTGTTTTAAAATATAGTTTATTTGTTTTTAAAATGCAAGCCAACATATAATTAAACCCCCCAAGAAACGCACGCAAACACAAATATGTATATTATGAGTAATCATGAGCAACATATATATACATGTAGATTTTATACATCTAGCATTTATACTAGACTCTGGTTGCATAACATAAGTACATCAGAGACAATTACAAGAGAGAAGAGAGATGAAGCTATACAAAGGATAAAGAAAGACAAAACAAATTTTGTGTTATCAAAATGTCGAGATTTTGAATTTGAAATACAAAACCATAAGCTAAAAAGAAAACAAAAAGTATAGGAAATAACAACTTACATGTTCTGGTATGCTTTATTTAAATTTATATATTTCGTTTTTAACATATCTGCATAACTTATGCATATTTAAACGCATTAAAATATATCTAATAATTCAAACTATAATTGAAAATATCAATTTCCTAATATATTTTTGAATTTTTTTTTATTTAGGATGACGTTCACTATTGAGGCGAAACTTGGAGGTCACCTGGTTATTGAGAACAGAGAGAAATATATAAATGAAACCCATCACTTTGTAGGGACAACTAAAACATTGCAATATGTTTATCGATGGGACTTCATCTTGCCTTATCATTGTCTCGAAGTTCAAGTATTGACAGAAAATTGCACATATCCTTTAACAGTAGAAGATTTGACAGAAAACGTAAGATTATGTATGAATAATTTAATTCTAGTTGTAACGCGGCATTTGATTGGATAGAAAAATTTAGTTAAATTTGTATAACCTGGTTTGCACGTCACAAGACACGTCACAATGCACCAACGTACTAATTCACTTGACGTTACGTTTGAATTTTGAACAGATTTATATCATTTTTAAAAGTAAAACGGACTCAATTTGTACAGCAAATTCCAGAAAATTAAATTATAAGGAATGAACTCAATATCTACCCAAGTTATACTCGTATAACCTGGGTTGGAGCAATTTACGCTTTTTTATAATCCGCTTCGCGGATTATAAAGCGTAAATTGCCCCAACCCAGGTTATACGAGTATAACTTGGGTAGACATTGAGTTCATTTCTTAAATAAATAGTAAAATAAATAGCATTTTCAATCACGTTTGAAAATACTGTGATTGCTTATTGGTCTGTATTAGACAAATTTAAATAGCTACATTCTTTGATGTAACGATTCAATTTTTTTTTTTCAATGTGTTGGAAAGTTTTATGTAAAGCAAGCTAAATATTTTTGTAATTGGTTATTTCGTAAATTCAATTTAAGCCACTTATCACAATATCATGGGATGGTTGGCAGGACGACTTGGCAGGACTACTTGAATATCATTATGAAATTCACCCCGTATCTATGAAAAAATCCAGTCTTGCAGAAACTGGTCCCTTGAAAGAAAATGGAACAGGAACTATTTTCGTCAATCATACTTCGGTAACATAAATCATAAATTCTAAATACGTCACCGTGAAATTCTGGAAACACGTTTTAAAAAATTTTTGGTAAACTTTTTTGAATTTAAAAATAATAAATTTTATTCTCAGCTGCAATTGAAATTGCCAGGGACAGCAGGATTGTATTCCATACATTTAATTGCTTTTGACAAAGCTGGAAACTACAAAGTTACAAGGCGTCTTGTGTTGTATGACAGCAATTCACATGTTTCACACAATCCCTTTCTTGTTACCCGTGTACAAACTGGATCCCCGAAGACAAACTTCACATGGATCGTACATAATACCACAGTGGTAAACGTTATTTGGTCCGGGAGATTCCGGAATGCATTACATGACCAAAACAAATGGTTGAATGAAGTCATGCCTAATTCAGTCATCCCTGAATCTTTAGACGACCATTACGGAGGACGATCTATCAAAAAAATCAACAATATGAACGGTAATTCAAATTTACTCTGCATATTAACCATTACTGATGTTTAATCAATATTTGTTGTACACCCATCATTTGCGTTTTTTCGTGTTGGACTTGATCCGCAGAATGAAATGCTAGTTGAAGCTATATATTTTTATACCTGGATTGATTCGACCATTGTTCACAAACTTACCTATCCTTAAAACTGTGTTTTTGACTAAATCAATAAAAAACTTATACCCACTTACATTATTGAAACAACAGTCGTGTGTTATTGTCATTATTGACGATAAAACATACAGATTATTGATGCAAATAAGTCTTACAAGACATTTTCGACAATTAACCATTTAATTTGGAAGAACGTATAAACAATACGGAATCTAGATGACAATGTTTTATGTAACCATTTTCAGTTACCTTCTGATAATTGTTCTCCTATAAACAAAGCTTTATAACTTTTGAGTGATTTGATAAACACAATTAAGATATTTATATTGAAATTTTCAATATACATGTATACATATCATATAAAAATAACACCAATTATTATTGAGTAGTTTAATAAAGATTTATATAGATATCAATTGTTTATATACGTTCAAGATTTATTTTTGCGTGAGCAAATTAATTTATTGCTGCAATGCGTATTTTTTATTGAAAATAAATGTTTCATTTTAATGATCATTGTAAAAAGGAATAAAGAAGTTGCGTAGTATTAAGTACTCTAATTCTGAACAGTTTGTATCGCGTTTTTAAAAAGAGTAAAAATATTCAATCACCGGACACTTACCCTGACAATCTTTTAAGTTTATCTTAAGACGTGTACAGAGTTCTATTTTTGGAATTTTACTCTCTTTTAGGTTGTGTTGATTTTCTAACAGAGTTTTCTGTTTACGATGGGCAAGGGTTAAAAGACAATCAACCACTAACATCAGTGCAAAATATAAGTACAGAATCTGAGATTCTCAATATGAATTGGTCGGATGGCGACAAGGCAATTATTACCGTAGTTGCAAAGGATATCTTTAACAAAACATTGAATGATACGCTTACAATATATAGAGATTCTACTCCCCCTTTCATTGAGAATCTTTGGCTGACAAGAGGAGACAGGGTTAACATTAGTGTGCATAGGCTGGAGGACTTCACAGAAATGACGTAATTTCATTTATTAAATGTTGATGCAGAATACTTAAACTGAAATAAACCGAAGCGTTTTAATGATAAAAATATAACAAATATGATATCAATATATAAACCCTAATGTCAAATTGTAGGATTGAATGGCTTGTGTATGATTATCACAGTGGTATAGACAGTATCTACTGGAGATTGTATGACAATGTCACTGGCGATGAAATTATTCATGGCCATGAAGATCTATTTGCACAAGGGTCTACAGAAGTAAGGGCTGTTAGTGAAAAAAATGTCAACATAATCTATACATCTTTCTTTTTATTACTATATGAATTATTATTCATACCAAACTTAGTTCATTTCTACGAACAGGATCAAGAAGAATGCTTAAGTAGGTATGGAAACTACAGTAGGGGACCTAATTGCTACCAAACCAACCATTGGGGAGCATTTCATAAACATTTTCAAATAAAACCGGAAGTTAAAAGAGATGGAGGGCTAATTCATGGAAAGGACCTTGGTCTGCACGACTCTGACTATTTTTTGGAGGTCAAGGCAACAAACAAAGCCTTATTATCTACTCTCCTGACAAGGAAGGTGAAGCGTAACTTTTTTTTTATAAATGAACAATTTTATCAATATTTGCTAAATATTGCTATGTTTACTTATTGTTGATAAATAAAACAAATAACGTGACTTTTAATTTATGAATTTAACACACACGAAGGAGCGATTTACAATGTTTGAACAGAGAAAAAAGGGAGAAAGTACACTTTTGACATTTTTTGTAGATAAAAGAACACAGAAACAATGTCACTCATTTAAATTTCAAGTTCTAAAGATAAACTCTACCTATGTTATATATTTCAAAGGTAGATATTAGATTCATTTCTTATCTTTTAATCTTATACTTATACGTTGAGAAAACAAAACGCAAATTCATTTAAGATGATGTTAATTTCTTTAAAATTTAATGTCATGTCAAGCCGACTATTGTTTGTCCCAAATTATTGTTTCCATCTCATTTAAACGATTTCTTATAAAAATACAAATACCTGTGAAAAGAATACAATTGAAATAGATGAAATGGAAAATATCCAAAATATTATCATTTTTTCACTCGGAAAAATTTACAGGAACGAAAACAGATTTCTTACAGAGATTTTTAATTACGAATGTTTACATCTTTTCTTAATTTGTAAGGCCCTCGGAATACTTCGCACAATGTATCAACGTTATCCGGGTTATTTCATGGGCGATGCATTGCAAAATCCCCGTATACTTTCGATTTTTGTTGTGTAATGAAACCTGAAGCAGATGAGTTGGCGTTTTAAAACAGATACTTTAATTATAATCTGAAATTTTTTAATTTTCTTGGATGAAAGTAGTTTTGGCACAAAGTTATTTGTTATAATCGAAATATCAAGTAAAACGTGGCGGAAGCAGAAACAGCAGCGTATAATAGCTTTTTATGTGCGTCACATTGTGACGCTTGTATGCAAGTTTTGTTTTTTAATGTAGATAAATTCGGTTAACCAAATAAAAAAGGTGTTACATTCAGAGTTATCTTATTTATAGATAACAATTGATATATCACCTCCACATACCGGAACTGTACAAGACGGAATTAGAGGAACTGACGAGATAGACTTCCAACAGAGCAAGACACTAAAAGCTTACTGGGATGGCTTCTTTGACAAGGAGAGCGGTGTTATGTTTTACATGTATGGTTTTGATACCAAGCCAATTCCCGCATCCGATTTCCAGCTTGATTCCAACAGCTCCAATGTAATTATTGCATTGAATGGTATTTTTATTTTTTCATATAAATTTTTGAAGATATCTCTTAACAGACGTTTTAATTCTTTTATTTTAAGGCAAAGGAAACTTACTTGCTCCATGCCTCCCATACAGTTACATCAGAAGGAACGTATTACGCCTGCGTGGTTGCCTATAACCGTGCTCTTGAACCCTCTGACCCAGTTTGTTCTGACGGTGTCACTGTTACTACAGATGTTCCTTATGTGACTGAGGTAGACATAAGTAATGCCCATGTAAGAGAGGGATTGGTCACAGACATCGGGAGAACAAAGTTCTGGATCATCGGAACAAACAGGCACAGACGATTAATTCATAACCCAACACCAGATTGTGTGTAAGAACAATTCTATATTTTCTCTACTGTTAAAGTTTTCAATACCATGAGATATTTCCAAAGGTTTAAAGATTACAATTTTCCTTACCAGTAGCAAAGCTGTGCCTGTGTCCAACATTGAAATGTTTCCATTAGAATATTACACAGATGGGTCTACTGTTCAAGTTAATGGGTCGATAGTATGTGCTAACACATCAGCAACAGTCTTAGTTGCAAGTCCAATGATTTCCAAATCCTCAAATGTAAGTAATTATGCATAATGTTATTGAATAGTATCATCATCGGCAAAACCTCAGCTTAGTGATATATCATATATCTATTAATATAACAATATGCCTACTATCCTCATACCTAAAGTCCCTTTTCATTTTATATGAACTTGTTATAAGGAAAATATTTTATAGATAATATTATCCTGGTCTTCAAATGAAACGTTAATCCACGATT
Organism: Magallana gigas; assembly: GCF_963853765.1. Lineage (NCBI taxonomy): Eukaryota > Metazoa > Mollusca > Bivalvia > Ostreida > Ostreidae > Magallana > Magallana gigas. The sequence goes on along the minus strand of NC_088861.1, from coordinate 2,903,755 downwards.
ATGAAGTTGGATTATCTACAATTTCGGGAAGTACTGCTCCAGATATCATGACATTCAGATCTTCCAAACAACACCGCCATATTCATCTGATGCACACGGATCTTCCGGAAGGAAAACCTTTTTATTTCATCATTAAAACAATCAGCAAATCAAACATCATAGGCATTCAGGTATATGATTAAAACAAGACTAAAGCTAAGTGTCTTTGTTAATAACGGGCAGCGTATTTAACAAAAACAAATATCTTTTTTTGATAATCAATGATGAAGACGAATTTGTTTTAAAATTTTGTTTCCATTTTAAGTCGGTTGGACCTTGTTTTCTTGACACGACTCCACCAATTTTTTCTCCACCCATTACTGTCAGCCATGATAATGGTCACTTACTAATATCCTGGAATGTTGGAAGTTTTAACGATCCAGACGATCCATTCCCTCTTCATTTACAAATTGCTCTTGGTAATCCATACTGAATACACTATACTATCTGATAGTAAAGTTAAAGTTTTGATATCCAAGTAACAGCGGAACTTTTTTGTTATGATTTTCATTGAAATTTGACAGGTCATAGTCCAAGAGGCACCGAGGTTCTGAAGTACTCCCCAGTTATTGCCGGTGCCAGCTGTAGTAAAACAGAGCCACCAACATGTACAACCATTCCTATATCTGACACAGAGTGGGGACTTCACGGAAATCATACATACTACGTCACTGTGAAAGCAGAGAATGCTGCAGGTCTGATAACTTATGGTGTGTCCGATCCTTACATTCATAACGTTCAGCTTCCCTCAACTGGAATTGTCACGGATGTACAAGTAATCTTTCATTTATTGTTTATCGATGGATTTAAAACAAGCTCTTCTGTAAATAAGCATGTTTCATAATATACATGACGTCAAAAACATCTTAAAAGTAGTCGTTAAATAGTCAGCCTATTTTTGAAAATTAATATTTTTTCATTTTTAGACGAATACTGGGAATTTATTCATTGTAAGTACAATAAATCTAATCATAAATTTCAATATTAAACACGGCCGTATCATATCAATTAATTTGTGATTTTGACAAGAAAGGTGTATTTAAAAATCTTCGGATCCTACTTAAGCGGTATTTGAAAAAATAAACTGTTAAGAATGCTTACTTTTAGGACATTGCAGACATTGATTTCACATCTGTAAATCATAGCTTGTCTGCTATATGGACGGGGTTTTATCATGCGTACCTTGATGTGACATATCGATTTCGAGCTGGAACATCACCTGGAGCTTCAGATATAGTACCAGACATAGACGTTGGAACAAACAAATCTCACACTGAGAACGGACTCTCTTTATCTGCATTCAAAGTATATCAATTTTGCTGGGTTTTATTAGTAATGTTTATTTTTCGACTATAAAGTGACATTGTATACATTTTTTTTTAGATGTTTAATATTATGTTTTTAATGTACTCACTTTAATTTTCAGTTGTCCAATTTCGTATTGATAAATCTATGGATTTAATTATACAACTTTGGATAAAGAATGTATACACAATTCTAAATGATCAGTTCTGATTGATATTGTGATAAAAAAAAAATAAGCTCGTGCAAATACGGGGATGCTATTTTCAAGGCTACTTATGTCGATATATTGTTATGTTGGAAAACATATTGTTCAGTATTCATACAAAGTTCATATGTAATTGAAGCAATCAAATGACTTCTGTATAATGTATATAATAGAATACAAAACATATGACTGTTTTATGCTTTTAGACCTATTACGTCACAATTACTGCTGAGTCATCTGCTGGATCTGTGAACGTCACATCAGATGGAGTCACTGTTGTCCAAGAAAACGTCATCTTGAATAACGTCACAGTCTACGATGGAGACCCTTGTTTTAAAGCAGGTTTGTGTGAACTCTTTGTAATCTGTCCTTTGTGATCACAAAGTTCTGGACTTGTTAAAAAAATTACATATCTTTTTGTAGATGTGAACATCTCTGCAAGATTAGACCATCATGATTGGGTTCGTATTCATAATTTCCTTTAACGACGGTTGTAATATTAATTTTTTCCATGTATTTTGAGAATTGCTTTTATCTTTGTTCATATCATCATGTTCTTGTTAAATCGATATATATTATATTCTTAAATATTCCGATTTTATACCTAAATACAAAACTAATTGAGGTATACGGTGTACATTTATTAATTTTTTTTCAAAGAATATTCAAAGGAATTGCACGACTGATGCTGACTTCCAGACATCGACGGACAGTTTAAGTGCATATTGGAAAATTCCAGATGAATTATTGCCATTCACACCCGACGTGTATTTTTCCATAGAAAAGAAATCTTTTTATGGGGGTAAATTTGATTTATATTAATTAATTTTTATTGTAGATAGTAATATAGATTGTAATAGTTTTATTTGAACAACACTTTTCTTATTCCTTATGTTCTACAACACTATCAAATTTTGTTTTACAGACGATTGGACTTTATTCCAAGATTACAAATACAACCACGGTCACCATCAGGCTCATGTTACGGGGCTTCTGTTAGATCCCGGGAGGCTCTATCGATTTGTTGTAAAACTTTGTGCACGGGAGACGTGCTATCAGCCAGTCCACAGCAACGGGGTCCTAGTTCTCGCAAACCCACCTGTCACGAATACAATACGTGTGCAACATGACAACAATTCAGCTTCCGAAAAAGTAAGACTGCGTTTACGAATAATGTTTGGAAACGTCATACATTATACTTAAACTTAAAGTACATTTCTTTAACATAAAATGAATAATCTTGTACATGTATTTTTTGAATTTTCTATTATATATATTAAAAACTTAAAGTATAAGACAGGTTAAAGAATCTAACATCGCACGAAAAAGTTGTTTTAATATGAGGAAGTTTTTTAATGTATGTCTATCATTGATTTTTTTTTCATAATCAATATAATTAGCTTACGGTGGAATTGGATATGTTTGCGGATCCTGACATACACATTCCAGAGGAAAAATATGGAGTCGTTGACAAATACGAATGGGCCATAACTGACCAATCAGAAATTGGTAGACTGCATACTCGGTGGCACAGACTCTATAATTATGACGTCATACCCTATAAATATAAAGTATGTTTTTTGAATCAAATTTAGTATGTTTAATTTTTTTAAAAGTTTTTATTATTTTTGCTTTTAACGAGTAATTCCTTTGTACAGATGGAATTCACCATTTTGTTAGATGGTTTATTCGATTTTTCTAAATGCCGAAGATTGACAATCCGTGGCTACAACAAAGCTGGTCTCTACTCAACCATATCTTCAGAAATAAAGAACTGTAGCGCATTTGATCCAATTCTAGTCAAACCAAACATAGTAATTGATGCTGTGGGGACTCCCGATCGAAGTAGAGGTATCGAATTTTATTTGAGTTACAATTAGTATGAAATGAATTATTTTTTGTTCTATCCATTTTTTTTTTACTTTTTAAAGACGGATATGGAGAAGCAATCTTACTGCAAACAAACGCTAGATGGCCACATCCAGATAAAGACTATACTCCTAACATGAACTTTATATCAGCTGTATGGCCCACTCTACGCTACAATTCCTACACTGTGGCAATTATCATAGCACGAAATATGGATGCCACGTCTTATTATCTCTCATCGACCACCTTATCCATCCCCGACCCTTGTAGTCACCCAGATGCTATCAAATGTGACACTACAGGTAAGCAAAAAAAAAAAAGAAAAAAAAGTTGTATATTATTAGATACACTGCTTTTAACGAATAATTATATGAATTTTCTATAGAGGTTCAGGACACAAGTATGTCTACATGTATTATTTTCATCTAAAATTTTAGAGCATGAATTCATAAACGTGAAATTTAAGGAAGGTGAACTTCAACATGGACAACGTTACATTGTTTGCATTCATACGGAATATACAGAAATACAACATGAAAAATGGACACAGGTTTTACCTGAGATAAACACATGCAGTGATGGTATTGTGGTGGATCTAACTCCACCGACCGCAGGAAATGTTTGGATCGGAACTCGGGGACAACGCTATCAGGTTTATAAAATATTTGTCTTACATATTACATTTACACAAGGAAAGCAAATATTTTTATTTATATTTATTTATAACGTTTTTTGTAAAATTGCGGGTACTTTTTATAAGACTATGGATATTTCCATATGCTTTGTGTTTTTAGCTCACCTGAGCTGAAAGCTCAAGTGAGCTATTCTGATCTCTTTTTGTCCGTCGTCCGTCTGTCCGTCTGTAAACTTTTTACATTTTGAACTTCTTCTCTAAAACCGCTTATCCAATTTCAACCAAATTTGGCACAAAGCATCCTTATGGGAGGGCGAATATAAATTGCAGAAATAAAAGTCCGATCTGTATTCAGAGCGGAGAAAACCTTGAAACTGTAGAAAAAGGGGGGTGCATTTTTAAAAATCTTCTTCTCAAGAACCACTGATTCCAATTCAACGTAGTTTAGCATAAATTATCCTTATGGGAAGGAAATTATAAATTGCAAAAATTAAGGTCTGATTCTGTTTCAAATCTGAGGTATTACGAAAATAATAATAAAGGAAAGGCGTGTTTCAATCAGTTTAATAGCTTCGGGCTCGGCATCCGGTAAAATGGGTAGACAAGACTTGGCCTGGGCAAAACGAAAGATTGGCAGTTATTAATCTGCCAATCTCATTAAAATTTCAGGATATTTGATGGACTAGTATATTTGTATTCGCTGTAAATATTGCTGCAAAATAATGCGTATTTGGAATAGACGATTGCCGATCTGCCACGGCTTTTATTTTGCCACGGCCCGGGTTTGCATACCCATTTTACCAAGACTCGTATTCCATACTTCAAAAACGAGGTTCTTTGTTTAAAGCAGCCATGACATTATACGAAAAAGGGTCGATCTGACTATGATGAATTTGCTTGTTGTGCAACAGTTCGCGAATGAAGGGAAATTTTGAAACATGAAAAATATATTGGTGCCGATTTTGTGAAGTAAATTGAGGCCAAATATTTCAATGCGTTGACAGTTTTCACACATGACGTTGGTGTTAGCTTGTTCTGATTTTCGTTTCGTTTTCATTATTTATGCTTTGTAACCTGGAAACTATCGTCTGTATTTCGTGATTTTTACGTATCAAATCAAACAGAGACTTCGGTAAATCCAACAGTTACGTTAACTGTTTACCTGCGCAAATTAAGCAAAATGTGATGTAGGGGTACTGAAATACAATTCATTCTATCGGTAATTCGGCATTATCTTTTGCGTAATGGTAGATTAATGCAATAGGTTTTGTTGAGATGCTCGGCATTTTCTCGAGTTTATTCAGTTTAAATAGAGTTTGATATCGCTGACGGAAATATGTAGGTATATACATGTATATATATGATTCATTTCGAAAAAATAAATCGTGCTCTTTATTTGTTATACATGTAGTGCATGTTTCTTGTGTTTAATTGTTTACAATTTCTATTTACTAACCATATTTGAGTGTTCAGCTTCGAATTATAAGCAAGATACATAGATTTGCTCACAATTCTATGTTTGTACACAGATCTTAAAAACTAAAGATTAAAAAAGTAAAAAAAATTGTCAATATTCATTAAGAAAATTTTCAAAGTCTGTTCTTCCAGAAACCAACTTAAACAACTTATTGTATTGTAAACTTAACCTTTTTAGCTCACCTGAGGGTGGGGCCACAATGGGGGGTAGAAGTTTAACAAATGAATATATAGAGTGAATCTTTAAAAATCTTCTTCTCAGAAACTATTCCGCCAGGAAAGCTGAAACTTGTGTGGAAGCATCCTCAGGTAGTGTAGATTCAAAGTTTTGAAAATCATGACCCCTGGGGGTAGGGTGGGGCCACAATGGGGGGGGGGGGGGTCGAAGTTTAACATATGAATATAAAAAGTAAATCTTTAAAAATCTTCTTCTCAGAAACTTATCGGCCAGGGAAGCTGACACTTTCGTGAAAGCATCCTCAGGTAGTGAAGAATCAAATTTGTGAAAATCATGACCCCCGGGGATAGGGTGGGGCCACAATGGGGGATCGACATTTTACATAGGAATATATACAGTAAATCTTTAAAAATCTTCTTCTAAAAAAACTAATCAGCCAGGAACGCTGACACTTGTGTGGATGCATCCTCAGATAGTGTAAATTCAAAGTTGTGAAAATCATGACCCCCGGGGGTAGGGTGGGGCCACAATGGGGGATCGAAGTTTAACATAGGAATATATACAGTAAATCTTTAAAAATCTTCTTCTCAGAAACTAATCCGCCGGCAAAGCTGGAACTTGTGTGAAAGCATCCTCAGGTAGTGTAGATTCAAAGTTGTGAAAATAATAACCCCTGGGGGTAGGTTGGGGCCACGATGGGGGGTCGAAGTTTAACATATGATTATATAGAGTAAATCTTTAAAAATCTTCTTCTCAGAAACTAATTAGCCAGGAAAGCTGTAACTTGTGTGGAAGCATCCTCAGGTAGTGTAGATTCAATTTTGTGAAAATCATGACCCCTGGGGGTAGGGTGGGGCCACAATGGGAGGTCGATGTTTTACATGGGATAAACAAAGTAAAACTTTAAAAATCTTCTTCTCAGAAACTAATAAGCCAGGAAAGCTGAAACTTGTGTGAAAGCATCCTCAGGTAGTGTAGATTCAAAGTTGTGAAAATAATGATCCCCAGGGGTAGGGTGGGGCCACAATGGGGGGGGGTCAAAGTTTAACAAAGGAATATATAGGGTAAATCTTTAAAACTCTTCTCAGAAACTAATCAGCCAGATGATTCTATATAATTGGTAAGACCTTGGCCCCAGGACAATTCTTTGGCCTCACGAAATGGTTCAGAGTTTGATGTACGTTTATATCCCATATATAAACTATTGTTAGGGATCTTTTTGAGAACTGCAATGCTCAACATATGATATGACTATTAAATCATCCTGTTAGAAAAGGGACTAATGGTTATAAACATAAGAATATCCAGGGGAAAATGGATTTTATTTATACAGGATCTACATGTATTATTGTACATTGTCCAGATAGTTTGTATTATGACTCCATTGAGATGATTCTATCATACCTATTGTTCCTCAGGTGAGCGATGAGGCCCATGGGCCTCTTGTTTATACTTCCAACAAAATTCTTTATTAATTTTTTTCTCAGATTTCTACAACGGACATGTTTATAAGTTGGGACTCATTCGAAGACGTTGAAGAATTTCAAACGATATCACATTCATCTGGTATACAAAACTACATACTTGGGATAGGTAATCTATTTCAAAGGTTTCACCATAAATATATCAATTATTGGGATTGTATCAATGCTTAAATGGTTATACATATCTTCTTTGTGAAGGAACTACTGTTGGCGGAAATGACGTAGTCGCCTTTTTCGACGTTGGTGTCGTGAATCATAAAGCTATCCATGGTCTGACACTACATAGTGGTCACGGGTACTATGCAACAATTAAAGGTACCTATCTTTTGACTATTTAGTTAAGTTCTCCTTGATTAAGCACATTTAAATCCTGATATTTTTAGCATACTTAATGCGGATACTATACGCATTCAGTAATAAAGGACCGCATATCTACACAAGTTATAATAATATCAAATTCTGATAATTTCAGCAATTGATTTCGCCAGTAGAACTGCAGTTCAAACTTCGGAACCTGTTATAGTTGACACGAGCCCACCAGTCAAATTGGACAACCCAATTACTATCCCAGGACGTCACATTACATCCACATCTGAAATAGAGGCATGGTAAGATATGAATAGAAGTGAGATTCTGAAAGAAACAAAGGAGTATCTTATTATAAGTCTTTATATTTTAAACCAAAAAGAAAACTTTTCTCATGTTCTTTTGTGTTTGAAATATATCTGTAGTTGGAAAGACGTGTTCAGAGACCCAGAAAGTGAAATAGACTCCTTCATGTGGTCTATCGGTTCCCAGCCAGGGCACTGGGACATCATGGAGTTCACAAGAGAAAATTCTGAATGTGGAATCAATAACAAAAATCGAAGGCTTGACATAAAAGAAGGCCATGCTTATTATATAACTGTGAAGGTAAAAGTAAACACACATATATAGTTGATTGATCGAAAGAAAAAAAGTGTATGGTTGTTGAATTAATATCTACTTTTAGTGATTTTTCATAAAACATGTGTTAAGAATGTAAAACACAAATAAAGAATGGTACATATACTTTTTATCCGAAAATAACAATTATTGATGTAATCTATAAACATAAATAAGCAAATTTAGCAGATTATAATATTATTGACAATTTTAGACAATACAAATTCATATCCTTTTTTGGCATTTAGGCATATAACAAGGCTCGTTTAATGGCAGTTGCAACATCTTGGGCGTACATCGTGGATTTCTCACCGCCACTACAAGGAAATGTCCTGGATGTTTTACCTTCTGGAAAGAGAAGCATTGATATAGATTATCAAACGGATATGTCTAGGTTAAGAGTGGTTTGGAGTGGATTTCATGATCCCCATTCTGTGATCAAGGAGTATTTTGTGAGAATGGGTACCTGCCCGTTCTGTGACGACGTGCTCCGACGGCAGAGTGTTGGCCTAGTAAACGGTTAATATAAGTTGCATGATATTATTTAAACTCTAAAGTGCATCTAACATAAAGCCTGAATTATTAGATTTGTTTTTTTTTTTTTTGTGGACTTGCAGAAATAGAAGTTGATTATGTACATATTGGCTCTGGCTTAACTTACTTCACGACTGTGACAGCATGTAATACGGCTGATCTCTGTACCAGTGCTATCTCAGATGGTGTGATAGTCGACAACAGTCCTCCGAATGTTGGTGTGGTCATTGATGGGACTTCCTCCGAAGACATAGAATATCAATCAATCAAGTAAATTTTTACTTACTATCCATATTATTTCATACATTTTAAAATCAGTGACTGGATTAGGGACTTGTCATGTTGTTCAATCAATATAATATACAGATTTTCCTTATTTTAGAAATTGGATTGGTGCCAAATGGTACGGATTTTCTGATCCTCAGTCTGGAATATCTCATTATGTTTGGTGGGCTGGTAGCACCCCTGGTGGAAAGGATATATTACCAGAAAAAGAAGTGCATTTAGCTGAAACAGCAACTGCATATAATTTTTCTCAGAAACTACCAGAATCAAAGCGAATCTTTGTGACTGTTAGAGCTTATAATAAAGCAGGTACTATTAACATTTGTATATCAAAGTAACGCAAGTTTTTATTTTCATCTATGAAGGTAATTATTATAGATTATAATTCTATTTCAGGACTGTTTATTGATGCAATATCTAGTGGGTTTCTTGTTGATGCAACACCTCCCGTAATCAGCAGTGGTCCAAAGTTTACCAAAGACTTTGGATTGGTTGCAAGTACTCAATTTTATAGGTCATCCTTAAAAGTGGAGTGGAAAGTAGCAGACCCACAGTCACACATTGAGAGACAATACCTATCTCTACAATCTCATCATGGAGGTGAATTTCAACATTCTTCAACACAGGTATTTGTTATTGTAGATTTTCATTCAGCGAAAAAAGTAAAATGAATTTTAATGATAATGATAAAAATAACACCTCGGTTTTGATATTTTGTTTTAGATAAATGGTATCGCAAGGGATTATATTTTAAATGATCTGAAACTCCATGATGGCGTTACGTATTATGTAACACTTGTATCTTGCAATGGCGCCCAGATGTGCTCCTCGTCTTCCTCAACCGGTATTTTAGTAGATAGCACCCCTCCAAACCGAGGTAAATGATTGGTAAAATTAAAGAATATCTGTCGTCATAATCCAAACTATACCTATCACATTCAAAAATGTAAATGGTCAAGGTCTCCATTTAAAATACATGTATGTAGATGTACACGTTTGATGCCATGTTTTGAATAATTGTATGACAAACAGAACCTGTCAACATAATACATGTATAATGAACAGTCCAAATAACTGTGATTTTTACGTTATTTCATTAAAGGTACGTTTGCAATACAGACAGACCATTCAGTAGATAAAGATCTAAACCGCCATGTCTCAGGGTTTATGACGTGGTGGAAGTATGCTGTGAACTTAGCCTGGTTAGGGTTTGCGGATGCCCATTCTGACGTTGTCAGTTATTTTGTAAACATCGGATCAGCTTATATGGGTGCAGATCTCAACGCTGTAAGTAGAATCGTACTTTTTATGATTAATTTTTGAACTATTGCCAAGACCTAATGCTTGGAGATATAAAGTTTAATACCTCGAATTCTTTTGTAATAAAAAGAGGTCAGGCATCCCAAAAATGATAAACCATTCGACCAGTGGAAAAGATTGCTACGACGAGGGTAAAGTTCAAACCTATAGGATTCCAACTCAGAAGCTGGTGGGCCATGATTTTTTGTATATCAGCGTTTGGGCAGCAAACAAGGTATACATACAAGTATTAAAAACTTAAATAGAAAAACCTAAACAAGAATAAATATGAATTGAATGATTTTGTGTAGAAATTATACTTTAAACCGATTAATTTTAATATTTTTGTAATCCAAATAAATATAGGTAGGATTGTCAAGTGCGATAATTCATTCGAAGTTTAAGAAATTACCCCAGGGGACATTGTCGTTAGTAAGGCGATGTGAATCTGAGGACTGTGAAGGGCAATGTGTGTGTGGTCCTCAAGACAAAGTGTGTCATAATAATGGCTCCTCTTGTAATGACGTCACAATAGGTAAAAGATAACAAATTATAAATCATACTCATATTGAAACACAAATTAGAAATCATAGTTTTGAATGATTAATGCTGAAGCATGAAAAAAGTTGTAAGCCTTGTTAAATTTATGTTTGCCAGGAAATCCTAACAATTTGCTTCAAGTGAAGGACGTAATGTTTGGCTCACCAGATATACACTATTCACCTAGTAATACCGTTCTTCAGGGTCGTTGGACCATAGTTCACAGACAAGGCAGCAAACCATATATGTAAGATTAAACTATATTTTTGGATGGGTACCTTTTTCTCAGTTAATAAATGTATTTTTAAAAAAAATCATAACCATGAAAATAGTTAATACGTATAAAAGTTATGATATATGTCTTAAAAAGTTTGAACATTCAAAGAAAGGGTTTATTTCTCTCTAGTGCTGCGAGGCTTTTCCTTGTGATAGATAAATTTTTAATGATCGGAAATCTTGTGCATTAAATTCAACCATACTTAATTTTACTAGGTATCAATGGAGTGTTGGCTTTGCAGATCATAATGTTCCAGTAGGGATTTTTGATCCTGAATATGATCGTGTTTGGCATGATGCTGGGCAACTAAACTTTGTAATTTTTACCACAAATCCAGGTAGATATAGCTTCTATAATATACATTTTATAATATACAAATCAGAAAGAAATGCAACGAGATTAAGAAATGTATATCTGTAAACAAATTTAGAGCACAGAATCAATTTTTTGATAGTCACGACGACTTCAACTTTTTACCAAAAAGACGGATATAGAGAAAATATTTATCTTATACATATAGGGCATCGCCTGGAAGAGACAGTTTCCTTCTCTCTATTTGTGAAGGCATGGTACAACAGAAATACTTACGCTGTATTCAAATCAAATGGTGTAATAATCGACACTAAGAAACCAGCCGTTCAAGACATTCTGGGAAGTTCTGTATGTATGTTTGAAAAATAATTGAGTTCATTTGTTTTATATTTGATTTTGAAACACAGTCCTTTATCACGACATTTAATTTTTATAGTATAGACGTAAATAATACAAGTTGTTAAAAATAATCGATTTTGTGACAGATTTCTGAAAGGATGATCATAAGTACAATGAAAGACGATGACTACACACGAGAAGGCATTTCTATGATGGTGAATTGGACGAATAAATTTTCAAACGATAAAACTACCATTAAAACCTATCGTGTTTACATAAGTACTACTCCAGAGGGTATGGTTATTTGTTTTTTCTTTAATATTTTTTTTTTTTACAAAACAAAGGTTGAATAAGAATACCATTATATGGCATTTCATATTTTCAATAGGTCATGATGTGTGGGACAGTGGTGAAGACTTGCCAAACACAGAAACAACGTATTTAGTTCGAAGTATATCACTTTTACCCGGAGTCCGATACTTTGTGAATGTGATCGCCTATGGTTTCTCAGGAATCTACCACACCGAATCATCAGACGGATTTGTCATAGACAATACAAGACCAATAGCGGGAGTAGTGTTTGATGGAATAGGTATTTTAGTAAATACTAGGATGATACATGTATATAGATTTTATGGTTTTGGCACCTACCTCACTCGTTTACTATTATTTGCTCTTTTTCTGCAGGATTGCATGATATGGAATTTCAAAACTCTTCCAGTATTATCGGCGCCCATTGGCATGGGTTTTTAGACCTCGAATCTGGAGTAAAAAATTACTTTTGGTGTGTCGGTAACACGTCATATAAATCCGAGTGCAGTATACGAAACTGGGAAAATGTTGGTATTCACACATCTGTTTCGAGGACTCTCTCACAGATGCTTGTTGATGGTAAAGTGTATACCAAAAACTTTTGAGTACATAGTTTATCCTTAAATTGTTCACAATACTCCGTTATTATATTTTGTAGTAAAGTCATCCTCTATGTTGACATTAGATAATTTCTTTTCATCGTGCAAAACAATATTTTTTTCAGAAACCAAACCACTTAATATGATAAAACATTTCTTTATTATCTTTATTAATGCAGAATACATATTTGAATTGACTATTTATTAAGATTCATGGTATAAAGAAAAAAAAAGAATAACTATTATACGATTAATTTTTTTCCAGGACAAAAATGCTACAATAAAGTTTACGCCGTCGATAACGTTGGATACAAGTCTGACGTCATTGTGTCTGATGGCGTTAAGGTTGATATTACTCCACCGGAACTTGAATACCTCTTTCATATTGACAACAACTTGCTGAAAAACCCTTCATTTGAATTATATCAAAGTTCCTTACCAATAAACGACACTAGTCTTTATGATATCTGCAGTTTAACTCCTGATTTTATCCCTGATGACTGGTCATTAACATCTGGAAGTTGTGCAATAGTTGTGTCATCAATAAAGAATTTGGCTAGGGATGGAAGATCATTTCTATTCATCAGAGGGAGTGTGAAACAGGAAATTGAAGGTCTAAAACTTGGGGGACTTTATCAGGTTAACTTCTTTTCGAGTCAAATCCCATTGACGGCAGCAACCGCATCAAATAAGGAAGGGTTTCTTTCAGTTGGAAAATCAAAACACGTGTTTCTTCTGTATTCAAAAGCGTATAGACACGATGAACATGAACTATCTTTAACTCGAGAAATTGTTTCTTGGCAGAGACATACGTTTTATTTCACAGCGACACATGAGAGAACGATTTTAGAAATTGGTAGCGCTGATTCAAAAACCGGACTTTTTATAGACTACTTATCTTTAAAAAACGTTGAGAGGATTCGTAACAATAGTGCAGAGTCTCAGGTATCCGCCCATGTCGTGTATATTCACCAGTGGGGTTCCATACACGGAGCCTGGAGTTTCTTTGAAGACAACAGCCCTATAACAGAGTACAGTTGGGCCATAGGTACTAATTTTAAAGTGAAATACATGTATATTATTTCAAATAAATTTAACAAAAAAAGTAACTGACTTAAAAAAATCTTTTGTTGTTAGGATATACAAAAGGTGGGACGCAGATACAACAATTTACTAGCACAGGAGTTCAAAATTTTGGATACAATTACAACGTCACTTTGATTCACAACACATTCGTCCACGTGACAGTAATTGCGTCAAATGCTGCAGAGCTTATAGAAATAGCATATTCCAAACCTGTTCTTATAGACTTGACGCCGCCTGATATTGTTTATGTCTATGACGGAAGATTGTCAAGTAAGTGTTTGAATAACGGTGATGTCATTTTAAAAAATAATATTCGTAATGTAGGTACGATATACCTGTACAGTTTGTTCTGACCAACATTTTATAAATGTAAAATATGAAATTCATTGGTATTGGTATCTACAATCTAATTATCCTATGCTATTAAAGACACAGATGAAGATGCTTGGACGGACAACGAAGTTGTAGTCAACTTTTTGGCAAACGATGAAGAATCTGGCATTGACTATTGCGAATGGGCAATAGGTATGATAATATAAAATTATACCAAAACATAGATACTATTTGGTTACTTCTGTGTTGGATCAAAACATTCTGTTTATTTTCATATTAATTGTTTAGGTTACCAGCCACAAGGTATCGACTTACAAACGTTTTATAGATTGGGTATCGGAGAACATTTAGCGTCCAAAGACTTTGACTACAGTGTACTGGAAAGTAAAACAATATATTCCACAGTAAGATGCCATAACCGTGCAGGGTTGTTTTCTTCAAAATCATCTGATGGCGTGAAAATTTCCATTCTACCGCCATCAATTACAAATGCAAAAGTAAAAACTATTCCGTTGTCAATTACCGAATACAAGGCTGGAAATAATTATCAAAGTAATGTTAACAATGTAAAAGTTCAGTGGTCTGGATTTGAAGACTATACGGGAATTGAACAATTTAAGGTAAAAAACATTTGGTCTTTAAATGTGCTGACAATGTAAATGTGATAAAAACGATGTTGGTGTTATTGTGCATTCAGCTTTGTTCTGTGGTTGTAGATAACATTCATTGGTTATGGCCATGAAGCAACATTTGAAGAAAAAATGACGTTTCCAGTTGGACAAGATATCCAATCTGTAGACATCGTGAACATGAATATGCCAGATGGATTAAAGAATATCACTGTCCAAGCAATTAGTAAACTTCTGCTGACCAGCAGTCAGGTCCTTTTCAACGTAACAGTTGTTTCTTCTAAACCAATAACGAAAGGTATAGTGTTTCATTCTGAGTCACGAATTGTTTCTGTAAATTCATCTCGAACTAGTTGACTGAACAAAGTATTTGTTCTGTTTTATTTATGCTCACACGTTGTGTGAACACAGGATGTTTATATGCATTATAATCAATACAAAAAACTTTTTGTCGAGATTTGACATTAATGAAAATTGTTACAATTTGCAATACATTCTTTTTTGCGTTGCTCTCAGACGAAATCTGTTTTATTAAGCAGGCAATACATTGGTTCATTCTTGGCATGCTGGAAGCGAAGAATTTACAGTGTCCTGGAAGGATGTGTTTATTTCCCAATACTCATTGTTTTATGAAATTTCTGTTGGAACCGTTGACGGCGGATGTGATGTTCTACAATGGCAGGAAACAACATCAACGTCTATAAAATTTGGTTTACCTCCAGGTTTTGAAAAATTTTCAAAATTGTCTTTGCACGTCTTTGTTAGAGCCATAAGTGCTGGAGGGACGTTTGAAGACATTAAGATTGTAATCAAACATAAATGATGCCCATTTAATTGATTCGTTTTAATACTTAATTCACAATACAGTAAAACACGCTTATAACGAAGTCCCAGGGACGACCCATTTGACTTCGTTATAAGCGTAATTCGTTATATCCGTCACAACATGAAATAGAGACTTGGGGAATAAAATTCACTTCGCTGTAAGCGTCAATTCATTATAAGCGTGTTCGCTATAACCGTGTTTTACTGTAGTTGGAATATACTTAAAAGTTTTAATTTATAAATTAGATATACAAAATCATTCAATTAGTCTGTTTGAGAAGAAACCTACATTTTAAGCAAGCATGGTGAGGCATAGAAAAAAAACTAGCTGATTTTTTTTTCTTTTTTTTTCTATCAACAAAATTAAAAACACAACTTTGTTGTAACGAAAGATAAGTTACGTCTTACGTACAACTGCGAATTTTGTGTTGAAATTGATTGGAATATTGATGGCTAAAGTTTTCCATCCAAAATTATTATATCTTATGTCTAATAGATGATCACTAGAATATTAGTTTAATTTTAAAACGTTGTCAAATAATAAAGATTAACTTGGGAAAATGATTATGAAAAACGAATAGTAAAAAAGTTGTCAGCTCTTGTAATAAACATGAAAATCTATGAGAAAAGTACACGTTTTAGGTATATCTCTTATTTTCTTACAAATTTATTGGTTTAAGGTTTCATCGGATTTCAGGATTTCCCTTTCTGAAAAAATGCTCAAATTAATGCAAAACTTGCGATACTTATTATGAAATTGATCTTTTTAAAAATTTTCTTAAATGGCAAACAAGTTTATCAAAAGGTTTATTTACTATATACAGACTCATTGAATTTGGTTTACGTCAGTCTTGTTAGAATTTTAAAAGACGAATTTTTGTAGTTTAGATCAAATAAGATACTTATATTAGGTTTGTTTTTTGTTATGTTTGTCTTTTCTTTGTATATAACGGCGTGAGCCCCATTTAAGGAGCAATTATAATTACGACTGCTTCCTGATCATTCATCATAAAAATCCATATCTTACATGTAAATGAAATATTTACAAAAATTACTCAACATATCTTTTTCATGTTTCAAACCAATTTGATTTATTTTTTCTTTTTTGAAAAATTATTCAATTAAGCAAACTTTAAGTCTATAACTTTTTAAATAATGGTTCAAACTCACCCAAAATGGGTACGTTTGTAATTCAATACTTAATCGTAATCTGCAAAAACATAATGACCCTGTAAGGTACAAAATGTTAAAATATGGTGTATGTATATGACTGCCTATTTTGGAATGACCCTAATGACGTCATTCGACAATCGAAAGACCTTATGCATTCAGGTTTAAATTAACCTAACCTGTAATGTCAAACATTGCCTTTTGTAGCAAAGCGTTTAGAAGAAAAACATGAGTTATTATCGGTTATGAAAATCAAATCATACAAAACAAAAATCGATTTAGATTCACGCCAATATGTCCCACGCCAGTCCTTACAATAGATAATATAATTTTGTATAATTTTTTCAGAATTGACAATACTGACAATATTATACAAATTTTATGCAGGTACACGTGTTCGCTTTGCAGACAGAGTATGGCAACTCTTTTTGTGCAGGTTGATTTTGATAAAATATTACATACACTTTGTTATTTTTACGAAGAATTCAAAGTTACATTTTTCTACACAGTTTAGCATTCTTTTCTATTAAAATTTATTTGTACACATTAAGCCTAAAAATATATAAAAATGGCCATTGTAACCTAGAACTCAAAATAGGAACAACTAACGTATGTAAATACCCTATACTTATTTAGGAATCCCCATCGTTAAATGTGTTTATCGATTTGTATTGTCTTGATTTTCTAAACATTCAACTGTTTTGTAAAAATTGTATGAAATAAATAAGTGTCTGATTGAACTTGACTTCTTTTTAGATTGTAGAAAGGAGATAAAGTATTAAACAATCCTTCGTATCTTTTTTATTCTTTAACATATCGATTACTTCTACAAGAAGTTTAGATATTCCTTACATGTACCTCTGTCCAAGCGCCCATTTAAAACTCTGGTCACTGAATATGGCAAAAAAACTTTGTAAGCAAAACGGCGTCAAAAAGTGTTTATCATTGTTTAATCTTATTATATATATGACAAAAACATTGGAACCATTTTATCAATCAATCTGTTTAACATAAGAAAGTTGAACTTCTTTTGAAAATGCTTGACTTTTCTCTGCCCAATCTCTGAAAACTACATTATGACAACCTCTACAAACCCGTGTATACAAATATATTTTTTGCTTTATTCACGTTTAAACATGGTATGAATTTAATTACACAAACATGTTGATTTTTCTTTCAAGAAATGTAATATCATTTGCTGGTAGTTCAGATAAGTAACTGTCCGCACCATTCTGTTTTGAGTAAATTCCTTTTTCTGTTTTCTCACTTTTCTTTATAAGAACACCAATCTAAGCCAATCGTAATTAAAAGTCTCATTTAAAATTGAATGCATAAACACATGAATGTAGCTGTATGGCATCATTATGAAGTTACACAGAGCGTTTAAAATAAATTCGCCAAAGCATAAGGTAAAAATGATTAAGTCTGGAAAACAAGTGGGGACAGAAAGACTAACAAACCGCATTACCCCTCTCCCCCCCCCCCCCCGGGTTTCACCGGTAAGGGACTAATAATTGTGACTCAAACACGACACTATTTATTAGAGCTTTATAAGATATTAATTCACCACCGAAAATCCTATATAAATCTAAAATACTTTAAAGGATTTTAAGAGATACTGAAACATTGCTTGAAAATGACTAGTTTTAGAAGAAAACATTTGCCTTTTGTTATTCCTTAAAGGGGCGTGGTCACGATTTTGGTCAAATTCTATTTTTCTGTTTTTATTATTTACAATGCCCTAGAAATGCATTTCAAATAAACAAATAAAATTTTAGAGCCGTACAGATATAAGCAATATACAGAGCTCAAAATTCTTTGTCATGTAAACAAGGATTGTGCCCTGTTTGTGTTTACAACAGTTCAGTATGGTAGTAAAAAAATTTTTAAAGCTGATTTGTCTAAATTTTTTTTATTTATTTTATGCATAAATAAACAGTTTCTAACGTTTAGCTCATTCATTTCATGTCTAAAACTGGAATGTTTACATCAACATTCAAAATGTAAACAAAAGCGTTGTTTACATAGCAAAGAATAGTAAGCTCTGTAACTCGCTTATACTCAATAACACTCAAATTTTGATTGCCTATTAAATATGGCTTACTGAAGCATTGTAAACATTAAAATCAAAAAAACAATTTTTGACCAAAATCTTGACCATGCCCCTTTAATGGAACAACAATACTAAACTACACTGTAAACTTACAATGCAGATTGGTTTGTCCAGACTTTGACATCACATTGGTCGTGTATTAAAAGGTTCCGACGTAAAATCGTTCACGTGAGAATTAGTCATGGCTGCAAGAGCCCAATCGTATGTACATAATTGTACATTTTCTTATTTTGATAAGAGTTTATCCTACAGTTTAAATAAATCTAATCTTTACACATCAAAGATAGGAAATCTTTTCAGTTAACATTCAAATAAAATGCGAGTTGTAACGAATAACAAAATATTAAAATATTGGTAATTTTGTTCAAATAGAACTATATATGATCTGAGTTTTTTGGCCACCATAATTCGTTATTTTTTAAGTGTTTCTGGTACAATAAAATGTTATGTTATATTTAAGAGGAGCTGATGTAAACTATATTTTTCACCTATTTATTTGATTTATTTGCACCTACTGGCAGTATATGACATCAGGAGTAACGCTATTTCAATAATTCAATCAAAATCAATCAAAAATTGACATTTTTCTTCTCTTTTTATGAATGAAAAATACAGAACACATGTTTGAACGAGGAAATTTTTTAATCATTTATTAGCCGTGGCTGGATACATCTCTGATTAAAATATTTTCTTTGTTCAAGCATGCGCTCTATGTTTTCTGAAAGAAAAACTGCTTGAAAAGCTGTTTTATGCTAAAAATGCAAAAATTGTGTCTTTACGATGTTATACTTCTAAATTGTGGGCAGTTGAATCAAAACGAACATTATGTAAAAACATCACATATATATCTGTACAAAGAAAACAAAGAATTACAGTAAAATGATGATGTTCATTTTAGGGGGTGGGGGCATTTTAGGCCCATATCATAAATAGTCCTTTGTTTAAATTATATTCAATAGTCGATGCACCAACATCTTCTGAATCAATAAAAAAAGGACTGACATATCAAGTTCAGAATGCAATCTAGTAATTAAATTTAGTATACTAGAACTATGCTTTATTTTGCGTATAAAAACGCATCAATTTTATCAAATCAATGCGATTGTTACCATTGTATATGATGTAAAACGTAATGATCAATGTAAATAAACAAATACGATAAATAACTTTGGTTTTAGCAGAGGCCCAAAATAACAAACGCTACTTGTGACCAAAACTTTTCGACATTGTTCTACTCAAAATTGTCACAGAGTCTGTCATCATTGGGAATAAATGAACTTCACTGATAAAGATTCAAATAAAAGTTACTTAAATTTACAACAAAAAAGATTCGTTACATATATGCTCATACAAGTTTATTTACACTATCCTATCTGTCTATGCACAAAAAAATATATATAATTGTTTCATACCAGATATTATTGAAATTAAATTACGTGGACGAGTATATTCCAACTTCCACACACGTAGTCAGAAATCACACCCACCACATACCGTTTCTATCACTCTCATCTCCGATGAACAAGATGATTAAATCACATGAAACGAAACAATATTCCAAAAGCAACAAATTATGTGATGCAAGAACACAATTTACGAATGACATTCACATGACATCAAATTATTATACAACCACAGATTTCAATGATTTTTAAATTTCAAAATTAATATCACAAATTTCAATGATTGATGAATCGATAAATGAAAGTCTACCACACCTTTCACATTTAATTTTACATCAGCTGTTATTATGAGATGACTAATTGTAATAACTACGAGATAAAACAAATAATTGTCGCCCTGTGGCATCTACAATTGCTGCTTATTGTTTGTTCGTGATGCTCGTTTTCCTTAAAAAGTAGGAGTTTGTGCTAGTTTGCTACTAGTTTAAGACTGGTTTACTTGAGTGGTTTTGATTAACCTCACCATTATCATAAGTTGTGTTTTGTCACTGAAACGATTTCTATTGCAATTAAAATAGATACAACCATATAACTGTAGAAAATCTAGATAGAGTTTAAAAACAATTGCAAGATATTTAAAGTCTGAAATGTTTAAACAAGTTTTACCTGATTTTAAACAATATCAGGCGTTTTTCCAAGCTGTTATCTTTGTACGCAAATTTGTACAGGTTTAAAGGAAGTTGATAGTATATCTCAAAGATAATTTACTCAAGTACAGAATATGAAACCAAATAACAGGAAACTTTATTGATGTAGGATAACAAATTTTATGTCTTCGTATGTTCCACCAGCAGAAATAGCCCTCACATATACATGTAAGGACACTTTTAAAGCACGTTTTACTGTCGGTGGTAAACCGAATTTCAATGATGTCTGTTTGGTTTCCTGCCATTGTAGAATATCACTTCCCCCTTCAACGGTCCCAACAGTAACTTCATAGAACAATGGATATTGTGATATAAAGATGTCATCCCAGGTCACTGTAAATTCTTCTTTTTCGGCATGCCAGGAATGAACAAAATTTCTTCCTGTTAAATGTTATCAATACATATAAATTTATCTTTAAGATAATCGAGAAAAAAAATCGAATTATATCTAATATTCTAGAACTTTGATTTTTCCTCAAAATCAAATTTATACTTGATTTGTTTGTACTGTAAAAATTTTACCATAATTTGAAATGAAAGATTTAAGCTGCTTTTAAAAAGTGCATTGTTTAAAACTAAAATTTTGAATTATTACAACTGTTTTAACGTTGTCAGAAAGGTTATATGAGTTACAAAATTATATTGTACTAGAATATACTTAAAATTGCATGAAGGTGATGTACGTCATTATCTAAATGTTATAAGAAAATTACCATATGCATTTTTATTGAATAACTGTAATAATTCAACCAGGCATAATTCAAAATGTATGAAATGTTGTATAAAATATCCAAATATTAGAAATTCTTATAAGCGATTTGAAAAGAGGGTATATTACTTCAAAGACTTGACCTTTGAGCAATATGTATGATTTTGACCTTCATTGAGCTTAAAAAAAATTAACCTTATTTTCCAGATTTTATAACAATTTGAAGGAAAAATGAATAATTTCACTTTTCATATAATGCTTTATATACCCTGCACAGGGTAAAAAGCTTCATGTGTATGTAGTTTAGCCATATCCAAGTTATTTTATAACCATCGTTCTGATAAATGAATGGCAAAAATTCCCCGAATGTTTACTTAAAAACAGTAACATTTTCAATAGAGCATATAATTATTTCGGTTTAACTAGTAAGTCAACAAATTCTTACTTAAGTTAATATTTTTATATCATTAACATATTTTTTTACAAATTTTTGGTATAATTTTCATATTTCTGAAATTATAATTTAACCTTTTAAATAAATACCTATTGGTCATCTGAGTTGAGATAAACTTAAAAAAATACTATGTAACTTTATAGATTGTTTCGACAAATGCAACCTCATACCTTTCTTCGTCGGTTTGGAATGAACAGCTGTAAAGTTGTAAATGACTTGGTCGCTGGCCAATAGTAGTTTATTTATTGCTTGAACTGTAATATTTTTTAATCCTTCTGGCATATTCATGTTAATGATGTTTACTGATTGAATGTCCTGTCCAACTGGAAAGCTCATCTTTTCTTCAATCGCAGATTTATCATCGGTAATTGTTATCTAAATAAATGTCGACTAAAATATTTAACAAAAGCCAAAATCTGATAAAGCAGTTAAAAACGTTTTCATTTTTTTCTATTTTGAAATAAAACTTAATTTGTCTTTTGAATAAGGAAAACCAAATTTAAACCTGAAACTGATTAATTCCTGTGTAGTCATCAAAACCGGACCATTGTATCTTAACATTCTGGATTTTACTTTGATAATGACTCCAAGCCTGGTATTCAGTGATTGACAAAGGGATAACAGCTATTTTCGCATTTCGAATAGATGGATGCCGGACTGAAATTTTTACACCATCAGATGATTTAGAAGAAAACAATCCAGCACGATTATGACATCTGATTGTGGAATATATTGTTTTATTTTCCAAAACACGATAGTCAAATTCTTTAAATGCTATTGATTCAAATATTTTTATTCTCTGGAATGCTTGCAACTCAACTCCTTGAGGTTGATAGCCTACAAATTCAATGAAAAAAAAAACAATAAATACAATAATATCAAATTATATGTTCATGTTTAGCCATGTAACCATCTTTGATGGTGTTGTTTGATCAAAGATATTGTTTTATATGGAGACGTACCAACAGCCCACTCGCAATATTCAATGCCCGATTCTTCATCGTGAGCCAAAAAATTAACAACAACTTCATTATCTGTCCATGCATCTTCATCAGCACCTTAATATATAAAAAATTTATTCCTGATTGCATCAATGCTATTATATCACAAACATACATTAATATATTTGTTTAACTATTCATGAGTGTTATTTTACTTGGATACGGTTAAATTCCTATAAAAATTTCCTTAACAATTACATCGAAAGATAATTGTAAGGTAAACTCACCAGATAACCTTCCATCATAAACATATAAAATGTCTGGAGGCGTCAAGTCCACAAGAATAGGATCAGAATATGATATTCCCACCAGTTCTGCCACATTTGACGCAATTACTGTCACGTGGACGAATGTATTATGAATCAAGGTAATATTGGAATTATATCCAAATTTGTTAATCCCCGTGCTTGTAAAGCTCTGTATCTGTGTTCCTCCTTTGGTATACCCTGAACAAGAATACGTGTATAGGACATTTATTCAAAGTATTTGATTAAATATGCCTTAATTCTAAATTATTAAAAAAAACAGTGACTATTCATACCTATTGCCCAGTTAAACTCTGTAATTGGACTATTGTCTTCGTAGAAACTCCAGGCCCCGTGTATGGAACCCCATTGGTGAACATATACGACATGAGCAGAAACATGAGCATTTGCACTGCTGTTACGAATCCCTTCTATGTGTTGTAAAGAAAAATGGTCTAAATATAGACCTGTCTTGACATCTGTGCTACCCATTTCTAACACTGCTTTCTCATTTTTAGCCGTAAAGTAAAAGGTATGTTTATGCCAGGAAACAATTTCTCGAGATGACGATGATGATGAACCATGTTCATCATGTCTGTAAGGCTTTGAATACAACAAAAATACGTGTTTGGAATGTCCAATTGAAATAAAGCATTCCTTATTAGAGACCGTTGCTGTTTCTATAGAAATTTGACTTGAAAAAAAGGTTACACGATACAGCTCACCTATCTTCAGTCTATCAATGTCTTGCTTTACGCTACCTTTAATAAAAAGGAAAGCTTTCCCATCGATAGCCAGGTTTTTTAAAGAGAGGATAACTACAGCACAACTTTCAGAAGTTAATGACCACTGATCAGGAACAAAATCGAGAGATAAATTGCAGAGAGTGTGCACGTCGATATTGTCTATCGATATAGATCGTTCATACAATTCAAACGAAGGGTTTTTCAGCAAGTTGTTGTCAACATGAAAGAGGTATTCGGGTTCGGGTGGAGTAACATCAACCTTAACGCCATCAGACACGACGACGTCAGACTTGTATCCAACGTTATCGACGGCGTAAACTTTATTGTAGCATATTTGTCCTGCAGAAAAAAATACATTAAATATGAAATGATAAATTTGATTCATTTAAAAATATATAAACATCTCCATATATAAAAGATAATATGTTTTTATATACTAATTATTGTTTTGTAAAGATATATGGTAAAATTGTCTAAAAGAAGACATGACACCTGTTTTTAAGATTGTTGTTTTTGTTTTATTTGTAGCAATTGATAAAATAAGAATTGACATGTCAAATAATACCATCCCCGATAAGGATAAGGAACACAATCTTTGTCTGATATTCAGTTTTTAAGGACTAATATTGATCATTTGTTACTTTTTTGCAAATATTGTAACATTAATACATCGTTTATGTTGCAATTTTGCATTCTTTACTTGAACAAAACGCAATTTTACCATTTGGAAGTTCCGTTGACAGTGTTCTTGAAACTGAGGTATGGATGTTAACATTTTCCCAGTTCCTCACACTGCACTCTGTATTAGAAGAGGTGTTACCAACACACCAAAAGTATCTGTTCACTCCAGATTCAGTGTCAAAAAATCCGTGCCAATTAGCGCCAATGGTATCGGAAGAATTTTGAAATTCCAAATCATGTAATCCTGAAATAAATTTGAATAAAAATGTAAAATGTAACGCTTTCAATTTTCGTCCCAATCAATCAAATATTTACATGCATAATAAGTCTACCTATTCCATCAAACACTACTCCAGCCTTTGGTTTTGTATTGTCTATTACAAATCCGTCTGATGATTCGGTGTGATGGATTCCTGAGAAACCATAGGCGATCACATTCACAAAGTATCGGACTCCGGGTAAAAGTGATAGACTTCGAACTAAATACGTTGTTTCTGTGTTTGGCAACTCTTCTCCGCTGTCCCAAACATCATGACCTGGTCAAATGTTAAATGGTTTATTATCATTTTTATTATTAAAGGATAAAATGTGATTTATCTCAAAATTATTTGATAAACTATGATCAAACGTCTTACCTCCTGGAGTGGTACTTATGTAAAGATGATATAATTTAATCGTTGTTTTATCGTTTAAAAATTTATTTGTCCAGTTCACCATCATGGAAATGCCATCTTTTATATAATCATCGTCTTTGAATGTGCTACTGACCATTCTTTCTGTAATCTGTTTAAAAAAAACCCCTTTTAATGGTATATTAACGGTAATCATTTGATTTTCTACATTAAAAAATAACTTTTTGCCTAGAAAAAAAAATACAGATTTATATATTATTGATAATACAAGAAATTAGCCATGTATTCCTTACAGAGCTTCCAAGAATGTTTTGAACTGCCGGTTTCTTTGTATCGATGATAACACCATTTGATTTGAATACAGCGTAAGTATTTTTGTTGTACCATGCTTTCACAAATACAGAATACGAAACTGTCTCCTCAAGGACCCGACCTTTTAAGATACAATAAAGCTTTAAAGTTCTCTAAAGTTATCACTGTCATAACCATAGTAAGTTAGTTTACTCAACGAAACATTTTATAGACACGAATCACATAAATGTTATTGACTATATCTCCACCAGTATATCAATTATGTATATCTATGTGTTAATTGAGTTTTTGACATATAAATCTAAGCATGATTTGTTATTAGGAAAATTGCTTATGAAATACGTTTGATAACGTAAACTCTCGCGTAGTTATATACAAACACACACCTCGCATAAGGGTATAAATAACAAAGGTAAGCTGTCCATCATCATGCCACACGCGTTCGCGTTCCGGGTCAAAAATTCCTACTGGGACATCGTGTTCTGTAAACCCAACACTCCACTGATACCTTATAAATGGAAAATATTACTTTGAAATTACATGTTACAACACTTTGATAATATATGTTATAAATCACAACACTAAAATACAAAGTGTTGGTCTTCTCAAATAGATCTGAGTTTGCTAAAGGCCGTACAAAACATACACATATTGGGTTTTCAGATCAATTTTATGTAAAGATTAAATTTCGGTGGCCACGCAAAGCCAGAAGCTTTTTTCATACTTTACAGTTTAATCGACTTTTATAAAAGTCTACTTGTTAAAAAGTCTGATACAATTTATTTGTTGCTGTGTGTTCTCGTTTTCATGGTAACAGAGGGTTAAGATGTCAAACTGACATTTTAATGCTTATTTGAGAATAGATTGTCATGGAAACAATTTGTGGTTTTCAGGGTGGCATATACTATTAAAAACTTGTCATTTTTCGACGGAAATAAAAGTATTAATGGAGAAACGCATTGTTTTATATTGTTTCCATGGTAAACAACCAGAAGAATAAATTATGATTTTTCCCATTAAGTTTAAATGAAAATCTTTATTTTTAAATACTCTAATATGCCTGTGCATCAAAGAAATTTAAAATGAAAAAAGAGAAACGTTCCTATGGTAACAAGCTGAAAAACAGGTTTTTTAAAATAATAAATTGGGCCATTTTTGAATAGGTAATATCCAAATATGAAATAATATATAATTCTTTTTATATTTATTGTTAAGAAAAATCAAGTATGTCTTGAACTTGAATGCCACTTGAAAAAAATTAGAATTTTTCCTTTAAAAAAATGCTGTTGCTATAAACTAATTAAAAAGTAAGAATTTCTGTGTAATTTCTTTAGTTCTTAAATGTAGATAGCAACAGCACGTGTGTGCTATAAGACAAAGGTTTTTTTAAAAATATATATATTATGGAATTTAGGTAGATTTTAACATGTACAAACGAAAATATTGCTATAAGATTCGAAAATTAGAAACAACAGGTTTTCAACATTACCTTTATTCTAGTTTTAACCTATTTTTTGGCCTTGTTACAATAGCAACGAGTGCAATTTTTTTTTACAATTTTTTTTTATGTTTATTGTATGAACATTGGTAGAGATGTAGAAATTAAATAGTTACCCAATTTGGTTAATAAACCTGTATAAACCAATTTCAAAAATCTTTTGTGGTTTTCATGGATGGTAACACTATAAAGCATTTGTTTTTTCCATCAATAATTTTCGAAGAAATAAATATCGACAATATACCATGGGTTGTTTTACATCTTTGATAGCTTATATTATTAAGCAAAACCGTATTTTATGCTACAATGTAGGTACATTGTAGTATAAGCTAATTTTTTTTTTTTATATTTAGCATAGATTACAATGACAAAGGTTATCCTCAGCAGCCAATTTTTTGTGTCTTTTTGCATTTTACTCTTACAATGTAGCTGTATCCATGTATGAAATATAAAGAAAATCGGTGATATGCGTGGCATGACCTTTACATAAATGTTTGATTCTTGCATATAATTGAAAGATTGCAATGTCTTTGTAATTAAATTACATAGCGTGCATTTATGGTATGCACTTTCATATAGTATCAAAAAATGTTTATGACTACATGTGTAACTTTTTTTTCAAAATGTACCAGTATGAGAGTGAGAGATACAGAAAGAGAGGGAGAAAAAGAGATTGGTCGAAGAAGTAGCCCTTTTGATACAAACAACCCTACAGGATCGAATTTATTAGTACGAGATAAAATGTTTTATCAGTTTGCGGACAAAATATCTTACATTGTTGGTATATTAAAACTGTTCACAGTTGCTATAAGTTACGAATTTCTTTTCTGAAAAACACTTAAAAATGATTTTTGTGAAATATTTCTACGGTCTTTGAATTTGTTTTTGTAAAATATGTAGCACTGAAAAAGAATATTTTTAACACAGTAAACGCTACTCAGGTCATTTCATTTTTCGGGGGGGGGGGGGGTAGTTTGCGGTCCCTTTTCAAAGAACGTTCAAACAATGAAAAAAGTTGATGAGTTAATCAAACTTTATCAGTTAGGCTTACATATACGGTGGAATGCCTTGTCTGTGAACAATTGACCAACGACCTTGTAGAACTGTATTGCTTGGCGTATAGTGCACATTTGATGACCCAAATATTACGTCTGTTACTTGGAGTAAATTGTTTGGATTTCCTAAGAAAAAAAATTGAACAGTGCCTACGACTTGAATGAAGTTTGTTTCTATAATTAAGGTCTTAAGTGTTAAAGGTTAAATACAAAAATATTTGAATTGTTGTGACCATTTTCGATAAGTTTACCACTTGTGACATCATTGCATGAAGATCCATTATTACGACACACTTTGTCTTGAGGGCTACACACACAATGTCCTTCACAATCCTCAGATTGACAACGCCTCACCAACGACAATATACCCTGGGGTAATTTCTTAAACTTGGAGTGAACGATTTCACTTGATAAACCCACCTATTTCCAAAAGGAAAAAAACAACTTTAATACCTACTACTCGCATACATGCGTTCAGATCTTTTAGAAAAAAAACCGACTTGAACATAGAATAAATCAACGAACGTACAAATGTATATTATGGTAAATCATTACCTGATTTACTGCCCAGACACTAATATACAAGTGATCATAGGCGCTCAGCTTCTGAGTTGGAATCCTATACGTTTGAACTTTACCCTCGTCGTAACGATCCTTACCATTAGTGGAATGGTTGATCTGCTTAGGGGTACCTTCTTTCTGTTAAGTAAGAAATTCGTCATTGTAAAACATGATTTATATTTTTTTAATAACATGACTATATTTCTCAGTCTGCTTAAAGCTAGTAACAATTTGTTTTACAGCATTGAGATCCGCTCCCATGAATGTTGATCCAATGTTGATAAAATAATGCACTATATCAGAATGAGCATCCATAAATCCAAGCCAAGCCAAATTTATTCCGAACTTCCACCACGACATATATCCTGATACATGGCGATTCAATTCAGCATCTACTGCATGATCTGTCTGTACCGCAAACGTACCTTTTTGAAATTTATATAATAGAGTTTTATTATTAAAACTAATCTTTTGAGCAACAATATTTTGAAGTATTTTTCTTTTTTTGATCATCTAAAATGCATATTTAAAAAGATTTAAAGAATAATTATCATGGATAATGTTTCCTTTATGTGGAAAGTGAGGTGATTTAACTTAAAAAAAACTTTATAATTCGTATATACTTAGAGCAACATAGAACAGTTATACAAAACTAGTCATAAAGTGATTATTAAAATATATAAAAGATAATAAAACACACTGTTTGTGATTATTGACAGCATACATGATATCATATCGTACAAAAGATTATCGATAAAGTAAATGTAAACCCAATCATCATAAAATTTATGACAAATTGATTTGAAACAGTTCAAAAAAGGGGCAAAGTATTTCCTGTTAACAAAAATATTGTACTCTAATATGTTTACGAGACAAATTTGACTGACCTCATTGTATCAACATTAAAACAAAATATTGTTAATTTAAATGAAAACTGGATAACAGTATTTACCTCTACTTGGCGGTGTGCTATCCACTAAAATACCGGAGGACGTAGTCGAAGAACACATCTGTGCGCCATTGCAGGATATAAGTGTTACAAAATACATGACTCCATCATGAAGTAACAGATCAGTCATAATAAAATCTCTTGCAATACCGTTAATCTGAAATACAATATTTAAACATATACTTTTTATGTTTTCACACCACTTAAACGAGTTTCGCCAATCAAAATATTTTGATTCTTACCAAAGTTGAGGACAGTGCAAAGTCGCCTCCAAGATGAGATTTAAGAGATAGATATTGTCTTTCAATGTACGATTCAGGATCTGCTACCTTCCATTCAACTTTTACTGATGACCTATCGAACTGAGTTTTCTCTTCCAATCCAAAATATTGCAAGTGATTTGGACCACTACTTATTTCAGGTGGTGTTGTATCAACCAAAAAGCCACTAGATATGCCATCCACATACAATCCTTTAAATAGGTTTCATATTCAATATCTTTTATCTTTAAATAAAAATCTATAAAAAAAATCTAAAGGAAAAAAACTAACAGGAGTTCGAAGCTAATTAAAAGTAAATTGTACCTGCTTTATTGTAGGCTCTAACGGTCACGTAGATTCGCTTTGATTCTGGTAGTCCTTGAGAAAAGTTATAAGCAGTTGCTGTCTCAACTAAATGCACACTTTTTTCTTGTAATATATCCTTTCCACCTGGAGTAGTTCCAGCCCACCAAACATAGTGAGATATTCCAGACTGGGGATCAGAAAATCCGTACCATTTTGCACCAATCCAATTTCTAACAATAGAAAATCGTTATTATTGTATTGATTGAAATGATGAGAAGTACCAAGTCCAGTGGCTGATTTCAAACAAAAATCAAAGATTACGGTTTGTGGATTAATTTTTACCTTATTGATTGGTATTCTATGTCTTCGGAGGAAGTCCCATCAATGACCACACCCACATTTGGAGGACTGTTGTCGACTATCACACCATCTGAGATAGCACTTGTACACAGATCAGCCGTATTACATGCTGTCACAGTAGTGAAGTAAGTTAAGCCAGGACCGATATGTACATAATCAACTTCTATCTCTGCAAGTCAGAACAAAATGAAATCAAATATATATTAGTTCCGGCTTCAAATAGTAAGTACTTTAGTGCTTGGAATGATAATATCATGCCACTTATATTAACCGTTTACTAGGCCAACTCCCTGCTGTCG
Source organism: Magallana gigas (assembly GCF_963853765.1). Taxonomy (NCBI): domain Eukaryota; kingdom Metazoa; phylum Mollusca; class Bivalvia; order Ostreida; family Ostreidae; genus Magallana; species Magallana gigas. The sequence continues at coordinate 2,872,810 of NC_088861.1, read as the reverse complement.
GAGCACGTCGTCACAGAACGGGCAGGTACCCATTTTCACGGAATACTCCTTGATCACAGAATGGGGATCATGAAATCCATTCCAAACCACTCTTAACCTGGACATATCCGTTTGATAATCTATATCAATGTTTTTGTCTGCAGACGGCAAAACATCAAGAACATGTCCTTGTAATGGCGGTGAGAAATCCACGATGTAAGCCCACGATGTTGCAATTGTCATCAAATGTGCCTTGTTATGTGCCTTTATGACAAGAAAAGGAAATGATTGCCATTGTCCAAAACAGTTTATGTCCAGTTTTTTCCTTTTCTACTATGATACATATTCTAATATTCAATATTATTTGATTAGTCAATACGTGAATTAATCATTTAAAATAACTGAAAATACGACTTTCTTCTTATTATAAAAAACTGTTATTTAGTTTTTTAGTGAAAACAATTGTGAAACTATTTTAATATATATCATGTTCGATAAATTATTTTTGTGGCATAATTTTGTTGTCCTTCTCAAAACACATTGCCATATATATTAAGCGTAGCTTTCGTACAAGGAAGTTTGAGTACCTTTAATAAACTCATTATAACTGTGGCATTGTATTAGCAAACAAACATTTAAATAAAACCGTATCATTAATCTAATGATTAAAAACACAATTTATCATTTTTGCAAACCAATATTGCATATCAACAAATATTGTTTTCGATAAATAGAGGGTTTAGTGATTTTTGCTAACTAAGCTTGCACAAAGTAAACTTTCTTTAGAACCAAGCTAGGTTAGCGCTTTTCAGTACTATCAGTACTTTGTTTTGTTTTTTTTATCTGTGAACAACCTTACGCAACGTGGTTCTGATTCAGTTTAAAGCACGATGTTGTGACTTGTTAATTTTTTTTCAAAAATACTGATAAAAGTATTATGTTTTTATATTTTCCTGGGTGTAAAAAGTTTTTAGAAAATTGAGATAGACAATTCTTTTTACTTGTCCGTTTCTTTTTCTTAGTTTACCTGAACATTTATAAAGTAAGCATGGCCTTCGTTTATATTCAGCCTTCGATTTTCGTTATTGGTTCCACATTCAGAACTTTCTTTGATGAACTCCATTATGTCTGAGTGCCCTGTTTGGGAACCAACAGACCACATGAAGAAGTCAATTTCACTTTCAGGGTCTCTGAACACGTTCTTCCAACTAATGATGTAAAAAAAAAATATCAAAATTTGCTTCAAATTGCATTCAAACGATAAACAAAGTTGTATTAAAAATAATTGTTGATTATACATTACCACGCCTCTATTTCAGATGTTGACGTTATGTGGCGTCCCTGAATAAAAATGGGGTTGTCAGATTTAATTGGTGGACTCGTATCGACAGTTACAGGTGCTGATGTTTGCAGTGTAGATCTATTTGCGAAATCAACAGCTAAAAAATATATCATTTGTTGAAAAAGTAAGAACTACCTATATGTCATCATACATTGATTCAATGATTAAAATTCATTCAATTTTAAGAGCAAGAATTCTTTTACATTTAATATATGAATTAATTTCTATTTACACGTTTGCTTGAAAACTATTTTAACTTTTTGTTTTTTTTACAAACATTGCAAACTCAATATCTATAAATGTATTTTCGAATGAAAATATATCTGTTATTCAAAATTCATGATTCTACTGTTAAATATACAATGATTATATATACCTTTTACAGTTGCATAATAACTGTGACCGCTGTGTAACGTTAGACCAGAGATGGCTTTATGATTTGCAACCCCAACGTCAAAAAATGCAACAACATCATTTCCACCAATAGATGTACCTATAGATAGCAAAAACAAAATTAATTTATATGCACTAAACATAATATTAACGCTAATCAAACTCGTGACATCAAATTTCATATGTAGATAATAAGCCAAAAAATTAGATATCTTGCCAGTAACACGACAACAATGAAAATAGACAAATGACATTTTCATTGTTCGTGTTGGTGGAAATAATTTCGGGCACTTTGTCAGTTCACGTTACAGCGTAAAGATATCAAACATGCACCTATTCCCAGCTCGTAGTTCTGTATTCCAGATGTATGAGGAATGGTTTGGAATTCTTCAACGTCTTCAAATGAATCCCAAGAAACATACATGTTGGTGGATGAAATCTGTATAATGATGTTGATTGTTAATGAGAAGTTAACTTTGTTTTCAATATGAACATGCATTGAACAAGTATTTCAAATAACCTTTTTAAAATAACTATAAGTTTAAGATTTAAATTGTATTTGAAAATTTGAAAACATCATAGCTCTCGGGTACAAACATAGTTAACAAACATTGCGTTCAAGATATAGTGTATTACACATGTTAACACATACACATTGCAGATAGTGAAAAAAGGTATGAACACGAAAATGTACGCAACATTGTTTTAAATTTGAATGGGTAAGATGGATTTTATTTTATTGAACGTCGCTTTAAGATACACAAACTATATTGAAAATCAAGACTGTCTAACATGCATATTGTGAAGGTATTAAATACATAAACATCAAAGTTCATCGTTCTTCTTCTGAAGAATTTAGGTCTCTTAGTAACAATTAAGTGTTATTGTCGTAACATAAAACGATACATGTGTTCAAATTCTTTTATTGCATAAAATAGAAAATTTCATGACCTGGTAGCGTTGCCCTTGAGTCCCGATCCAAACATTTCCTGCTGTAGGTGGAGTTAGATCCACCACTATACCATCACTGCATGTATTTATCTCAGGTAAAATCTGCGTCCATTTTTCGTGCTGTATTTCTGTATACTCAGCGTGAATGCAAACAACGTAACGTTGTCCGTGTTCAAGTTCCCCCTCCATGAATTTTATATTGATAAATTCATGGCCTGAAATTAAAACACAAACTTATATATTCTTAAAAATGTGCATATAATAATGATACAATAACTTATTAATTGATTACTACAAAAACAAAACGTGTATTCAAAATGAAATTGCTTATTTTAGTCCTTTTAGGTTTATATTTGGAGAGAAATAAAGCTTCTCTCTTACCTGTAGTGTCACATTTGATAGCATCTGGGTGACTACAGGGATCTGAGAGGGACAAACTTGTCGATGTGAGATAATAAGACGTGGCATCCATATTTCGTGCTATGATAATTGCCACAGTGTAGGAATTGTAGCGTAAAGTGGGCCATACAGCTGATATATAGTTCTTGTTTGGAGTATAGTCTTTATCTGGATGTGGCCATCTTGCGTTTGTTTGCAATAAGATTGCTTCTCCATATCCGTCTTAAAAAGTAAAAGATTATTCGTATAGAATAAATGAATATTCATTTCATACAGTAAGTATCACAAAAAAGAATTGAATACCTCTACTTGGGTCTGGAGTCCCCACGGCATCTATTACAATGTTTGGTTTAATAAGTACTGGATCAAATGCGCTACAGTTCTTTATATCTGAAGATACAGTCGAATAAAGTCCAGCTTTGTTGTATCCACGAACTGTCAGTCTCCGGCATTTAGAAAAATCAAATGTGCCATTTAATACGATCGTGAATTCCAGCTGCAAAAATCATATAAAAAAGATATACACATTTTCGAACACACATTACAACACGTAAAATTTATAAAACATTCATAATTCATACTTTGTACTTATTCGGTATGACATCATAATCATCGAGTCTGTGCCACCGAGTATGCAGTCTACCAATTTCTGATTGGTCAGTTATTGCCCATTCGTATTTGTCAACGACTCCGTATTTTTCTTCTGGAATGTGTATGTCAGGATCCGCAAACATATCTAATACCACTTTAAGCTAAAGTTAATACATATCAAATCAATTTAAAAAATAACGGTAAATTAGCTTTTCGCACTGTTTCCTGCTACTACATAAACTTGTTAATTATGATGAAGCTTATATAAAGAACATACTAAGTATATTTATCCTGGCATATCTAATACCACTATGAGCTGATTATTAAAAAGTGTCATTAAAATGTAGCAGTCATGAAAATATACCAGTTAGGTACAAGTTGAACAATTAAACCTTCTTAATACTTTATTTTTCGTTTTAAAGCTTTGGTTGAATGTTTGTCATTAAAAAAGATTTTAAATTACATTAATTTATCTTTAAAAATATACAATCAATGTATGATACAGAATGTTACTTTTTCTACAGTAGATGTGTTGTCATGCGTCACATTCATATTTTTTGTGATAGGTGGGTTTGCTAGAACTAGGACCCCGTTGCTCTGGACTGGCTGATAGCACGTCTCCCGTGCACAAAGCTTAACAACAAAGCGATAGAGTCTTCCAGGATCTAGCAGAAGCCCCGTAACATGAGCCTGATGGTGACCGTTGTTGTATCTGTAGTCTTGGAACATACTCCAATTGTCTGTAAAACAGTATTGCAAAAGACTATTTAACCTAAATTTTCCATGGGATGTCAAAGGGATGCCCAAGATTATGTATTTCATTTATATTTTATAGTTCTGTTGTTTGCTTTTTTAAACATTCATTCATAGAAAGAAAATATTATAATATTAGAACAAATATAAACTACAATTTTACCGCCATATAAAGATTTTTTTTCTATGGAAAAATACACGTCTGGTGTAAATGGCAACAACTCATCTGGGATTTTCCAATATGCACTTAAAGTATCCGTCGAAGATTGAAAGTCAGCATCAATCGTGCAATTTTTCAATGTGTTCTATAAAACAAGTGAATTATTTTAAATTTGTTACCTCTTTATTGTATATTATTATATAATATGTATATTATAACGATTTCAAAAGATGTCATATTAAGTGTTAAGGAATAAATTGTCAACAGCTATCAAACTATAAAACCATAGACTAGGGCGGTTTTCTCAATACTTTGTCCATTCAGTATTTTACATAATTATACTATACAAAAAACACAAATACAAACCCAATCATGGTGGTTTACTTTTGCAGAAATATTTACACCTACAAATGTATAGGAAATATAAAATATCAATATACCCGGTACCTTGATGTCAAGCAAATATTATTACATCATGGGGTAGAATTTATACAATCGAAAAATGTTAAGTACATGTACCTACCTCTTAAAATTTTAAAATACAATTTGAACGACAGTAAAATAGCTCAATAGTCTTATTTTGAAGTTTTTATAGTTATTTTAACCCTCTTTCAATAATTTTCCACCTCCGCTTTCTTTTTTTCTTTCTTTCCATATAATACAGAGAAAAGAATAACAATCTATCTATTGACGCTACGTATAAATATTCCATCCCGCAATAATAGGAGTTACTGCTAAAAATAAGATTATTGCTGTATGATACATTCTGTCATTATTTATCTTTCTTATTTATCAACAGCTTTAAATTATGATATCTAAAATATTTTCAATAAAAATGTTTATTCCATTGCTTGTCTATACAATAAAATAATAGTATTGATTCCTACAAACCTGATACAACACAGGGTTTTCCGTCATAAGCAGTAATATTATCTAGAAAAGCGTCTTCTTCGACAGCAGTGACGCCATCTGATGTGACGCTAACAGCACCAGCAGATGACTCCGCAGTTATTGTTATGTAATAGGTCTACAAGCATAAAACATAATTATGCGTATATGGATGTACTCCATTCTATACATAAAGCAGATACAACTAAATTGGTCAAATTTAAAAAAACAATAATAATATACAAAATTCTAAAAACATTTATATAACTATTAAAGGCATGGGGTTTCTTTTGTCATTAACTGTGAAATGAAAGTTTTATACGGACAATATATTTTTTCAGTTTTCCCTCTTAAACAGGACCAATAAAAATTTAGGTGACAAAAAAGATATTTTCAAGGAATTAAATTTAAACTAATAGAAAAATAAGAAATATAAAACAAATTCAAAGAAGCGTTCAGTACACATTTGATAATTGTCTAAATTTTGGTAAAAAACACAATAGTAGACAAGTCAATCGGCAAAGATCTCAGACTGATTCTCAGTATTATATTCTAAACAGAAATGGTGTTACTTGCGAAAGATTATTTAAAACACTTTTGTCTGTAACAATAGGTTAAGAATAAATAACTTATCAATTAATGGTTAAATTAAGTTTATTTCCGCTTTGTTTTTGTTATCTTTTTTCTATTACATGAATTACCCAGATTACCTGGAACGCAGATAAAGAGAGTCCATTCTCCGTGTAAGATTCATTTGTTCCAACATCCTTATCTGGAACTGTATCAGAAGCTCCAGGCGATGTTCCAGCACGAAATCGATAGGTCACATCAATATATGCATGATAGAAACCTGCCCATCTAGCAGACAAACTATGATTTACTGACGTAAAATCAATATCTTCTATGTCCTAAATGTAAATCAAAGTTTTAAAGAATAGAGAGTCCATACCACTCAAACACAATAAGGAAACTGATGTTTTTGCTAGCAATTTTTTTCAAAAATGCTGCTGTAGAAAATCTTGATTTTGTGATAAGGTAAACACATAAAAAATGCACTAGACTAAAGCAAACCGTTGACACGTTAAAAAAAACGTTAGCATTACTTTGAAGATTTGTACTTACGATAAACGGATTTTCAATAGTGTTCTACAAGTCAAAACAACAAGAATTAAATAGAAATTATAAGTAAAAGAGTTTTTTTTTTTAGCTAAAAAATCTAATAGTTTTCTACAATCGTAAAACAAACAATGAAAAAGTCTAAATTTAACAAACCCACGAGCGGATAGAGTGAATGTACAAAACTATATTCCATTAGATTTCATTTCGTTCTTCTTTGAATTCTTAAAGGATGGGAAGAGATGCAGGATAAACAAACACATTCCGAGGTCTCAAAATTTGCTTCTATAGTTGAGAAATACAACTTAGCCATTTGAGATTTCTGACGAACATGAATATTATTAAAGCTTCACTTTTGTTTTATTTACTTTCCTTACCTTAAGCCCTGAAAATGTTGCTTATTTGTTTTTGAAATGTTTCTCATTAATTCTGATGCATTCTATTTGACCCGTATTTTGTACGACAAATTTGCAGGCGGATATTTTGCTTTTAGAAACAGTTAAAACACAAGCTTTCAGAACTTAAAATTTCTCTTTACCTAACCAAAACAATGCAAAATGTAAACGATTATCATGATATTTTTTAAAATAACATACTGGTACATCCATGACAATTCCAGTTGAAGGAAGCTGAACGTTATGAATGTAAGGATCGGACACACCATAAGATATCAGTCCTGCATCATTTTCTGCCTTCACAGTGACGTAGTATGTATGATTTCCGTGCAATCGCCACTCTGTGTCAGATATAGGAATGGCTGTACATGTTGGTGGCTCTGTTATACTACAGCTGGCACCAGCCATTATTTGGGAATACTTCAGAACCTGAGTACCTCTTGGACTATGACCTGTTTATATTCAATTTAAATATAAAATGAATAGTACATAGTCAATAAGCCGTGTTTTAGAGTCCTTTAACAATCAAAGTACTGAAGTACTGAAAGCCGGGCTCTTTTGGTGTGTCTTTATGCATGTTGTGTAGTAAAGACTCTCTCTCTCTCTCTCTCTCTCTCTCTCTCTTTCTCTCTCTCTCTCTCTCTCTCGCAGCAAAGTAGTTCATGGAAATTCATGCGCTTTGTATGTGTCCAAAATGCATTAGTCTTGTTTTTAAAACACGCTTACTTATTAATAAGAAAACTAAAAAAGATAGACAATTCTCTCGAAATTAAAAAAAAAGAAACAAAATGCCAACACTTTTGACAAAACGTGGCTCTTTACGTAACTATTTGGTATAGCGGAAGCTTTTACTTTGTCGCTGTTTGGTTTTTTGTTTACTTTTGAAGTTGTGCTATTTATAGTAACATTGGTGATTTGCCTGCCTTAAGCCAAGACTCCGCTTTCAGCAGAGCCCGGCTAAACATCATTTCTGATAGAAAACAGCAGGCCTAATTGACATTCAAATTATAATACTTGAAAGATGAGTTTTAACATTTTAGATTCACACAAAATTTTATATTTAATTAACTCAATCAAAAGTTACGTAACAAAAACACGATTGAAAGGGCAAAGACAAATTATTTCTCTATTTACTTATAGTCATCAAACAGGATCAACAATAATTGTCCATGTGCTTGCAAGTCAATTTAGTAATTGCAGCTGCTTCATTGTCGATTACAACATTAATTTAAAAGAAATTGTTTCAAAGTACTCATTTTGCGAGTTCATAATATTTATCAATCTGTGATGAACAATCAGATAAAATACGAAATCAATACACCATTTGCAAAACTTTATGATATTGCTACGATATTATTTAACAATATTATAATTAAAGAGAAAGTCAAAATCAAGTTTTTATTGAAAACGTTGTCATTCCATAATATCAATATCTGCATGGAAAATTACATTGAATTTGGAATTAATTCAATGTTATTTTTGTGCATTTAGAGTATAGAATTCTATATTTGCGGCTTTACATATAGAACTTTACAGAAATTGTATTTTTTTTCTGCAAATCTGAAAAACGGTACCCTTGATTTAAAACAACTTTTAAACACGCCTGCAAATAACTGATTTGTTAGTTTTAATGAAGAATATTGATTATCAACTTCTTTATCTTGTATAGCTATTTTCGAAAGAGCCAAAAGAGCCATTTGTTTATGAAGTGAATTTAATCACTGAAACTCCTTACCAACAGCAACTTGTAAATCAAGAGGAAATGGATCGTCTGGATCGATGAAAGTCCCAACATTCCAGTATACTACCAAATGTCCACTATCATGGTGGACAGTAATGGGTGGAGAAAATATTGGTGGAGTTGTGTCAAGAAAACAAGGTCCAACCGACTTAATAGAAAGAGATTAAAACTATCAATTAGAATAAAATTAAATTTGAAAATTTATTTTGTAACAATTCATGTTTTAACAAGTTTATTTCGAAAAACCCTGCTCTTTTTCTAATTTATGAACCAACATTAAACTACAAAATATATTTTGGAACAATATTCAAATGCTAAAAATATGTCTGTGTTATACCTGAATCCCTCTAACATCTGACTTGCTAATAGTTTTAATGATGAAATAGAACGGTTTTCCATCAGGAATATCCGTGTGGATTAAGTGAATATGGCGATGTTGTTTTGAAGATCTGAAGGCCATGATATCTGGAGCAGTACTTCCCGACAGTGTAGATAACCCAACTTCATAATCGTGGATTAACGTTTCATTTGACGACCAAGATAATTTTATCTAAATTAGATATTAATATAAACATTATAACATTTTTTTAAATACCTGCTCAAGACAAAACGAGTTATACCATAGACATTTGATTTAAAAACAACTAAAGCTTAAAAACATGTACAACCCCCCTTTCACAAACCCGCCACGCTACTTACATTTGAAGATTTGGAAATCATTGGACTTGTTACTAAGGATGTCGCTGATGTGTTGGCACATACTACCGACCCATTTACTTGAACGGTAGATCCATTTGTGAGATATTCTGATGGAAACATGTCAACATTGGACAGAGGTACAGCCTTGTTCCTGATATAAAAAATGTCAATCTTTAAAGTCTTTAAAACAATCAATTAATATTGTAAACTTCATAATATAAAAGAGAAAATACAGAATCGTTCTTACACACAATCTGTTGTTGGGCTATGAATTAATTGTCTGCGCCTGTTTGTACTGATAATCCAGTAGTTTGTTCTCCTTACGTCTGTGACCAATCCCTCTCTTACATGGGCATAACTTATGTCTACCTCAGTCACAGAAGGAACATCTGTGGTGACAGTGACACCGTCAGAACAAACTGGGTCGGAGGGCTCAAGAGCACGGTTATAGGCGACCACGCAGGCATAATACGTCCCCTCTGAGGTAACTGTGTGAGTGGCATGGAGTGAGTAGGTTTCTTTAACCTATATATTATAGAATGAACAATTATTGAAAAAATATCTTTGGTCTGATTTGTAGGATAAAGTTTAACTCTAGAGCACATTATTTTGCCCAGCTTATCTTAGCAGTCGCTAGTGCATTTCCCTTTAAAAAGTATCTTTTTGAAATAAAGGAGTATTAAAAATTATTTGTAAAAAATATTAAGCGTAAAAATTTGTATGTGTTGTTAATAAAGTGTGTAAATGCCTTCAATGGTGTTAACTTCATCATTTTTTTTCTGGTATATGGACACTGCATATAAATGTAAAAGTACAACTACAAATTGATTTGCAAGAATTCAATTATGTCAAATATCGTCATTTTAAGAAGTCTTTGAAGCTTCAGATGAACCTTATCAGCAATATAAATAAGATGATATCTGTACAATAATATTCCTTTTTTCCAAGATGTACCAAAAAGACCAAAAATCAGGGAATTAAGACTGAAAAATAACTATAAAGTATTCCCTTGAATAAGCCAAACAGTTAACATTTTTATGTTCCCGTTTTCAAAAGATACCTAAAGCAAAAAATCAAAGGCGATAGGAAATTTGGAAAATTTGGTAGGTGTTCAAAAATTACATGAAGTCATATAGTAAAATAAGTTTTGAAATGACTCTTTAGCAATTCGGGATGATAAAGTCGATATTTAAATTTGACGCTGTTGTAAAATAGAATGCATGAGATAATCTCAATTTTTGTACAAAAGAAATATTAGAACTCGTTCCATTTAGATATAACACTTACAATAGAACTGTTTGAGTCGAGCTGGAAATCAAATGTTGGGATCTTTACATTATCGAAACCGTACATGTAAAACATAACACCGCTTTCTTTGTCAAAGAAGCCATTCCAGTAAGCGTTCAGTGTCTTGCTCTGTTGGAAATCTATCTCGTCAGTTCCTCTAATGCCGTCCTGTACAGTTCCAGTATGTGGAGGTGAAATATCAATTGTTATCTACAAAGTTATTTATGGCCTTTACTCTTAGAACATACAATACTGAGTATACGAAGAAACGTCTGTGCATAATTAGCACCCAATTATTCATTTCCATAAATGTATATGATCATATTAATTGATCGTAAAACCAACCCTTTTTGTCAGTATGGTTGACAAGAGAGCTTTGTTTGTTGCATTAACTTCTAGGAAATAATCCGAATCATGTAATCCAAGGCGTTTGTTATAAAGGAGTCCACCATCTCTTTTGACTTCCGGTTTTATTTGATAATGTCTGTGAAATGTCCCCCAGTGGTTTGTTTGGTAACAGTTTGGTCCTCTGCTGTAGTTTCCGTATATAAGTTTACATTCATCTATGTCCTGCAATAAATAAACATTGCAATTGAAAAACGGATAATAATTCATTTCTTTAATCAGCTTTTATTATATTCTCTATCAAGATTTTCTTTAAGTTGAATTTACCCTAGAATTCCCTTGAGCAGGCAGATCTTCGTGGCCATGCAAAATATTTTCTCCGGTAAAATTATCGTACAGTCTCCAGTAAATGCTATCAATACCACTGTGGTAATCGTACGCCAACCATTCAATCCTTTAATGCAATAATAAATTGTATGTATTACTTTAATCTTTCACACGTTATTTTGATGTTAAGATAAAAACATGTATCAGATCAGTGTGGCCACAACAAAATTTCCTCACGGGAAAGTATCGTTAAAATTTCAAAACACGCGTTCAATTAGCATCAATTAATGATTTGTTCTTCAAATATTCTCTTTCAAATTATATATTCAGATGTGCAATCATTTTATTAATTAATCATTAATATATTTAATGCGCGCATTCTAAAATGCTCTTCTAGTTGCTTTTAGCCTATTTTAAAATTTTGTGTCCAACTTTGTTGTTTTTTTAGAGGAAAAAAGTCTATTCACTTTATACGAAATGGTAAACGAAAATCAAATACGTTGACTATTGCTTTAAATTAGAGAAATTGTTAAATAAACAAATCATTACGTCATTTCTGTAAAATCCTCCAATCCGTGTACACTGATATTGAGTATATCTCCTCGTGTTAACCAAAGGTTCTCTATCACTGGTGGCGAGCCGTCTTTATAAACTGTCAGTGTGTCGTTTAATGTTTTATTAAAGATATCAACTGCAACAATCGTGATAACTGCTTTATCCCCGTCCGACCAATTCATTGTCAGGAATTCTGACTGTGTGGAGATGTTCTGTACTGAGGTAGGAGGTCGATGATCCTTTACACCAGTTCCATCGTATACAAAATATTCTACCCTAAAGTCAACACATCCTACAGCGAAACCTTAAGCTTTATTATTTTTGTATATAATTCAAGGTAAAACGTATAACAGAAATCAGCTTGATCGTTAAAACAATTGTCATCTGGAAGAATTTAAGTAAGATAAGGTTTCAAAGTCACATTGAACACATGATAAAGCTTACTTTAAATGTTCTGATGTCGCGCACGGTGTTGGTGTTAAAATGTCCTTTCAGGGTGCGCGCACAGTATTTGAGTACTTTTAAAAACAAAAATTTGGACATATGTAATTTTATATACCGATCTGTTCGAATGTATACGGACTTCAACAAAACATGTAATAAAATGTAGGAATTGTTTTTTATATTTCATAAATCGGTGTTAAAATCTGAAAAATTTTCTAGAAATGGCATGTAGATAGGTAACACTTTTTGGGTACATATCTCAAATAAACTACATTATCTCGGTGAACTTTCATTTTGGGAGGGAAATTTTTGGTGGACTAATTATTTTGATAATGTAACAGATATACGTCATAACGTTTTTGACGTAATCAATGCCAGGGATGGACGCCGGATCAAAGAATTCCCAGAATGGAGTTGTAGATGCGAAAAAATCCTCGAAAATGGCCAGGGCAAGATGAGATAATTGCCAAAATATAAATTGTAATTCAGGAACTTGCAATGATCTATTGAAGTTTTTTTTTTTTTTTAGATATATGACTTTTTTAATAAAGAGAAATTGTTTCTGTGAAAAATTTTCGTAATATATTTTTTTATAATAATTTAATTTTCAATGATAAAAAAAAGATCGTTATGCTGGAGTTTATTCAAGACACGTGTCACAAGAGATACATTTCACAGTCAAACGTTATGCGTAGCATGGCGATCACAAGTATCATGCCCATTAAAAAAAAAATGTTGGCTATATTTCATAATAATAGAAATCATTTTAGAATGTGCATTGTCATAGGTTGTATAGCCATTAAAAAGAAGCAAATGTGTCCACAAATTTTCTTAACAGAAACATTTTAGAATGTCAACATGAAATGTCACACTTTCATAAAAACACATTAAACTACATAAGCAATGAAAGAGAAAGTAACTTAGACACTTCTTTTAAAAAGTCGCGCAGAAAATTCACAAAAATGAATCGCAGTTAGAAATGTGCTTTTTCTCCCAAACAATTTGATGCCAAATATACAAGCATTGCGAATAAATATAATTGATTTTTAGGAAAAAAATGATGTCAACATGATATGTCACGGGTACGTAAAATGACGCAAGGACTTAAACGTTACGGCATGCAGTATGTGTGCGGGGTGTTTTTCTTCATAAAAACAGTTCTAGAGAAAATTATAAATAACTACAAATTATTTTGTGAAGAAAGTACCAGAGTATAAAAATAATAATAATAAAATATAGGAATAATAACTTAAAGACATAATTGATGATAAATATCTGAACTTAACCGGTCGAATTAATATATTTTTACGATTAAGATATAGGGTACATGTAAAATGACGCAATGACGTTAAACGTAATGTGACGATGAACATATATTTTGATTATTTCAACGGGATCTTTGACTGCTACACTACGAATTAACATTAATGAAGAAAAAAGGAAACATAGAAGGGTAGAAAAGACTCGGGAATGAAGGAGTTTTGTATATCATTTTTGAATCAAGAGCTATTCTTTATGATATATGACTAATTTCAGAGGAAGTTCATTTAAGAATTTAGGAATAAGAATTGAAAGCTGTGAGCGAATCACATGCTTTTGAACATTGATATTTCTTACAAAAATTTATTTATATAACAGTTTTGAAATATAAAATCTCTTACATGTGGGAAAAAATCAATTTAAAGGTCTTATTTTTTAATTTATTTGTATGTTGTGGTTAATGAAATGTATCATTACGTTATGATAATGACGAGTGAAAACGACGTTTTTGACGTTTTTTTACGTTACCGAAATTAACACCAACACCGTGCGCGACGTCTTTATCAAAGACACGTTTACTTCATTAATATTCTAAGAATTAATTTTCTTACAAACAGATTTTAGTAAAACGTGCATTCATTTGGCTTTTTCTAAATCAGAATAAATTTTCATACCTAACCCCACACTATCATTAAGAGAAAAAAATGACAGATAACCATTTTATAAAATTACAATTTCAATTAAATCTTTTAGAAAAAGTAATTGTCAATTTTTTTTAAGAATTGATATTATAATATAAATTAAGTACATATTTTATATAATTATTTACTTTTAACAAGTGTACCATTTTTTTCAAAATTCTATTAATATGATAACATCAATTCATTTTTAATGGAAAGATATTTCAATATAACTGTTGCTTACCTTGAACATTCTTTATTTGATTCACATTTCTTATGCCTGTGTAATCATCATATGGCTTTGAGATTCCATGACTTGACGATATTTTATTTAACCATTTCCTTTCGTGATGCTCAGCATTTCTAAATCTGTGTATCCAGTTGATGTAAATTGGGGTTGTATTTTCAACTACCCACGTGTAATTTGTGTTCTGTGAGGCAGTTTCCACACGCGAATTTACAGTCGGATTTTGTGACACGTGAGAATTGTTGTCATATAATACAAAACGTCTTGTACTTCTGTAATTTCCTGCCTTATCATAGGCGGTCAAATGGATAGAATGTACGCCCTTTTCAGATAGATTGAGCTGTTTCTGAAAATATAGTAATCATTAAAATATAGATAATGATCATTTCAACGATATTTTAAGAACACCAAACATTCATTTTCAGAGGACTATATGTCCTGACACGGTATCTAAGGTGGTACGGGACACTTCCATGTTGTGACGTATTGTTTATCGAAATAAACAGTAAAATGAAGTGTAATTATATTAAGAAGTTTCTTCCCCAATATTGTCACCCAACAGCAAAGCGCAGTGGGTTTGAGGGTTTACTACGAATCTAAATGTCATATGTTCGAATCCCGCTCCAGTTTTTACAATTTTTACCTCTCTAAATATTTTTAAACCGGTGAAAGTATTCCAATCATAATGTTCTATTATCTACACTTATATTGACAGATGTTCCATACAACCCTAAAAATTAGCATTAGTTTTGTACGGAATTAACGTATATAAGCATTAAAATGCTTTCTTTCATGATTCATTCGGGATATGAAGGTACATGTAGCGACGTTGCAGAAAAAAATACATAAACCGCTAACATAAAGTTTTTTTCTGCAATGATATAACCCGCATGAATCATCAAAAAAGCATTTTATTGTTTAAGTGTTTATATACGTTAATTCCGTACAAAACGAATGCTAATTCTTAAGGTCATCAAATCATCAAAGAAAGCATTGTATTGTTTATACTAATGTCTTTCTTTACACTAATTAATGAATTGATTATCAAAAGTTAGTAAAATTCACTTAATGTTATCATCATGATTGTTTCGTGCAGGCCGTGATTTTACTTAAGTCGCTATAAAGAGAGCGTGTCAATTAATTTCAGTCCTGTCAGTTTCAGCCGCTGTAGATTTCGACCAATCGATAAATGGGCCGTGTAAATAATTTCAGTGTAGCTGTTTCTATAGAGCTATAAATTACCTAAGTTTCCGTAAGAAATAGAGGAAATAATACTCGGTAGATGAAAATATATGTACATTAAGCTTCTAGCCACACTACTGTATGTTATCTGTAGTAGTTACTCAAATGCTGAAATATTCTTGCGTGAGAGAGAGAGAGAGAGAGAGAGAGAGAGAGAGAGAGAGAGAGAGAGAGAGAGAGAAAGAGAGAGAGAGTAAGAGAGATATTTTATAGTTTTTAAAGTGTTCAGGAAATCAATATATAAGCAACATATAAGCACCAATAAACGCATTTATACCTGCATGCATGCATCTACATATGTAAATATATACTAAACAGTAGGCCTACTCCTTTTAAAGCCATTTAGAATACTGAAAACCTTGGTGCATTGATAAATTTTGTGTGCATACATTGAGATGTTGGCATTTCTTTGAAGCCGACAAAACAACCTAGCGAACTCTAATGCCGTCGTACTGCACTTTGGCGGCATGTCTTTGATGCTGGCGATGCGACGAGCGTCTGAATTTAGCAAGCTGCTAATAGAAACGAGTTCTATATTTGTATTGAAAAAAAAAACCCGCTATTATTTTCATTTATGATAAAAATCAAATAGAAAACATTAAAAATCAATTATTTAAAGGTAAAATCGTTAAACAAAACACAAATAAGAAAGAAAAAAATTTGGCACTTGGGGACTGAACCCGGGTCGCCTGGGCATAAGTCCACCACTCTAACGACTGAGCTACGCAGACTCTCGCTTTAGGACTTTGGATCCGAAAATCTCGAGAATGCGTGGATCGATTTTAAAACAAATTTCATTTTCGAACTATTAAAGAGCGTTTCTGTCGAATAAAAGCAAAAAAAAAAACAAAAAAAACAAGTAAACATTTTTTGAAAAATTAAGGTTTTTCATTTCCTTCCGGTGACGACTGGAAGTGTCGGCGAACGTTCGAATATGCGGGAGACACTGCGGCTGGAGACTGTCTGCCATCCCTGAAAACTTGAAAGTTTAATCTTTCAGACTTTTTTAGAAAAATAAGCCACAAACAGAAACATAAAATCTTTAATATCTCGGGACCGGAAGTGACAATCAAAAAAATGATCGACCAGTTTCTTACAAATTTTGTCTTGAGTAAGTTCTGAAAGTTTCATGAAAATCGGCTGATGCGTTTTGAGAAAACCTTACCGAAAAAAACCCAATAATAATAGAGGAAAAGAAACAAAGCAATAACAATAAGGTCTACCGTTGAAGACCTTAATTAGTGGATGTAGATATAACGGTATACTAGTAACTAACATTGCAACATAATATTAACAAGATATTGAATGCAAAAAAGGCATTTAAAACCTCATGGGTTCATCGACTTTTAAAAAAACAAAACATTCTGTACAAAATTTTAGATTCTTACTGTAAACAAATTAACATATTAGATGTGAATTACGCTTTACAATTTCAGAAAAAAGATAGAAAATATGCAAAAAGTGGGAAAATTACCAAATAAATTATGTTTTATCAACAAGTTTTATGCTCATTCAATGAATGTAAGCCTAAAATCTTCAAAAATATTTCATCAATTAAAATTGTACAACAACCAATCTGGAACAAGTGCAATTTTTTGTAAAAGGGAAATTCCCTTTTTTTTTTAAAAATTGGATTACATGTGGAATTATATATGTAAACAACTTGTTAAATGATCAAGGTAATTTCACGTCTCTTACAGACTTCAAAGACTGCATAAAGAATTAATCAAACTGGATATGTGAATTTAAGATTCTTTCCTCTGTTTTCAAGCCACTATTTAGGAATTTTGATTTTTCAAATTGTAAGTTCACTAATATGCAAAACTATATTTATTTTAATTTCTATTCAGGTTTAAAGAATGTATTACGGATGTAGTTTTTTCTATGAGAATTTAGTAAATAAAAAATTTAGTAAACCTTGTTATCATACTGTTTTACAAAAGGAGTATAATATTGATTTTGTTAATATTTTATGTTTATATTTTGATAATATTAGATATTTCTGATAAACGTCTATCAGAATTCAATTACAAAGTAATACTGTGGAATCATTAGATTTCGTGGTGGCTCAATTTTCGTAGATTTCGTGGGTACCTCTCATCCACGAATTAACATCCTCCACGAATAATATATTAGGGTAATAAAGTCATATTTCGTTTTGTAGGTATAAGAAAATACACGAAATTACGTCCCCACGAACCTATAAAATTTCAGCAATCCACGAAAATTGGCCCCAATGAAAATTAATGATTCTACAGTAGTTCTTTGTAACAATGTTTATTTGAGTAAATGGAATAGAGAAATCCACAGTCAATGTAAAATATGCAAGAAGAATGAAATTACAAAGCATCTTATTCTTGAATGTGATAATGTACTTGAAATATAAAATGCTTTACATTCCTTACAAGAAACAAATTACAATATTCCGAACCATCTACTGTATTCTATGCGTCTGTTTCAATAAATTTTAATTCATAAGTAGACAATAGAATTTTCCAAAATTTTGTAAAATCAATTTAGAGAATTTACTTCCCTATGTATATTCTATATTTTTTTGATGTTATCTCTGTTTGTTTTATTTGATGTAAAACTGATATAATGATTAAATCTATAGCGGATTAACAGTTTTCTATCAATATACTACGTACATGTATAATGATCGCTAGACCGTGTGATGCTCTAAAAAGTTATTAACTGTTTATATCAACGTTACCCTCTAAATCTCTCGCCTATTTCCCATAAAATTTGTAAACGGGCGTCAATGTTTTTTCGACGTATATATTGTAGTATGCCGCATATGAAATAGCAAACGCTTTAATATCTGGAAGGTTACATGTACTGTCCTTCTGACACATCTTAATTTTAGCAATAGAAATATACGCATTTGGTGTTGCTAAAATTCAAAACTATCAGAAGGACAGTGCTACAAACTATATATACGTATAGTTTGTATATGTATATATAGTTTGTAGCACTGTATATACATATAGAACGTCAATTCGTGCAGTTTGCGCTTTCATTGAAGCTTAAGTTTTGATTGAGCAAACAGTCTCCGCATGATAAATACCAAAAAGCATGAAATAAAACAACAGTAAATAAATAGAATATGGAAATTTATGAATACTAGTGAACACTGCCTTGCTAGTACATTTTGCTACGTTTAAAGGCATAAAGAGAAGATCAAACATTTACAAATGACTTGATTCAGACTGGTGAGATAGTGACTGCGTTTTGTTAGAATTGAATTGTTTGAGGAGTAAAACTTATTTTAGATTCCAGTGTACTTTTGTGACTCATCATCATTATGCGAAAAAATTAAAAACTTATTTAAAAAAAGGAGTCTCTAGATTGAAATTTTGATATTTTATGTGCAACATCTTAATATCACTTAATGAAAGGATTTTTTGTGATAAATATTAACAAAACAAGGACACTTAATACGAGAACTTACAAATGTTTCATTAAGATGTATCGTTCCTTCTCCACCTTCTTGTAGTCCATTTTCAATTAAAATGTCGCTTAGGCCTGAGACTGTATGTATCTGATATTTGTATTCCCGAAGTCCTGCCAAGTCATCAAACCAATCACCCCATGTTATTGTTATCATTGACTAGAATAGAATAAGCTTACAGTTTACCATAAATGGAACTTATCCAAAATTTTGTAAAATATGCACACAACCTATTAGTATACAAAGAAAATTCTTGAAAAAAAGTTGTTCAACATGCATGATCAAATTATGAAAATGTTTACTTTCTCTGTTATATCTTGAACAGTTAAAGGATCTTCACACTCTTCGGGGTTCGCGTTTTGTTCGACACAGTGATAGGGTTGAACAAAGTCCCAGCGGAAAACATACTGCAAAGTCTTCGTTGTGCCTATCAAATGGTGTATCTCGCTTTCGTTATTTTCTCTGTGATCCATTGTAAGATATCCCCCGATTTCAGCTTCAATAGTAAAAGTCATTCTGAAAACAATCAAAAACTTTTATAAAAGCTTTAATATCAGTATCGGTTTTTGGTGTTTTCTAACAAACGTAAATTATATATCAAATACTATTTTTTTCTGTAGAAGTTAATATTTTGTTTTTGTTTTATAATTTTATACAGTTACATGTACACACGTATCTCCGGAAGTAAAGTTATAAGGTTGTGATCCGGACATCAATGAAAAATTCCTTTTGCATTTAAATGATGATGTTGCAGGGTTTTCGATTGAAACGTTGGGACAAATATATGTCTCCATTACTTCAATGGTTTTAGGAGCTGCAATATATTAAAATATTAAATATGTGAAAAATTATTTCTAAAAAAATCATTTCACTCATTTAAAACAAGTGTTGTACAATCTAAACAATACGCACAATTCATAATTGTTATATGTAAATTTACCAAACGTGACATTGAAGTCCTTAGACGATGTAGTATTTGCATTCCTAGAGGTGTTATCTGCTCTAAATGTCTGATTTGAGAGCATAGTTTTATTTGCATCTGTAGTGTTGAAAAATGTGACAACTGGCTGCATGACGGTTTTTGAAAAATTCAAAACAGTAGACGCGTTGACGATTCCATACACAAAGTTTGTTATATAATGATCGTGATGTTTGGGCTTGGTTCCATTGGTTGTATATTTTGCGTCCCACTCTGTTTCCGCCAGATCCCAACCTCCATAGTTTGACCAGATAATGGGGTGTGGTCCTGCATCTACAGTACCCGATGGGTTATTGAGGACATAATGTTTGTGCCGCAGATTGAACCAATTTGATCCAATGGTTGCATACTCCGTCACTAGAAATTATAACGTCATTTTTAAGTGTTTATTGCGGGAACAATTTTAGCAATACTTTACTATACCAACTATCTCGTATGAGTTTATATAAATTCGATATTTACTTATTTCACAATGCGTTCCAGTAAATCCCTTCACACATTCGCAATTTTCCGCCAACTCCCCGCCACAGTGTCCTGGATAACACCTAGTGCTGTCTGCTCGCCAAGAACAAGCTTCTGTAATTAAAAATAATGTATATCGTAGCTAAAACTTTCCTTAAAAAAAAATAAATACATGAATTGATAAAAAAATTTAAGATGAAAAAAACATAACCAGACAAGATTTTGAGGGGGTTTTCGTTTGATGATCGTATTTTGTTCATAATGTACTTTTGTCCACATCAATTTTGACATCCATCTTTGATTTGTTTGATAATTTTTTGTCAACTTGAGAATTCTGCTCACCCTTTTATTTTTACTTTTAATGACAGTACATCTCTACATAGCGATTTCAGTTTACAGCGAAACTGTCTATACCGCCACATTAATTCATTATACTATACTTTCATGTTAAATACTGAAATCTGATTGGTTTAGACACAGTTGATAATCCGTTCTATTACACTCAGCGTTAGCAACACACTTAGCAACGGGTAACACAACGAATTGTTGCATGCATGTAAATGATGCGCGTACGGTTCGCCGTAGAATTCACGTAAAGGAGTAAAAAATTCTGTAAAATTAAGACATTCAGTATAATAAAATAAATAGTGCCTGTTTGGGAGGAAAACAGTTGAAATCGACACCCCTCCCAAACAGGCACTATTTATATAGTGTCAATTTTAGTGGCACAGTTGGTAAATAATATGTAAACAATCTTGCAGATCTCAAGTTCGAATAAGTTTTTATGGATAGCGATAATTCTTTAAAAGTTGACCCCAATCCAAAATTAAACTTTTTAGTAATATTCAGGACGAACAGTTGCTAGTATATAAATAGTGCCTGTTTGGGAGGGTAACAGTTGAAATTGACACCCCGAGAAAACCATTGTCAACCGACGCAAAGCGGAGGTTGACAATGGTTTTCGAGGGGTGTCAATTTCAACTGTTATCCTCCCAAACAGGCACTATTTATTTTGTTATACTGAATGTCTTTTTTAAAATTTTTAAGAAAATTTTACTGCTTTTATATAGGAATAACGTGAATTCTACAGCGAACCGTACGCGCATAATTTTCGCGCATGTAACATTTTTTAATGTTACCCGTTGCCAAGTGCGTTGCTAACGCTGAGGGTAATAGTAAATATTATTAACTGCGTCTTAACCAATCAGATTTCAGTATTTAACATGAAAGTATAACAAACTGTAATATCTTTTAGATGTAAATACATGTAACGTTGGGCTGATATGATAATTGTTTTCGTCAATCTTCCAAAGGTATGGAGGAATCTAAAAATATTGAAAGCACTGCTTGTAAGTTAAATAACACGCAATTCAAAATATAAAACAAGGGCACTGCAAAGCGGAGCATCCCCTCGCGACATGACTTGTTGTAGGGGGAATGCATTATTTAGGAAAATACATGTGCATTTTTCAGATCAAAATACATCAGATCAAAAAAAATATGACACAAGTATTTCTAAAAACAACTTTGAATTCATAATATCTATTTTATCCTGATTCCCAAGCTTTGTGGTATTTAAATTGGGGGACGGGGGTTACATGTACGTGGTTGCACAGTTTTCATATTCCAAGCAGAAACTCATGAACACATATGCTTTAAAGTAAAATAATTAGATTTATTAAGTGACATTCATTTTTATATAAGCATACATAAACGATCCGTATATATTATGAAACGTAGCTGAAGATCTAGCGATCTGTAGCCGGCTCTGATGGACAATTCTAGTTGCTTGTGGTATGTCAACCCATAGTAGTAGATATACAGCTATTATTAATATGAAACAATCATGGCGTGATAAATGTGCGATATCTGTCAAAATCTCTTCTGAATTTTGAACTAGTTCTATTGTAAATAATACGGGACAATTTATCCAAAAGGCGACTGCTTGTTTCAATGTTGATAGGATGACTTTAATTTCTTGCCCGCTTCAACTTTTACCTATGGACAATCTTCTAAACCTCCAATACAACAACAGGTTTGTTTTTTTTTACCTTTATAAAATTAAAATCCCAAAATATTAGGTTGTTGATTTGAACTGCATACGGTAGCTATTTACTTAAGGTCGTACATAAAATTACCGGAAATGTCTATTGTCAAGTCGTACATAAAATTCATGTTTTAACTTTGCTTTTTTACGATAATTAAAAAAATATTGAATCAACTGACTTGGAAATCAATAAGGTGTGTCCTTTTACCATGCCAAAGAAGTGTATATTCATGAATATTCATTTGAGGGTTTCTTGGAATTTTGCTAAAGAGCTGACAATGGACAGACACACGCACACGCACACACACACACACACACACGCACAGCAGCGATGCTATATCCCCCTTGCAACAAGTTGCGCGAGGGGATAAAAAGAAAACAAAGCAAAGACAAAGAACTTGAAAATAAAACATAAAGCCAACAAACTGCGAAAAGAGGCTCAATTCTCGCATCGGTCATATGAGCATAAATTTTTTGCTTTAAATGGTCACGATTTTTAACAAATTTTATTTTTCTATTTCTATTGTTTACAATGCTTCAGTAAGGCATTTCTAATTATCAAATAAAATTTGAGAGTCATTCGTAGAGTTTTAAGCAAGATATAGGGCTCACAAGTCTTTGTCATGTAAACAAGGCTCGAGCCCTGTTTTTGTTTGTAATACATAGGTTCAATATACCAGTAAAAATCTTTTTCAAGCTTATTTGTCTATCTTGCTATTTATTTTAAGTATGGATAAACAGTTCCTACCGTTTAACAGACCAGTTTTGAATTTAAAACTGAAATTTTTTCTTCTACGTTCAAAATGTAAATAAACGCTTTGTTTACATTGCGAAGAATTTCAAGCCCTGTAACTCGAATATAACTCAACAAATGACACTCAAATTTCGGTTGCTTAATATGTTTTCCGGCGTGACCGTTTGGGTGAGCGCAGAAGGAACCACACATCTGTCATCATTGTAACATGCAACCTATGGACTTGCCCTAACCAAAAAACTTGGGCTTTGTTTGAAAACTTTTACCGCCGCAAGGAACCCAAAGTTATTAAACTTTTATTCCAATGGTCCCTTCCTAGGCTTATACATGTACAGTTAAACAAACTACCACTGAGCATTAATAAAATGATAATTAGAATTATTTAAATATTTAGATAAACACAAAGCCGTTTGGTTTTTTTTATGTAAATACAATTATATTTTATCATTCCTTTACCTTTTAATAATGATCATTAAAATCAGTAAACAATAAATTGTGTGTCTGTGTTATCTGTGTTTGAACTATTTCCTCTGTGACATCAATTTTGTTTTTAATCTTTTCAATTTTTGTACGCTATATAAGCGTTGTAGACATGTGCCCTTTTTTAGTGTGTGATATCCAATACTATTGAAAGGTTTGACCACATATGCAAGTATGCAACTATATAACAAATACATGTAGATTTTTAACAGTTTAATTCTTTTCTTTTATTTATTCATTACAAAATGACGTGGCTGCACGTAGATCTAATAATGATTAGACTTTTCTTTTTTAATAATTTTTTGTCACCTCCCTAACGTATGCACATATGATTGGATAAATATGACAATAAATTTAGCATGGAACTTGCATGTGTATTAATTTTACTAAGCAAAAAAAAAAAATAAATCATCAAAACAAAACTAATCAGCCAAAGAGTCACCGTTAACACTGATACTGAGTACTTACTACATGTTACATCCAGTACAGATGCTTGATCCGCCTCTAAATGTATCGCGGGAAATTAAAACGCGAGATCTTTGTGACGTCATAGTTAACTTTCTTTTGCGCTCGACAGTTATCGTAAATTGTCGGACAAATTCGGGGAAGGAAATGACGTCATATGTCAGCAAAAGTTCAGATAGGTACAGGTTTTTTTTTAGATTTAGAGGTAAGAACTTTCCGTTGAAACGCTTCCTGTTCCACCATGTTGCTATGCACTGCAAAGGATCACTGGGATAGTAGAACGTTTTCACGCGGGTCCACAAAATTTTCTTTGAACAATGTGCAGATTTCAACTCGAATTTCCTCCGTTCGTACATGTTGTCTATGGAGCTCGCTACCCGAGCGGCGCTTCGCGCTGCCTCGCTGCGCTCGCTATTAAAAATGCCTTTCTAAAGCATTGTAAATATTAAAATCGGAAAAATAATTTTTGCCCGAATTCGTGCCCATGCCCCTTTAAAGATAAGAACAGAAAAAAGGAACAAGACAGCACAAGATAAGGTCGGACATGATATTGAGATATAATTTTTATGTTTTGTTTTTAAAATTGTCGTTATACAAACACACGTACATAAAAACACAATTAAACACAAAATGCGGTTTGAGGGTATTAAAAAGGTATTGTCAGATATGACCCCAAGGGCCTACAATGTGTGTCTTCTTAACACAAGGGAAAAAAACCATGATTTGAGGGTAAAGACTCAAACTGTTAACTGAACATTTTAATAGAAAAAGACTCAAAGCAACACAATAAGGCATTCGCTTTAATTACATTGATTCCTCTGTAATAACCTAAAAAATTATTGTTATTTTTGCAATTGAAAAGTATGTTAAGTAGACGCATTTTCTAATTATTCTATTTCCTCAATTCAGCTCCTATTGTGTCCTAATCTGATCCCTATGGTTACATTTTTTTAAACAAAAATAAATCGGGCAATCATTAATTGATAATCCATATTCGTGTTTTTGACAAATAACACAATGCAAACCAGTCATGAAATATCCCTAGAACGTATATAATTTTAAGAGATCTTGATCACAAAAATAAGTCGCCTCGAACCAGTTTATTTCGTATAAAATGCGTAATAAAGTCGTCTGGAATGCAGGTTGGTTTACAGCAACCAAACATGCCTTTGGGCTACTTCTTTCCTTTATCACAATTCTAATTCGAATTAAAATTTTGATTGAATTTCGTTGAACACTTATCAAGATATTGATGTTTACAACATGGTATATACATGTACGTGACATCACCGCGTCTTGAATTTACGTCTCTTTTAAGATTTGTATTTTTAAATAAATTACAAGCTTCAAAAAAGCTCAAAACAACAAAATGTTTTGAAACAGATATAATATACACTCTTTTCTAACTGTTTAAAATCAAAGTACTGAAGTACTGAAAGCCGGGCTCTTTTGGTGTGTCTTTATGCATATTGTATAGTAAAGACTGAAAATCTCTCTCTCTCTCTCTCTCTCTCTCTCTCTCTCTCTCTCTCTCTCTCTCATGCTTTTAATGTCGGCAAAGCGTCAGAGAGCGACCAAATTTTGTAAGCGGCTATAAACAAAAAAATATGTCTGTCTAGTAGAAGTTAAAAAGTTCAACAGTTGCCCCATTTCTTCATCGCGTAGCAAAGTAGTTCATGGAAATTCATGCGCATTGTATGTGTCCAAAATGCAAAGTAATGTTTTAAAAACGCGTTATTAATAAGAAAACTAAAAAAGATAGACAATTCATTCGAAATTAAAAAAAAAAGAAACAAAATGCCAACACTTTTGACATAACATGGCTCTTTGTGTAACCTTTTGGTATAGCGGAAGCTTTACCTTGACGCTGTTTGGTTTTTTGTTTAAGAAGTTGTGCTATTTATAGTAACATTGGCGATTTGCCTGCCTATAGCCATGACTCTACTTTCAGCAGAGCCCGGCTAAAAATTAGGGTACACTAACGTGCATTTCAGAGATCTACGCAATGCCTTTTGTCTCTAGATCAAGGAATAAAAAGGCTGGACATGCGAATAGTGATACGATGCATTTTTTGCTTTGATGGACAGAAATCACAAGAAAATGTGCTGGAATTGACATAACAACCTAAAATTGAGAGCTACAGAGTACCCTTAACGTGGTTCCAACATTTAATAAGAGCATAAAATTATGTCATATTTATGGAGGGTAATCGTGTTCAAAAATCCAGACATGTAAACTTGTAAATCCGAATATGCAATCGTTTTGATGTGTGAGCCTGAGTATGAATATGTGTAATTCTGATCGTGTAACCTATAAAACTCGGGCATAAACACGTGTAAGATTTGACTCGGTTCCTTCGCATAATACACATTTTGCAACTTTATTGTTTACATTAGTTAATTAAACCTTCAACGTTGCACACTTTCAATCCGTAGTTTCTGCATTTGTAACTTCAGGCTCGGCGATAGCACATCTGACATGATACAAATTGACTAATGTAAAGTCTATAAGTTTGTCGAATTTTGACATGACCTTATATGGCAACTGCCTTGCTGCGGGAAAAGGCATGCCGTAACCGCCGGAATGAACGAAAAAAAAACCAGTCATAATATTCAGCTAAACTGTTGCAATAAGCTTTTAATGAACGACACCTTTTCTATCGAAAACACCGGTATTATTTTAAGAAAAAAAATTGAGGTATGATTGAAGCTGGACCAAACAGGAAGAGGTTCATGTAGAGAAAAAAAAAATCGTTGCCGATGTGACGAATGCGCTAATTTCCGTATAGATATAAATCTCATCGTATTATAAAAGGAAATGCCTAATATCTTATTTCTCTAAAAAAAAATTGACATGTAATTTAAACTGGAATATAAGTAAATGCGTACTCTTTTCTAGAAATGAGACGGATCAAGAAATTTCCTAAGGGGGAAAATATATTTTGAGTGGCATGGGGTTCGAAGACCTCCTGAGGTCCCATGTAACTCCATTGCTTCTGAATTCTAAGAATTTTGAGAGAGAATTTTTAACCGGGTTTCCGATTATTGAAATAGTAAAAATTGCAGGCGGGCGAGTGGCTGTCAAAAAGGTACCCTTATTGTACCGATAACTCCTCGAACAGTTTTCAAGATAGGAAGTTGTTCTTTTGCAGATCATTTATACATATATATCAGAGGTATGCAAATTGCTAGGATTTTGATTTCTGATAATTTATGAAAAAATATCAGCTGTTGAACTTAGTCATTTTTGGGCAAAAACATTGCATATAGAGTACCCCAATTTTACTCTTGTTATTTTTCTGAAATAGTTAGAATAAACGAACTGCAAGGATTTGGTAATTTTTAGCGGAAGAATTTATGTTACTTTACATGTATTTATACTTTTTGTTGTGGTGTACATGTAAGTGAAAGATAAATAATAACACAATCTTCAATAATAATATAAAACTAACGCGTATTTTTTGTGCGCCGTAAATTGAAGTTTTACTATGGGAGGCACTGTAGCTCCCAGATCGTCCATCTGTATTTTTAGACAGGCAGCTACAGACCTGCAGCTAGTTCACAAGTGGCTGTAAAGCTGTATTATAATAGCTCTCCAGAAAATGTTAATCAACCAACTTCACAAAGTGAGTCTGTATTGAACCGACATTCAGGTCGTCATACTCATATACCGTAATAATTCCTTGAAATAATAAAAAAAAATGTCAATTTTTACCTGCATGATATGCTTTTTTCCCTATATATTGCCGACAATGCAAAGAATCATTTCTTAAAATAATATATATACATGTTTTAATTTCACGACAGTTAACCTTATCTTTAGAATTTTTATTCATTTTTTTAAAGAGGGTGTCTCATATTAATCACAATCTCAAAACCAATGTCTTTAAATAGTTTGTTTTTCTTATCGATAACTTTGCAACTCTGCTGGTCGACCCCGTTCAATTTTTCGCGGGGGTGTGGGGGGAGGGAGGTCTTGTCACAACTTTGTGGTAGCGATAAGGATGCATTTGGAGAAATTTTCTTAATTCAGCCGAGGCCTATACTTTAACATTTGTTGCATGTACTCTAATAACAGTGGCGTCGGAAGCAAATTGATAGGGGGGGGGGCTAAACTAATCATAAAAAATATTGACAAGAATCCCCATATTCATGAATATTCTAACCCATGCGGGAGACTATATCAATAACTCCAATCTTACCTGCCCAATTTTTTTCTCCCCAAATCATGAAATTACTAATCCGTGGTGGTGGTGGGGTTGATAGTATACCTACTATGACTCTAATTTTCAATATCACTATTAATATTTCATTCTCTTTAAGGTCTTTTAAGGAACAATTTTGTTTGTTGCGAGGAAAAAGTAGGGGGGGGGGGTGAATCCTCCCTGTTGCTATGTTCCTAATGGTTACGTCTAACTTGGCAAAAAAGTGTGTGTGTGTGTGGGGGGGGGGGGGGGGGGGCTAAGTCCCCCCTAGCCCCCTCCCCTCCCGGTTCCGACGGCTATGAATAAAAATGCGTATATATCTTTATACACGTGTATTCAAACAAAGTCATTAAATGTAATTTTTTTCAGTTCTAAGAGGATATCCGAAGCCGATCGAATTCTTTACTCGCATCTTTTACACATTCTCTTGAAAAAATGTACACCAATCTCATAATTTAATTTTCCGAAAAATAATACTCTATGAAATGTTGTTATCCAGAGATAATATGATTATAAGCCTATTTATTTATTTTTTTATTTATTCCGTCCCTATTCCGGCGATTACGGCATGCCTTTACCTGCAGCTAGCCTTTTTCTATCAGTGACGTCACTGTTTCAATATAAGGTCATGTCAAAATTCGACAAACTTGTAGATTTTACATTTGTTAATTTGTATCATGTCAGATGTGCTATTGCCGAGCCTGAAGTTACAAATGCAGAAACTACGGATTGAAAGTGTGCAAAGTTGAAGGTTTAATTAACTAATGTAAACAATAAGGTTGCAAAATGTGCATCATGCGAAGAAACCGAGTCAAATCTTACACGTGTTTATGCCCGAGTTTTATAGGTTACACGATCAGAATAACACATATTCATACTCAGGCTCACACATCTACACGATTGCATATTCGGATTTACAAGTTTACATGTCTGGATTTTTGAACACGATTACCCTCCATACATATTAAGGGTGTTGTTTACTCAGAGTTTGAGTTTTTGAAATTCGGATTGTAAGAAAGTTCCATTTAATGAGTAAAATTTGTTTTAAACACTAAAAGTATTAATGAAATGAATTATTATTGACAAAACATTCGACATCTTTACTTTTTAATGGAAGTAGGCTCGAACGAAAATAGACGTTTAGCCAAACAGAGGAAATTCGAACTAAAATTTTGTAAATTTTGTTTTCAGCTAAAAATTTTTGGCACAACTCTAAAATTAAAAGTTAACATTTTATATTTTAGTATATATAATATGACATATTTTCTGTTGGTTTTACATCACTTATTTATTAAAATAATCTTATGGCACGACTTGCAAAAAGATTGAAAAAAGCTTAAAAACGATGAAAGACACCATATCTCAAAATTTTGATCATTGACCTCATATAATCTTTATGCCTACAGAATAAGATGTAGTTCAATACTATAAATGTTTTTGTATTATCATCATTCAATTTTTTGTAAAATTGGATCAATATTGGGTAGGGATTTGAAAACTGATAGAGGAAATTCGGACTGGAATATTTTTTTTAAATTGTTGCTGAAATCTTAATGCTTTGTATCTATTTAGTGCCACTACCATTCATAAACTCTTTTGAATTTTTTAAAGTGTTTTATTATTTGTAATATTTTTACAATTAAGAGAATCTCAATCATAGTGTAAGATTTTATGGGATTTTCCTTGATTTTCAAAAAATATTCGATGGCCATTAACTCAAAAAGTAGGTCATTGACCTACTTTTTTGAAAGTGAAAAATAACTATACAATAAAAGGTCTAGAACATTATAGATGGTTTTTCATTATCATCAGTGGATTTTTTTTTCATTCTGAGTAAACGTCATCCGTAATGGATAAATTATATAGAAAGAAGACATACACTCTGGAGGAAAGTTAAGGATATATTCTTGCATAATGAACTTTATTATAAAGCTATGTTCATGAATTAATGAAGAGACCTCGACAAAGTGGTCGCACATTAAATAATCCAATTTACTATTTAATCGATTACAAAAAAAGTAGTGACATTTAAAAAAAAATGATAAAAATAATGTGTTAAGAGATATGGAGGGTAATCGTGTTAAAAATCCAGACCTGTAAACTTGTAAATCTGAATATGCAATCGTGTTGGTGTGTGAGCCTGAGTATAGAAGTGTGTAATTCTGATCGTGTAATTATAACCTAAACACATGCGAGATTTGACTCAGTTCTTTCGTATGATGCATATTTTTGCAGCTTTATTGTTTCCATTAGTTAACATTAATTATTCTTTCGTATGATGCATATTTTTGCAGCTTTATTGTTTCCATTAGTTAATTAAACCTTCAACTTTGCACTCTTTCAATCCGCAGTTTCTGCTTTGGTATCTTCAGAATCGGCAATAGCACATCTGACATGATACATATTGATAAATGTAAAGTCCACAAATTTGTCGAATTGTGACATGACCCTATATGGCAACTGCCTTGCTGCGTGAAAAGGCATGCCGTAATTGCCGGAATGGACGAAAATTAACATAAAATCAGCTAAACTGTTGCAATAAACTGCAAAAATATTGCAATATTTCTCTGGATAGGTAGTATTTATTAATTCAGGATTGGCAAATGGATTATGGATACTGTTCATACAAAAGAAAACACTGAGAGCTTTTCTTTTTTTTGCTGTCACATTGACAGCTTTTCGTTATTTTTCTGAATTAGTTAGAATAAACGACTTGCAAAGGTTTGGTAATTTTTCGCGCAACAATACATGTAACCATACGTGTATTTATACTTTTTTTAAATATCAAAATGATTTTGTTGTGCAAGTGCAAGATAAATGATAAAACAATCTAAAACTGTTATAAAAAGAAGTTTGAAAATAATAATTAAAACACAAAGTTTTGTTAAAAATTGAAAGGTTTTGAAGAAATAGTAAGGGTATACTAGTATGTTAATGTTTTTGTAATTATTTTTTTTCTTTGGAAATTGGATATCCGAAATTCAGGAACGGAGTGGGTCATATGTATTTGATCGTTTATGAACTGGTATAGAGTTTTCCTTATAAATTAAAATATTTTAAAATATATAATGTAATGACGATAATTTTACAAAATTAAGTAGCTGCTAAATGGTAAGCAGTACATGTTGACAAGTGGCTGTAAAGCTGTATTATAAGAGCTCTCCGGAAAAGGACTATGTGCGGTATCGTCAAATATCTGCCCCCGATTTCAACCCATCTTTAAATAGTATCATATAAAAATCAAATCTTCACAAATCATTGTATAGAGGATGCCTATAACTTTAATGTTGATTTTAGTCATCATTGCTCATTCGCTGTTTATCTATGACTTCACCTAAATGACCTAATTCCCACAAATTTGCAAACAAATGAAAATATTCTCATTTTTGCTCTACATTTTGCATTCGGAATTTTTGTATTCGGAAGTATAGAGCGCAGGTCTACGAAAGCCGAGAAGGATCATTCGAGATTCGAGATTCAAAATACGAGATTCGAAATACGAGATTCGAGATTCGAAATTCGAGATTCAATATCTAAATTAACCAATCAAATCATGGATCTGAAACCTGTATCCTAGCAACATCAAACTGTTCTAAATAAAGATCATTCGTACATGCTCTTTCCTACAAATAAATGCTATGTTCACTTCTCCCTACCTAACTAAATAATTATTTGTATTTACTTTTACACAGAATATCTAAGTAGACTAGTAATAATGCAGTGTGCTTCGCGGATCTAAGTGATTTTGTTTGCCCTGGTGCATTTCCACCTGATGCGTTTGAACCCTGGGGTATTTCACCACCAGTAATAGTTTAAAACCCGGGTTTATTCACCCCTTTTGTGTAAAAATGCGGTTATGATAGAGAACTTCATAAGCGTAGCTAATTTTTTCTGTAGGGGGTCCTAGGCCAATTTAAAAAAAATTTACTATGTTAATTTAATAAGCTCCAATTTTTCCGGAGGAGGGGGTTCAGATCCCCTGACCCCCTCCTTTCTAGATCCCCGCATGAAGATTAGTACATGTATCTAAATAATCTAAATATAAATAATCTGTCCTGTTTCACTAATAAATATAAGCATTACTTATCGTTTTTATGTATGCATACAGTGATACACTAGTACAATTTTTTTCCCTTTTCCTCAGTAAACAACTTATTATGAGTCTTACTTTTGGAATTGTTTTCAATATAGAAGGATACCTACTCTCTACAATTAAAGGTAGGGATGATAGAGTGCCAATTTGTTCACATTGCCGATTTCTTGTGCAGAAAACAGTAAAACTTTTTAAAAATTTGATTGTGCATGAATATTTCAAAATTAATTGTTGTACATGTATTTTGTTATAATTCATTTATTGATATATCAACAAGAAAGAATAAAAGCATATGTTTCACAGCCAAGTTAAGTTTCTCTGTAGTTTCCTACCCCCCCCCCCCCCCCCCCCCGCACCAAAATTGACAATAATTACATATAAGTCATACAAATGTTTACTTTTTTGTAA
The DNA here is from genome assembly GCF_963853765.1 of Magallana gigas. Lineage (NCBI taxonomy): Eukaryota > Metazoa > Mollusca > Bivalvia > Ostreida > Ostreidae > Magallana > Magallana gigas. The sequence continues at coordinate 2,839,673 of NC_088861.1, read as the reverse complement.
GTAAATCTCTAAAGATGTAAATAAGGACTGCAAACAAAGTTATGTGTATCTAATATACTACTACATTACACTTAGCCAGATAAAATGTAATCAGGATGAAGCTACCAGGGGTGAGTGGTGCAAATTTACCAATTTGTCGCCATACACCAGAACACCAAATAAAGAAACTGTGAGTGGTGTGTGGAATGCATAAAAGATGGCGGCAAATTATCTCAAATAATCAGTGCAAAAACCCACAAATAGGCTGTTATTTGTTACCTATCCTGCAAAAACATTGATAAAAATGTCATCGTCCCATAACATAGCCGAATAAGTTAATGTGTACCTATGGTCAACGTACATAATTCTAATGTACAAGAAGGCGGACTTATCAGGCGGGGATCCAGAAAATTAAATTTCAAAAATGATCGGTTGAATTACATTAAATGCTTTGAAAATTGTTTTAAACTATCGCACGGGTCAAAATCCATGATAGAAGCTATGTACAGTGTAATTGGAAACTTTCATTTTATATCAATATGTAGTATTACCTAGTATAACAAATGAGAGTATAGCACAACTGCCACAAGCAATACATGTCCTTTACCGGCACCACCTCCCTCCCCATAAAAAAATGAAACAGTTGTCGTTTTATTTGCTAAAATGTGTGTGGTTCAAGATTTTTCTAAAGGACATACCCGATTAGAATTGAAAAATAGTCGTACGTTTAAAACTAATTATGTCAAAATTTTTAGATTCATTTGGTTATATTTTGGTCCATTTGGGTAAATAGATGCACCAGCGCAGCTCTAATTTATATATAATCAGGCCATAAATTCAAAATATTTTTAAAAATTAATAGCTTTAAATCCAGTGGATGAAAAAAAGGAAAGCAAGTCGAACTCGATGAGTGCTAATACCTGTGTTGAATGAATGGTGCAGTAGGATATGCGCAAAAAAGTCCCGTCTACTCTTCCTACCCTATATTTATTGGAATATTAAATCCGATTATAAGAGTCAAATTAAAAATCAAGTACGGATATGTACCTGTTTATCAAAAGTAAAACTACTCATAATTTATCTACAGTGCATCGTTATGGAGCTACACAGAAAGTTTTATATTAATTTGCCGAGCCAAATAAAATAAACCTGGAAAACGAAGAGAAAACAAAGTGGGGACAGAATAACTGGCAAACTAATTAGGACTATAAAGCCCCCCCCCCCCTTGAAATGTATATACTGAAAACTGATTATTAGAGTACAACATCTGCACACAATTTAAAGAACATTTCATGGTTTTTTTTATCACTTTCGCTAGCTAATGTAAGACATCACAAATACCCCAAACCCCCTCACGGAAAAGGAAATGCTAGGTGATGAGAGAGAGAGAGAGAGAGAGAGAGAGAGAGAGAGAGAGAGTCGATGTAAAATTAAAGCTTGCTAGTTGGTCTGCCCTACCCTAGCTACATCCTCTCTTTTCTCCTTTTAGAGGCTTAATTATTGTCTATATATGCTTGTAACAAATCAAATTAATTTCAAATTCTAAATCAAAACTGAATGTTACACTACAAAACTCTCTGTCTGTCTGTCTGTCTGTCTGTCTGTCTGTGTCTGTCTCTCTCTCTCTCTCTCTCTCATCACCTAGCATTTCCTTTTCCGTGAGGGGGTTTGGGGTATGTGTGATGTCTTACATTAGCTAGCGAAAATGATAAAAAAAAAACATGAAATATTCCTATTCCTATCTGGATTGTTGTCGTTGAGGTTGTAAATCATTATATCTTCTATGGTTTAAAACTTTATGATAACCTATATTTTGACATGTCGATTATTTCATTGAATTTCGTTTCATAGCTAAAACCACACTCAGTTTTTATTATTTAGATTAAACAGATCTTTCTTCGCGAGCCGATTTTTACACAGTTGGGGCGAATACACAACGGGTTAAAATGGTTCGGGGGGAAAATACATACAGGACAAACAAAATCACATAGATTTGCAAAGCCCACAGTGTTATCACTAATTTAATTGTTTATCCTGTGTGGGATCAATTTATCAATGTTAATTTAACCATTTTATAACCACAATATAAGAGCTATTAAGACATTTATTTGTAGGAAAGAGCATGTACGAATGATCTTTATTTAGAACAGTTTGATGTTGCTAGGATACAGGTTTCAGATCCATGATTTGATTGGTTAATTTAGATATTGAATCTCGAATTTCGAATCTCGATTCTCGTATTTCGAATCTCGTATTTTGAATCTCGAATCTCGAATGATCCTTCTCGGCTTTCGTACAGGTCTGCTCAAGTGCGATTTTAACATATGTTTTTCTTCAGATAATTATATACATTATACTAAAAAATAGTACTTGAGCAAGCCTGCGCTCGATGTTTTCCAGTCGAAAAACCGTAGGAAAACACCCATATTTTGCTACAAAACATAAATTTATCAAAATAATGCAATCTTCATGACGTCATTTCTACATTATAACGTCACTGTGGTGATAACCTTTTACACTTTTATTTCCAATATGATTTTAACTATCTGTCATCTTATTTTCAAAGCTCTTCTAAAACTTTGATTTTGGGGGCAAAAAATGCACAAAACCGCACATAGTCCTTTGTATCAACCAACTCTACAAATTGAACCGACATTCAGAACGTCATACTCATATTCCGTTATACCGGTATAATTATAGCTGTATAAAAAAGACATTGCCAATTCTCACCTGCATGATAGGCTTTTTTCCCTGTATATTGCCGAGAATGAAAAATAACATATTTATAAAAATGATTTATACACATTTTAATTTCACGACAGTTAACCTTATCTTTTGAATTTTTATTTGTTTTTTAAAGGGGGGCGGGGTGTCGCTTCATATGTCTCGTATATGGCCATATAGTAAAGATGTATTTAATCTTAGAAAATGTTCTTCTCTACTCCCAGATATATTTGTTAAAAACTAGAAGCATGATAATGATGTCCATGAGGCGCCCTCTACCAAAATTGTGAAATTCATGGCCCCTGGGTTAAGGGTTCTGGCTCTAGGGTGGGGCCTGCCAATATGGCCATTTAGTAAAAATGTATTTGATCTTTAAAAAATCTTCTTTATTACTCCCAAACATGTGGGCAAAAAACTGAATACATGGTTATGATGTCCACAAACTCCTCTACCTAAATTGTGAAATTCATGGCCTCTGCGTCAGGGGTTCAGGACATTGGGGGGGGGGGGGGGCAATATAGTGTTATGCATACTATGTTTTAAAATCTTCTCTATTCTCACACATCTGTATGAAAACCTGACTTCATAATTATGTTTACCAGGAAGTCCCCTACTAAAATTTTAAATTTCATGTCCCCTGGAGTATGGGTTTTGACTCTAGGGCAAGGCCAGAATGGATGTATAGGTGTTTATGCATATAATGTTTAAAAATTATCTTATCTTCTCCCACACACCTGAAAGGAAAACTGCATTCATGCTTTTGTTGACCAGATCTTTAAGTTTTTCGCCAAAATTATCGGTTTCTTAGTTCTTTTTGAAAGATTTCAGGCAGGGAGGTGGTCGTAAATACAAATTTATAATTTTTCTACTCCAGAATGAAACCCAATTAAATGAATATATGAGACTCCTCGACAAGTTTGTGTATGGGTTAAATGCTACTCAGGTGACCGTTAAGGCCTATAGGCCTCTTGTAGGTTACACGATCAAAATTACACTCATTTATACCCAGGCTCACACACCAATATGATTGCATATTCGGATTTACAGGCCTGTATTTTTGAACACGATTACCCTCCATAGAGAGCATTGTGGCCAATTTGTAAAGAATACTAAATAATGAAATTCTACCAGAAGGCCAATGATCTACAATTGACATCGCTAGCGTGGGGCGACTATCCTCACCTCACGCTCTACAAAATATATTATCTTCAGAAATAGTTATCACAATGCATTATAATTTTCAGATTTGAATTGAAATAGACAGATATCTCAAAGCACGAATTTTTGTTACTTTACGCCGATTTTTCAAGATTTTATCGCATATGTGACATTACTTTTGGATCAACCCTCGTATAAGGTATAAAGATGATCCTAAACTAACTGATGATAACAAAAATATGATTAGGGTTCATGGAGAGGTAACATTGCGAACATCAGCCGTATAAATGAGAGACTACTTACTTAAACACTGCTTATTTTTATCACTTTTTTTGTAAGCTCTGTAGTACCGTCTGTCGTCGACCTCCCCATCACAGTTGGCACAGACTGTGGACGCAGCAGTATCATTACAATGCATTTCCTTACAGTTATCAATACTTGGACAAACTGTTGTCAAAAAAGCGTATATATGTATAGTTAACAGTTCATTTTCAAGATCTTAGCTTTTTATTATTTCTGATCATGAAAAAAGGTTAATGTACATTTCTCTTGTAGCTTTACCCTCGGGAATTTGAATGCATGTCATATATGATAAATAAGGCAATATCATGTAGGTGAAATCACATATCATATAAAATATCCACATTAAACATAAAAAGATATTTAGTAACGTATGACTATATTTTGAATTTCTCATTTTCAGATGATTAAAAACAAACTTTATACTTCTCTGTGTTTTATAAAATTTAAAATCATTCATTTATTTATCTTGAATAGTTATCAAAATATGCAATTTCAGCGAATACTCGTATTACCTTTGCACTTTGGACCATCATTGTAGAAATATTTGGAAGAACAATTGCATTTTTCTGGGGATATACATGAACCACCAGAATTTTGCCATTGCTTTCTAAATTTTGTTGACACTTCCTCAGACACTTCACAGGCTCCTTCTTTATTTATTTTATTGTCACATATAGCTATCAAAATGATAAAAAAATTGATGTTGATTAGGCCAACTTATAGTAGTTGTTAGGAAGAACTGTAATGCTTACACAACCATTCATATTTTCGGAGTAGTAAGAAAGAAGTTAAGGCACCCACTCTATACAAACTCATTTTTTAATGAGACACAGAGCAACAACTAATTTTCTTTCGCTTATTTTTTTTAACTACAGGTAAGATTTTGATGCACAAATATTATATCATCTTTTTTTACTGAAGACGAATTTAAGTGAAATTAGGATAATAGATATACGAGTAGATACCATATTTGCAAATTTCGCCATTATCGGATCGGTAACCCGATGAGCATCGGTATCCTGTTGTATGCTGTTCTTTAAAAAAAAAGAAAAAAGTGTTGAATTTTTAAAAATAGATTTGTAACACAAATTTGTAGATCGTAGTCTACGGCAAAATATTAACACTAGATAATATCAAAGATATATAAAGCTGAGGTGACTTGAAACAAATTCTTTAACAAATACATGTAAATTCACTTTTCGTTCCTGCATCTTCCCCAATTCCATAGACCACACCGTGTATAATATGAAGTTCTATAGCTGATTTCAAACGTATCCACGTTTCTAAACGAAACAACATAAAAATATGCAATATTTTTATATAATAGTTTTAAAGCATTTAGGTTTAAATACATTTACTGAAGTGAAATTCCACTTTTTCTATGAACGCGCTATATATTTGAAACCTCAGGTTCTCGGGAGTTTCAGCTTATTGCGCCTACTCTGCATCTTCATCGGGTCTGGTTACTAGTTATATATATATATATATATATATATATATATATATATATATATATATATATATATATATATATATATATATATATATATTATTCATATATAACGTCAATCCAGTTTTCGTGGGTGGATGATGTCTTTCTCTAAGAAGGATTTGATAACATAGACTTTTCTTTCTCGCATATATTAATTATAATGCTTGAAAAGTAATCTTTAAGTTTAATTTTCATCTCTTATGACATTTGTTTTCTCCGATGCACGAATTAGAAGTGGGTGCTGGGCAGATTTAAATTTTATTGCTATGCCCTCGCTAAGCACATGCAAGAGTAATGGCGGATCAACCGATCTGCAAAATTCAACGCTGTGAACTGCATGACAGTATTCCATCCTAGTGGCAAAGTAATTTTTTTCTTTCATCACGTTAACAAATTTCCTTTTTTTTCAATTTAGATATCAAAGTCCTTTTAGTTTATCACGTATTCACATTTTAGATTTTAATTTGCTTGGATTTAAGGTTCAGGGCTGCGATTTACAAAAGAACTTACGACGTACGACCAAATCAATAAATGCTAGTTCATCACAAACTAATCAATAGTTTATTCTTATGGCTGAAAAACATAATTATGGGAATTCCAATATTTGTAAACAAATGGTTTTATGACAATTTTGTTCACTACAGATCTTTTATGAGACTGTAAATATTTACGCTTTTGTCGTAAGTTCTTTTGTAAAATACTTTTTAGATAATTTTCGCCTGTTGGTACACAAGAACGTACATTATTAATGACTGACTCTGCAATAAATCTGATCAAATTTATGGCAAACTCAGTACTCTTCATCGGGTCTGGTTATTAGTCATATCATATATGACGTCATCGAAGTTTTCCAGAAACAATTCATCCTCCCTCCACACCCTGATAAAATACACACCAATTTGTTATTCAAGCAATTTGTTCAGCCATGGTCATTAACACCAATAAACTCATCTCTTTTAAAATAGTTTTGTTTGTTACTTTGACGCCTAATATTTTGATTTCATCTGCAATCATTAATTTTTTTATACTATTTAATAACAATATTGGTATCCTTTTTGTTAACCTTTTATAATAGTGTTAACAAATTAGTTAACAAGTTTTGTGTTTTGCCTCCAACTTTTGACAAAAAGTTTTGTACAAAAGCCTAGAAGGCTCCCTCGAGATTCGATATACGAGATTTGAGATATGAAATACGAAATTTATAATATAATGCATACGATATCTTAAAATAATAAAAAAAAACAAAACGGCCATGTCCTAGCGACAACAAACTGATCTAAATAAAATCATCTATACATGCTTTTTATCTGTATATCAGTAATATCGTTCTGTTTGTTTTTTTTACGAAAGACAAATAGGGGAACATAAAATATATTTTCATCTCGTAATTACGAGAAAAAAATCTCGTTATTACGAGTTAATTATCTCGTTTTTACGAGAAACTATCTATATAAATGGTGGATTTTATTGGTCTTCACTCTTTTTATGTAAATTGGATGTATATAAGAAATTCATAAAATAAATCAAAGAATGTTAGAAGAAGGAGCAAAGCAGATTGATTGATAAATCAATTAACCAATTCATTAATATGAAGGATAATTTGTTTTCGACTTCAAAATGTTAATACAAAAACAATTAATTAACTATTTCCTGATTGACTTCCAGCCAATAGTTATTAATAACATCAAATATATGTTTACATATCTATTACTGAAACCATAAAAACATACTTACATTACATAATTGTTGGATGAAAATGGCCGCAAATTTTGCAGGAGTCAAGAGAGACAACTAGAATACATTAACAGAATGGGCAAGCTAGTGGCCCCGCTTATGAGTGCCATGAAGCCCCCTGCCTGACATGCATGGTGGCTAGGCATACAAGCTGCACAGCTTTTACACCCTGCCTCTGGCTTGCTACCTGGTTTAAGGTTTAACTTTTTAACTTTTTACCATCAGCAGATTGAAGCCTCTCCACCTTTTTATAGAGGCTGGGGGGGGGGGGGGGGACTGAGTACTGAAATGCTGCAAACCCCAAGCACTTTAAGAACACATTGCACACATTTGTTCAATGGCATTCAACTTCCATGTTAACACACTGCCATGAGACCCCCATGCTTTATGCAAATGGGCAGAGACAACAGGTTAAGTTTGAACAGACGATATGTCTCCCTTGACCCCGCTACTAACACTGATACGATGTTCCCCACCGAAATATCCCCCCCCCCCCTTTAACAATGTGTAGGGACCCAGTTCAAATCTAATAACAAGTGTACTGCACCACATAAGCAATTAAGTCATACAAAAATGTTCCCCTTTCCAGTAAAATGAATTATAAACCCCCTTGGATGTTGTTTAAGTAAGCATTGTTTCCCTTTTCTAATAAATGGGTCCCATCATACCTAAATAAACTGGTTTGGTGAACATCAATATTTTTGTCATGGACAATGCAATACTCTTTTACTTCAGATGTAATAAATTTTTAAATCAATCTTAGCCCCACCCTTGCCTAAGGGGGACCCATGCCAGTAGAACCGGGGAAGCATAGTTGACCAAATAAGTAATGTTTTTGGAAGCATTACATTACAGCGATACAAACTACATTGAATTTCGTGCGAAAATCACAGTGTTGTTTTGTCAGCTGTTGTAAGATCATTGGATCCCGCTTGAATGACCAATCCATCTGGGTGTGGTTGGTGTTTTTATCTCATCAGAAATAAGTTTGTCCAGGTCTTCCAAATATAGTCCCCTAATCCCTTTCCAGGTAATGCCCTGGTTCAGGTTCTTTCCTCCTGGTCTCTTCGCTGCTTCCTCCCCGGCCCAATAGGGTATTGAGGTTCCCACTATCCAAACTGTTTTGCAATCTGGAATACTTTTGGCAAATAAGCCTGTATTCCATTCAAACTAACAATGAATCTACAATCTAATGTAATTTTGAAAAGCCCTTGATTCCCATCTGCCGAAGGTTTTAATTTCTGATTCTGAAATCTCTTGTTTAGCAAGATCTGTAGCTCTGCCTCGAAAGCTATGTGGTCTAAAATGTCCCTGAATGCCATTAAATTGGAGATTCTTTTGCAAAATGGAATTAAATTGGTATCTTGATATGGCTTTGTCATCCATGTGAGTAAAAAATAAAATAGAGCCACAGTCAGGGCGTAAGCGTAAAAACTCTAGTACCCAACTTACTGTGTCAGCATTGGGTTGTCTAGATGTGTGCAACGTGGTTGCGTTCCCATTTGATCTTTTTTTGACCTTGGAATTGAAATGCTGACCTTGTTTCCCTTAATTTAGATGTGTGCCCTGTCAATGGACGGGACCTCTCTCACTCTAAGCAAACCATGATATGCAATGAAAAATATGGTGGAAAATAAAACACTCTCGTAGGGGATCTGTAAATAGTTGTCAATGCTAATACGACCCTTTGTTAAATGGATAAAGGTTAAGGAAATCGAGGATCTGTTGTGACGCCTCGCTTTTTATGGAGACCCTGCAGGGCTTTTTTGACAATGAAGGATTAAGTGTTATCTTGAATGCCTCTTAATTTGTAGATATAAGATAGAGCACTAATGTACAGAGCAGCTGTTCTGTACGTTGTACCTGAAATGGACAAATGAGCAATGAAATTAGGTAAGTGATCAATAGGAATCGGAAAAACTAATTTTGACCCACAATCTTTGAGATTTTTTAAACAATTGGTTAAAGCTTCATGATAGGATTTATGTATATTTGGTGAAATTGAGCCCTTGACAAGCCTGTTAGCTTCGGTTCTTAAATTTTCCAAATGTTCTTTGGGAGTGGTGTTGGCCATGGGTCGGCTGTCGGTGCTAGCTGTCGGAATTTGCCCCAATATGAAAGAGAGAGACAGTCAGCGATAGAATGTGACTTAGATGGTACATGTATGTGTTTTGCTTTTATTAAAATATTATGTTTAAGACATGTGAGAACCAATTTCCTTACAATTTTCATGACCCTAGGTGATTTTGATGTGGTGTTTATAACCTGCACAACTGCCACGTTTTTAATGTAGAACAAAATTTTTGAGTTGACAAATTGCTGTTTCCACAGATAGAGAGTTATCTGCACTGGAAAGAGTTCTAGAATGGTCATATCTCGAGTTATGCCTTGAACAAACCAATAACTTGGCCTCTGGGCATATGCCCACTTGCCTGCGTAATGTATACCAAATCCCCCTGCTTCTCCCCTGCACTGTCGGGAAAGAGCTGTAAAGTGTCGTTATTGACCCATGTGCCCTCCGTTATTACTGAAATCCCATTGAAGAACCGGAGAAATGTTAGCCAAACTTGAAGGTCAGCTTTCATTTCTGCAATCACTCGTGTGTGGTGATGCGGTTTAGTGAGACCGATAGTTGCATCTATAAGACGTCGGCAAAAAGCTCTACTTTGAGCTATGACTCTACAGGCAAAATTCAAAAGCCCTAGTAATGATTGAAGTTGTTTAAGAGTTGCTTTCTTTAATTTTATGGCCTCAGTAATCTTATGTTTAATTTCATGAATTTGTCTATTGGCAATTTCATGATCATTTCTACAGTATGAAATTCAATGCCAAAAAAATGAGCTATGGAGTTGGTTGTACTGTTTTTAAGTCACCTGAGTCACTCAGGTGACCTAATGTAATTGTTCTTCGTCCGTCGTCGTGCGTTAACAATTTTACATTCTACAAGGCCAATTGTTACCATTTTCGGTGGAAGCATCTCTATGGTAAGAAGAATATAATTGTGAAATTCATGGCTCTATCACCCAGGGCGCCACGGGCGGGGCCAAATATGCATAAAAAAGCTAAATGTTAAAAAATCGTCTTCCACACTCTCTCACATGTGCGGAAAAAAACCCGAATGCATGGTTATGATGTCCATGAAGCCCTCTACCAAATTAGTAACATTCATGGCCCCTGGGTCAGGGGTTCAGGCTGTAAGGGGAAGCAATGTGGCCATATAGTGTTTATGTATATAATGTTTAAAATCTTCTCCACTCTTAAACATCTGTTAGAAAGGCTGACTTCATAATAATGTTACTCAGAGTCATCTATTAAAATTGTAAATGTCCCCTAGACAATGGGTGTTGACTCTAGGGCGGGGCCAAATTTGATGTATAGTGTTAAGGATACAATGTTTAAAAATTATCTTCTCTACTCCCACACACATGCACCTTTTACCTGAATTAAAATGATGGCAATCCTGAATTCCAGCAGATGTGTTGCTTTCCTCAAAAATTGCACAGCATTGTTAACCTGAGCTTTACTTTTGAACCAGCCTTACCCGTCACATGTAAAAACCAAAATTTAATTCTTGACTGATTACACCCAAGACGATTTAGGGTTGCTGGCTTTACGATGCCGATACTGTTCATTGTATTTAAACCATCATTGTGATCTACCTGCGGCTAGTCTGATATCGCGCATGTACTTTAACATCTCCTGGGCCTTGGTTCTGAATTCTCTAACATGACACTCTTATATATCATGAAGGCATCGGTCTATTTGTCAATTGTCAGATAAGGGCCAAAATTTGACCTGACAATGCAGAATTTTCCATCTCTTATCTTTATCTCGCCTTGACCTCCCAAACTGTTATTAATTTCTTTAGCTGATTTTAATAATAAACCTAAATCAAAAAAATGATTTTAGCTTTCATTTAAAAGGCACATGTTGCCCTCGTTGTCAAAACGACTAACTTCAGGTACTGTTGAGTTTGAGTTCAAATTTACCAATTTTTGTGAGTCAAAAATCATCTGTTCCACTCTCATGGTCACTGTATGATGGTGAATGTTGTTGAGGCAGGGGGGATCATGGTGGCTGGTTTCAGCCTAAGGCTCTGTATTACCGGGCTTTTTTTGCCTTGGGTGATGGCGAGGCTTTTTATAACCCTTGCCCCTTGCCGGAGAGACCATTCCCCTTTTCCCAATTTCTTAGCCGTTTAGTTGGCATCCTGGATTCTGGATTTGTTCAGATTGTTGACCTTTAATTTTCTGTGGCTTCTCTGGCCAAATGGTGGAAAGGAAGAGAAAGTTGTTAACTGAGATAAATCTTACTGATGATGACTACTCAAAGTTGGTTAATCTGTACCTAGTTTAGTCATCCACTGTTGGACAATGCTATTCTATCAATTAAAGGAGATTATCTCATATTCATTTCAATAATCTGAATTGCTATATTCAGTAGTATTTTCTCACTATACAACTCTATATAGACAAATTGTCAATATTTGTAGTATTTGCTCGTCCGAAAAATATTAGCCGATCAATATTTTTTTAAATATTGACCGGCTAGGAATAATATCTTGAGAATACTATCTCTATATCAATTAATCGCTTTTGATTTGTTGATTTGTGAATGGTACCGTTAATAAATCTTTGCGACTCCAAAACAAGGTGACGTCATAATAGGGAATCAGTCAAGGCAAGTACACAACCGACACGCACATGACGCAGTGCGACGGTTTGCTATCATAATGGATATAAGGATTTGCGAATTACTGTGAGGTAAAATCAGGAAGAACATCTAAAACTTCATTCCTACGGGCAGCGGAATATCATCAGTGACCGTTTGACGCCGACGATACTTTGGAATGAACTTTGCGCAAAACTGAACTCGTGAATTCTGTGTTGAGCTGAGATAATTACGGCGATCTGTTTTCAAATCCTTTTTGAAATTCTGGTTAGTTTCTTCTAATAACAAATTAAACAAATGTTGACTGGGTTTTTGGGCAACATTGATTATATTAGCCCCCTCGGGACGAAAATAGTTCGTCCTTCGGGGGCTAATATAATCAATGTTGCCCTCAACCCCAGTCAATATTTGTATACTATTTTCAACATAGGTTGTGTATGAATATATAAAGCACAATCCGGGATGAATCCTGATTGAAAGTATATAGTCATCTGTAAGTAATAGAATTGTGTTTTTATGACTAGAACTTCATGTACCTGGTATTTTTTTTTCAGAGTGGGATTATAATATATGCTGAAATAAAAATTACAATAATAAATAATAATAAACAATAATAAAGTTCTTTCCACTTATTCTTATAAGATAAAATGTCCGATCGTTTTAAATGTGTGTGTAGAAATTAATAGAGAATGCATGATCGTTGTTTTTTAAGGATTTAGTCAAAATTAAATTAATGTTAATAGACTGAGAAGGGTAAAGGTCTTTTAGACAACATTTATGATATATTTTTTTAACTGATAACATAGAAATCACTGTTTGAGAACTACTTATGTAAATTATATGTAAGTTCATACGCAGTGATTAGTTGTTGCATTTATTAATGAAGGGCTTTATGGAAGATTTGATCACGTTCCAACCCGTATTAAAATTCTGATATACATTCAAAAATGATACCTTATAAATTCTTATATTTATATTAGTTGCAAATTATGAGAATAATAATGCTCCATATTTCTTTTTTATGATGACCAAGAAAGCCGCTTCGATTAAGATGACGTGACAAAAAATAGTACAACAATGTTGCAAGTATTTGATTATCATGATAAATAAATATGACACTACTTTTGACAAGCAAACACTTTTTTATTATAATAAAGTGAAAAAGAAAAGGAAATTTATTTGAACGATTGAAAAAAAAAAGGATTGAAGCTTGGCGGAATAGTACCACTTCTGTTGAAGTCAGAGAGCGGTTAAAAATTTGAAAACAAAGCGATTGAAAGTTGAGCAAGCAATTTTAACTTCTTTATGGAAGAAAGACGGAGAAACACAAGGAGTTAAATTTGACCGTGAATGGACTAAACACGAAAGGTCTGTGAAACTGCGTTTGCGGTTTTGTTCGAGGCTTGTTATACGGGTCAGAAATAAATTTTAACTGATTTTAACTCATTTGACAAATTGCGATTGTAATTGTCATGAACACCTTTTTACAATGTCGATCCAAAAACATTATTCTGTTTACAGGCCTATCTTACATGAATCAGTTATCCCCGCAATTAATGTTACTTTACATTTTGTAAGAAAGTGAATGAATAAAACTTTGATTAACAAAATGCAGATACGTTTAATTTTATTCATGCGCTACTTTGACCTCTTGACCCATTATGATGTTATGCAGAAATAACAGCGGATTGCGCAAACCGTGTTATATAAGGCAAAATATTTGCAAGTGTAAATATAGGCATTTAAAGATCACAGAATTTAATGGGAAATGACAGTAGAATGCAAATATTTTCCTTTATTCAACGTAAAACCGGTATCCTATTCAGGAGCAAACCAACATGCAGTTGCTTTGAACTTGTCGTTATAAACTCATTTTATCTATTTCACACACGGCGTCGCATCAATGGTAGACTGGGCGTGTAAACTTTAACAATTAAAAATACTAGGTAGATCAAACGTCTCATATAAGGTTCTTTTTACGCTAATATTGTACTGCGGCGGCACGGCAGGGCTAGATGATAAAATAAATAAATAAATAAATATTCTTTGTTCGAACGAATTAGCATTTGTTCGAACAAATTCGCTCTTTGTTTGGACGAATTACGTATTTGTTTGGACGAATTAACTATTTATTCCGACGATTAAGTTATGAGTTCGGACGAATTACTGTATTCACGAGGACTTTCTTTTGCAATTTACTTCCAATAAACTTGTTTGCAAGCCTTCTCCAGACCCGTCTTATTAAACATGTAACAACCATTCAACAAAGTATGGTTCACGGCGAGAAATATTCGCGACGACAGGCCCTCGCGAACAGCGCGAACATTTCTTGCACGCATATTAAAGGTGATTTACAGTACCTCTTTTGTTCAGAATGTGTTTTAATGAAGTAGCTTATTCGTGCAAACAAATCCTTATTAATATTCGTCCAAACAAATAACTAATTTGTCCGAAGAAAAAGTTTTTTCGTCCTAACAAATAAGATCTATTTATTTTTCATCTGGCCCTTCCATGACTCCATAGTTAACAATAGTTTTTCAAAAATAAAAAAAAAAAGGATTCTGATTTTGTTCTTTTACAAAAGAAATTAAAATGAATCAAATTGAATTTAAGATTTGATATGATTTTTAAATTTAAGAGACTTTGCAATGCACTCACCTGTTTGCTTTGATTTGATTTTCCCATAGGCAAACACTGATTAGTAACAATTGGAATACTGATACCAAAACACAAGTACCAACAACCATTTCGTCAAAGTCGATGCCACTTTAACAACTTAAACGGTATACGAGCCAGAACTTTTTGGTCCGTTTGTGCGCAACCGATATAGCTTTAAACGTAAGCAGCCATTTTAAATGTAAAGAGTGGTATTTAAATAGTCACGTGTGTGTTTTATCGACCAGTGAACGTTTTGATCCATCAAACAAAATAAACTCTTTAAAAATTTTAACAAGGTATCGTTTAAGGTTTAATTAAAATACGACAAACAAAAACAACAGCAAAAACAAAACAAAAACAATAAAGAATGGTGTTGCTGGACTGACTTTGCCTGTGTCAAATCTTGTTTAAATAGTAATGGACCGACTACTTAAATTTAAATAACGGAAAATAAGACAATTATTTAATTTTAAAAAAAATCAGTTTAAAAGATTTTCGCGTAATTTTTTTTTATTGAAACATTATATTGAATTGTTGTTTGCACGTTTTTTTGTTTTGTTTTTTGCATTATTTTATACAGGGTTACATTAATATACAGTGCTTTGCTTATAATTTCCTATAAGAACTTCGGTGATGTAGCATTATGATTTAATTTAACATTGGAAGTTATACAAAATTAAGAATTCAGTTTAGCAAATGTCCTTTAGGTTACAAAAGTTAAACAATATTTTCAAAGTTTTTAGAAAGTAATATTTTGTTTTTGATATTTGCAAAAAAAAACTGAGAACTTGTTTGTTTGTTTGTTTTTCTTTTTCGGCTTCAAACATGTCCAAAGAGACAAAATTATAGTTCCAAATGACTGGCGATTAAAGAAAAGAAAATGCATGTACATTGTTTAAAAACATTACGTTCATTCGATATCTAAAAGATACGTCTAATAAAGTTATGATGTTTACGGAGTTCCTCAATCTGTTTAATTACGACTAGTTACATGCAACTCCTAAAATATTATTAAAATATTTATCAGTAGTACTTAATGTGTGGCTAAGGCAAATTAGAACGAACCAAACGTAAAGTCAATCATCAACATCATCCTTTGCACTTAGTACTGTTATGATATTTGAATGATAACAAATGTTTGAAAAGTATGACATCTACAAAAAAATATCAAATCAACAAACTTTATTTCTGATTTTAATTGGAAGGCGAGACACATTATGTAGTTGCCTCTTTCTTAAAGAATTTTTGTTTACTAAGAAAAATACACGTGATGTAAACCGCGAACAAAATGTAATAATAAACCGTTTGTTAAGAAAACGACTTCTCAAAATCGACCCTGAATGGAAATTTTAGAAGTACATTAATTGTGTTCTGTGAATCAGACCGGGCCTTATAGAAAGGTAATCCGTACATGGGTTCTCTCCTATGGAAATGTCATAATTATACTAACAATGCTTCATGTTTCAATGCCCACACAGAACCATTTTATAGATACCGTCCAATAAAAACCTCAAGGTTATGGTAAGGTATATAGCAAACATTACTAAGGGGAATCCCTCTTTTTCCCTTATGCTATTCACACAAAATTACTGCGAAACATTGCTTCGTTTGACAGATTTGCATATTAGATGAAAAAAATGTTTTTATATTTTATATGATTATTTTATTGACCTCTTTTCTCAAAATAAAATAATACAAAGTTATTTAGTAATAATTTCTAACTTCATTTAAAGCATTACATTTGCCAACCAGTTTGCCTACATTTTTATGTTAAATATCTATTACTTTAAGAAGTAGACAAAAATCACAATATTTAAGGTTTGAAGAATGAATATATTTTTTACATTTCTGTCGAGCATTTCAAGGTTAACCACTTGCAGAGTTATTGTATCAAATATTTTATTCATTTCCAGATTCCAAGTCTGGATATTGTAACATAGATCTCGATAAAGTCTTTAAAGAACATTAGAGCGTATTTTCAAACCTGACTTAGTTGAACGTTATTATGTCATATGCCTAATCAAATAAAATTATAAGCGATGTCTACTCTATGAAATAAAATAACAACAAAAATGTAATAAACTAAAATAATTACGTTTTGCGCTATTCATTTTGCATTGAGGTTAATGCCACAGAGATATTAATATAAGTCTGTAGAAATTAGAAGTAAATAACTTTTCTCCTCAAATACCATTGTTTAAATATAAATGCATCTAACACTTTTGATAAATTTAAGTCAACTTAAACGATTTTAGGTTATAAGAAGTGTGAAAGTTTATAATTTTTCAGTCTGTTTTAAGATAAATAGCATCAAGTAAAATGGATATTTTCCTCTTTTTCTAAAGATGATATTACGTTTTATATCTTCTCTTTAATGAGTCAACTTAACTTGCTATTTAAAAATATAATCAAAACAAGTATACTTTTCCTTTTTGTTCATAAGTTAAAGATATTTAACACCTGTTCAAAAACAGTTTTTTGCTGATCATAAATATGACAGATGAAGATAAAAAAAAAACTAACTTCGTTAATTTCGCCAGTTTCGGAGGATGTGCTCAAAGAAATACAGTCAAACACACTTTTAACGAAATCCCAGGCACGGGCGATTATACTTCGTTAAAAGTGTAATTCGTTATATCAGTCAAGTTTTAACCTGTAATTAAGTCAAGGAGAATAAAAATCACTTTACTGTAAGTGTCAATTCATTATAAGCGTGTTTGCTATAACTGTGATTTACTTTATATTCCTTATTTTTTTCATTGTTTTTAAACTATCCACAGACAGACAGATAGGCTTTAAAAGCAAACATTTCTACGTGTTTGAAACCATTTGTAAGAAGTACGATAAGGTTAATATTTTTAATCAAGGTAGATGTTGGAAGCAGAAAATTGTCAAAGCGACAATGAGGTTTTTTTTAGACATTTAAAGATCAAAAATTTTTAACAGAGCGACTAGGGCAACTGAGATCGGTTTTAAAAATTAAATACCTTGTGTGCACATTACACGAACATTGCATTGGTTGCAACTGCGTTGTACCTATCCTATTTGAGCTTCAAAACATTTATTTGATTAAAAAAGTTCCCGAGAAGAAGACCAACCATGGCCATCTGGTCAGTAAATTCTGTTTTCCTGTTCGCTATTTTCGCAGCGATTCCAGGGAATGAGTCAAAGTTTATTAACTTTAAAAACGACTTTGAATATATTTATCGATATGAAGGCCATATAACAATCAAAGACTTGGGGAAATTCGTTATGGAAGCCAAAGTAAGTACCACTTATATAACTTGACATTAAAAGAAATTGGTATTCATGTCTTATATTTTCTATTTAAATTTTAAGGTATATTGAGCGTATCATATTGTCCTTGCAGTTTTGTGAACAATCTTTAAAATTGGCTAAAACAGCATTTTTTCAATAAAATGGTATATTTCTGCATAGTTTTTAGCTTAGATATCTTCATGACTGGCCTGCCTCTAAAATATCTTAGAAAAAAACATTATATAAGATTTATTAACACATTTAATTGTAGGTTAGAGCATGTGATGATGATTTTTAATTAAAACAGTTTGATGTCGCTTGCATATATGATTTCAGATCCTTAATTTATATATTGAATCTCGAATTTCGAATCTTGAATTTTGTATTTCGAATTTCATATTTTAAATCTCGTATCCCGAATGAGCCTTATGGGCTTTAGTAACAGAATGTTGCAAAGCATTCGTGCAAATGTTTGTCTGTTACATTGCAATTATTTGGATTGCATTTGATCGCGTTTAAATAGTGTGCCTGTCCATACTTTTAAGCAACTTGATGCGACCAGATAAACGCATGCAACGTATGCTATAGCTCGTGCGAAGCCAAAAGATTCCGATCACAAGGTGTTCATGCGCCAGTTATAAAATGGGCTTTAAAGATTGCATTTGGAGAGTAGACAATTTTTTTATACTATCGAAAAAAGGAAACTCTGCATTATTTAATATATGAAAAAAACATTTAAAAATTACAATGAACAAATTTTATTTTTTGTTATACTGTAACACATGCATTCGTAACAACATCTCATAACACTTTAATGTCAACGTCGAATAATGTCAATTTCAGCACACTCGAACGTCACTGTTATTTGAAATTGAATTAACAAAATTTATAATGCGTGTGACCATCATTTGCGTTCATGCATGCTTGACAGCGACACCTCATTGATGCCACTGAAGTGTTCAGAAATGCTTGAGGAATGTTGTACCAGATGTTGGTTAAAGCCTGGCCTAAATCAGCCAATGTCATTGGCTGATTTGGTAAACGGCGTAAACGTATTTCCATTTTATCCCAAACGTGATCGATCGGCGAAAAATCAGGGGAAATAGCTGGCCAAGGCAAGATATCGACATTCTGTTGAACAAACATGTCCCTAACTAGACGTGCAACGTGTGGCCTTGCGTTGTCTTGCTGCAAAGTGATGTGATTTTGATATCTCTGCATGAAGGGTACTGTGGTTTCATCAATATTCGTTGAATACCAATTTTCGTGGATTTCGTTGTTAAGCTGATCCACGAAATTAAATGTTCATTGAAGTTCAATTTCAATTTACATTTTGTATTGATTGGATCGTTGGCCACGAAATTACGTATCCTTGAAACTGTGGTTTTTAGAAAATCCACGAAAATTGATACCCATGAAAATTAATGAAACCACAGTATCACATGACGCTGAATAATTTCATCTCGATAGCGTACGCCGGTGAGATTTCCATTGACAATTTGTAGAGGGGTCCACGTGCTGATATTCCACCCACACCATAACACTACCTCCACCAAATTGTCGACGTTGCACAACACAAGCGTCCTGGTAACTCTCCCCAACGCGACGATACACCGTACAACGGCCGTCACTGCTATCCAAATGAAATCTGAATTCATCAGTGAACAGAATATTGGCCCAGTCCTGTATTCTGAATCGCAGATGTCGTGTGCACCACGCTTGTCTAGCGATACGATGACGTGTAAGCAGTACTGGGCGCACTGCTGGACGTCTAGGTCTGATGTTTTGCTCGCGCAGACGATTATGCACAGTTCTTGGACTAATTGGTCGAAGCCCTGGAATGCTACAGGCAGTCAAACTTGCTGTCTGGAAACGATTTCTCAGATGCACAAGACTAATGTGGTTGTCCTGTTGACGTGACGTCACACGAGGCTGTCCAGAAAGTGGTCGATCCTGAATGTTGCCAGATTGTTGAAAACGTCTTCATAATGACTGTAATGATGGTGTTCTGATGAACTCCACAGTGTCTTGCCACTGTATTTTGTGCCATTCTAGCTTGCAGCATCCCAACAGCACGATTACGTTGGTTTTCGTTGAGTCGTGGTTGAGTCGTGGCATGACTTAGGGGTAAATTCTGTTGAAACTAAAGTGATTTCCTTAAAAAAAAATTTAAACAAATCCTTTACAGTTGCTATTCCAAACAGTATTGGCGCGTAAAACTCGTGCGTACAAATTCTTCAATAAACAACAGGTGCTCACTAACCATGAAAAAGTCCGTGCACCCGGACGGTTACCATCCAATATTGTCAAAAACATTACCATTATCGATTGTTTAAATTTCATAAATACAAACAATAGATATAGAAAAATTGTACTAAATTTTATGATGCACAGTTTCTTTTTCCGCTAGTATATTATACTCATCTCGTATTTAATGTTTATTCACAATTCCAGTTATCGAATAAAACTAATGAGGGAAGGAATTTGTTATAGCAATTTTGGGCATGGATATATCAAATAAACAAAAAAGTATTTAACTTGGTTTTGTGCAATTCGCAAAAATTTATTTTATTGTTTATATTATTAATTATTTATCATTATTATAATTATAGTTTTACGTTTCCAATGTAAGACCTTATTGTTTTTCTTAGGTTTCTTTTTACCTATTTTTAATATTTTTCATACAAATTTTGTACACGCAATTCCTCAGCAACGTCCTTACTGATTAATATAAACATATGTTAACAAAATGTATCTAAAAATCAAAACACCTTTTTTTATCGAGAAAATGGGTCGGACCCTCTCACATTAAGAACCAAGAAGGATGTAGATTCATTCATTTATAGTAATATCATAAGGGGTTTCATGAGCTAGAAATCCATTGCTTTGATTATTTAAACCACAAAACGAAAAACGATTTAAAAAAAAAAGAGCAATATTGAAAAAAAGATATTGAAAACTAGACTCTTGTTGCAATAGCAACAAAAAGGTATTCCGTTTCTCATGTATTCATCGGTACATAAAAATCTATTTCTCTTTTAAAAGAAAATGGATACAATATATACTGTAAAGGAATTCCCAAGAAATTATTTTTAAGTTAAACAATATAAAAAAGACCAGGTGTCATTTTTTAAGCACTTTCTGTGACGACCGAAAGTTACGCCAGATCATTCAGAACATAGTAAACATAACTTCATACATTGTTTTGTCTTTCCTCAAAGTTTGCATGTTCAAGTTTTTGTTAGTTAAAGTATCTCGTTGAGAAAAGGATTTTGTCATGGGAATGGAAACGGACAAACGGAAAAGATTAAGGAAATTAAAAGAAGATATTTTTAGTACATTTAACTACAGTACGTTACTGTTCCTCACACTAAGTAAAATTTTCAAAAAATCTTAAGTAAAAAAAATTCTTCTGCTTGAATGCTTCAAGTGAGAATCGAAAGTGACGTACGACCAAATGAAACCCGTTATACACATGTACAATCAAATGTCCATCATCCCTTTAATTTATTTGTCTTAATCTCTTACAGATTCTGAGATCTTGCGGGTACTTTGTTTTGTTTTTTTTATAAAAGAAGGCTACATGATCATGAGATACATGTATTTGAGATGTCTCACTGGAAGCAAAATATTTTTTTTGTTTTTTTTTACCATGTGTAGATGACCTTTGTATAACTATAGCTTAAATGTTACATTCATGCTAAGTAAACAAAATGTTTTTAAATTATCAAAATTAAGTGTACTTCCTGTGACGACCGGAAGTAACGCCAGATAAAACAAAATAGTGTTAACACATGTATATACATAAGTCTATCATCCCACAAAGTTTGGTTGTTCAATGCTTAACCTAAATTGTATTAAACATTTCTTGTATACTTGCCTTTTTTTATATTATTGTCCATCAAGCTTACTACAAATATCAGAGGAAAACAGTTAAACTGATAAACAGCTCGATTTGTTTGAACTCTTCCTGTGTGGACAGAAAGTGACGAAAGACAACATAAAACCGGTTAAACACACCTTCAATCAAATGTCTCTCATCCATGAAAGTTTCGTGCTTTGATCGCTAATAGTTTCTGAGATCTGGTTTGCACAAAATGTGTTTAAAAAAGCTACCTGAGATAATTGAGATATCTCACCGGAAGAAGAATGTTCTTATTGATATAACATCGTATAGATAACCTATGTATACATTTAAACTCATATATTTAGTCTATATATAATAATTAAATTAAATGCGTAAAAATACTTATTTTTGAAGTACTCCCGGTGACGACCAGAAGATACGACAAACAAAACAAAATAGTTTAAACACATCTACAACAATAGGTCTATAATCCCACAAAGTTTGGATGTTCAGGTCATTACTGTTTCTGAGATCTCGACGAGACAAGCTTTTTCAACGCCGGACAGGAAACGGACGACAGGAAGTGAATTTTGAAAAATTGAAAAAAAAATCTCGAGATTCTTTATCAGTCCTGAAAATTTTACGAAAATCCATTGAGCCATCTCTGAGAAATCTTGTGGACCAAAAAAGGGGGGGAAAATAGCAATAAAAAACATTAAAAATTTTGTAAAATTGTCACAATAAGTAGATAAAGGGTCCATCCCTAAATTTGTTCTTTTCTAGATATCTGAAAACACGATAAAGAGTTTTTAAACACTTGCTTAATGAATGTGTTTAAAATCACAAGACTTTAAAATTGTAATTAAAAAGAAAGTGACTATCTCCTCACATTGGGTGCCAGGAGAGGCCTGAACTTTTTATCTATAGTTCTTGACTGAAAAATATTTTGTCCTATGGTATAAAAGATAAAAATTTTCTTCTTACAGCTAGTTTTTTAAGCACACACTATACTCATTTTTACATTTATCACTTGATATGTTTTCTTTCAGTGTTAGTAGTCCAACTTATTGATAAATTATATCTTATAGAGGCATGGTCACGATTTTAGGCAATTAGATCTATTTTTCCATTGTTAATGTTTTCAATGCCTAATTAAGGCCTAAAATGAATATGGCAAACGCTAGGAACTATTTATAAAAGTTCAAAACAAATTAGCATACAGAAAAATCAGTTTAAAAACTTTTCAGGTATATTGAACCTAGTTAAACAAAAACATTGCACTAACCCTTTTTACATATCAAAGACATGTCGGCTCTGTATCTTCCTTAATAATCTATAACTGACGCTCAAATTGTAATGCTGTTGGTTATAAGAGATGCATATCTAAAGCATTATAAACAACAAAAATAAAAAAAGATAAAATTTGATCAAAAGCGTGACCATAAGATCAAGGAAAAGCGATATAGAAGAACATTAAACCTCTGCCACCTTTTCTTGTTCACGTATCTTTGCCAGAATCAAAGTGAATGTCATATCATTTTCTGAAAAAACAGACGACAGACCTCCTCGTTGCTCT
Source organism: Magallana gigas (assembly GCF_963853765.1). Taxonomy (NCBI): domain Eukaryota; kingdom Metazoa; phylum Mollusca; class Bivalvia; order Ostreida; family Ostreidae; genus Magallana; species Magallana gigas. The sequence goes on along the minus strand of NC_088861.1, from coordinate 2,816,273 downwards.
AGCTATTTTTTCATACCGATTTGATGCATGCGAGTTATTGGAAACGGCTCAGCGAAGTGTTGATTAATAAGAATTAATGAAATTTATAAAAAAAAATCTTCTTCTCCTAAACCATATGACCAGAAAAATTGTAAAATGTGTGGAAGTATCTCCAAATAGTGTAGAATCAAGTTTGTTAAAATGCTGATCCTGTGGTTAGGTTGGAGCCTTAATTTGGGGGAGGGCGGGGGTAAATATGAGAAAAAGAAACTGGCTAGAAAAGCTGTAATTTGTATGTAGGCATTCTCAGATATGTATAAAATTGAGTTTGTTCAAATGATGTTCCCTGGGGAAAATTTGGGACCATATTTTGGATGGGGGTTATTGAGGGTGAGGGTTTACATAGGAATATACATGTATTTAGAGAACAATCTTTAAATACCTTTTCCTAAAAACGTTTGCCTGGAATAACTGTGTCATATCCTTCAGAAGACGCATCTTTAGAAATGTAAATTCAAGCTTGTCAAAATAAAAAACTCAAATGTTATAACATACGGTATCACTGAATAACAAGCATCATAACGGTGACATAATGTTGACTCTCGGTTGTCAAGATCGCTGGACAATTCTTGGACCCCACAAGAGGTTGTGATGTACATGCATGTTTATAGGTATATGAGCAAAGATCTTCCTAAGAAATGTGATACTCAGCATGTGATATTACTCCTTAAATCGGGGACGAATAAAGCTCAAACATTTTTCATTCCTAACTCTTATCTGATACAAAATAGCCCCAGCCCTTATGAATGAAGACGCCATCCCCATTTTAGATTGTTTGTTTGTCGAATTTTAAAATCGAGATTTTATTTCATATCCTGATGATCAGACGGGGGACCTTGTCTCTGCTCGCAAACAGATCGTGTCTTGTTGTTTATTTCGTAACATTTTGATATAGAATATTATTTGGTAGCCACTTGGTAGGTTTAAAACATAAGGAACAAACAATTTAACATTGTGCGTATGTAATCAACTCGGACATCGATTTTAATCAATCTAATAAACCCAGATGGGCGTGACATTTTGCACTAAAATGATCAGCTTCATGACAGTGATTATAATCTTTTATGAAACGCCTATTGTTAAAAAATCTTCAATATCTTTTTTTTTAAATAACTATCTTTGAGTATAAGTTGCAGTGTTTGTTTTGGTATTTTTATTGAATGATAATCCCCCCCCCCCCCCCCATTAAGAATCTAGTTGTCACGAAAGTATGCAAACTACATGTATCTATGTGCATGTCGTTTGTCATTGCTCGGGCTTCGAATATTGAATTTGCTAGTTATATATTACATCCACAACTTTAGCATGCCTAGTGTTGTTGACTTTTTAGCGCTCTTATATCCAATTGGCAGTATACTTACTTTGTGTTCATTAAGTTTAAAAGAATTCTGTAACAGATCTACTTTTAAAAACTTTTCAGATGTATGTTTTTAGATGTCCTGGATTGATGATTATAACAATCGCAAGCAGAAGTTTCCAAAGTTGTTTTATTGTTCAGTTTTGATATGGCGCAAATACTGATCATGGTGTTTTTGATATATTGTTTTGTTCTTCTTTACACCTCTTTTGTACAATTGTTTGGGTTTTTTATTACAGGAGGTCTTCAAAGATGATTAAAAAGTTTGAAACATTTTAAAAAAGAGTTTTATCGAACATTTTTCTATACTATAGCTCAAAAGCAAAATATTTCCCATTGTATTTTTTTAAATCCCAAAATAACACATTTTCTTGAAAAATAAGATATTGCTTATTTGGTGAGGATTATCAAGGCAAGCTAAGGTCCTTTTTACAAGAGATTCATTCTTAACACATGTAATAAAATATATTTAAAATAAAAACAAAATTGCGTTTTTTATGTTTTTATGTCTTCAGTAACAAGTCACATATTTTTCTCAAGTAAATGGGTAAAAATATATGTTTGCTTAGAAGTGTCATAAGCGTAAAGTCTAACTTTTAGTTTTTAATCTCGGTTAAGCTTATACTTTGCAGTCTCATATTAAGGTCATCCGTTTTCAACTTTGACGCAATATATCTTGAGAAGGAAACGGATTTTGTAATGCATTGAAGAAGAGTTTTATATTGATGATTTTAATTGATTCCTTTAATCAAAACACAATTGTATGTCCCTAACCAGTCTCTACAGGCCTGCCCTCTAAAGTTTTCAATCTTTTGTTTTTCAAAAACGATCAACAATTTTATATACGTGTCCGAACAACAAATGTTAGAAATCAAGAGATAATTTGTATGAGAACAAGAAATGTGGGCAGACTCTTTTATTTAGGGGCCGATATACTCGTTAAGATTCTTATAATTACTTAAAAACGATCAAAATGGTGCAATTAATTATAAAAAAAAGTTGTTGATTGTTACAATTAATTTCTAAAAAAAACTCATTGCCACGCTCATTTTTACGTAATATTTGGGGAACTAAAATCTTAAATTATTTATATATTTTAACGATATTTCATGAATTCGAACGGCAGATACTCTCGTTACTAGTATATCTAACTAGATTTTATCTGGTTATGTTCTGTTAACTTTTGTCCAGACAATTTTCCCAAAAATATTCAGCCTATTTCTTTCATTTTTAACATATGATCGTGAATGGTTTAACCTTAATTTTAGAAAAAATTTTATAACGTCAAGTTTGGTCCCGATATATTTCTTTATTTTCATGGTCCATTTTGTAACTTCTCAGTCAATCTTCATAATATCAATGAAAAATTTGTCAGATTTATAGATGAAAGGTTGAAGTTGAACAAGATTATTTTTCATAATTAAGAATATTAAAGCGTTGGAGCTCGTTGGAGCGCGAAATTTTCAACAAAGATTTGACACCTTTTTATTGTGACCTTTTTTTCCATGAAATAATCTTTGAAGATATATAGCACAACAGATGTGCAATTTCTTTTTTAACTGAACTTAATTTATTTTACAACAATAGACAAGTTCTACAACTTATATCAATGTCTCAGATAAAACCCACGTGTATAAGCGGGCGACCACCATACCCTGCCATTTACAACCACAGTTGATAACGGGGATCGAACTCACGTTTCAGCGGTAATAACCAAGTGCATCGTCAAGTTGGACAAGTTGTGCAATATCACAAGCCTTTTTTAATGATATCAAGATTTAGGGACAAATCACTTGAACAAAGAACCTAAAGAGGCCAAAAGTTTTTCTAAGATTTTGTTTATGGCCTGTTATAGCCTGTTTAAAGATATTTATGTAGCTTATTTGATCAATTGTTAATAAGAATGCACTTAACTGTGAAAAAAAAATGCAATTCAAATTGATAAATGGAAGAATATCCAAGATATTATAAATTTTTATCCTCGGAAATAACATAGGATCGAAAACAAATGTCTTACTGAGATTTATAATGGAAATGTTGACATCTCTTCTCCATTCGGAAGCCACCATGAATACCTCGCCAAATTTTGAAACCTTATCATCCGGGTACCATGTAGATTTCATTATGAACAACATGCTAGCTTTAAAATCGCATAAGGGAAGAACATATTCATGGCTGGTCCCTAAAACTGGTTGTTGCATTTATGTCAAGATTGAGTAATATTTAGTTATGACTTGTAGATCAAAAAATGTTTCAAAGTCCTTTTTTCAATGATATCAATTATTAGATGACAGCCTCTTAAATAAAGGACCAATAGGGTTGAAAAATCTGTTCTATATATCTTTAAAATAATTGAGATTTTGGTTAAGATTATTCAAGCAAAATAAATGTTCATTTTGACGTTTTACAATTAAATGGCCTTAAAAAATGACGAAACTTTTACGTAAAAAAAAAGGAAACTTAAGGGGCCAAAATCTTGAATTTTTGATTTTACATAACTTTGAAAAGAAAAGTGTTTTTTTTAAGGCTTTAAAATGGAACCTGCTCAAAATTTCATTTTGAACAGTATCCTTTTTTTAAATTTTAATAGCGACTCTCTTCGTTTTGTGACTGGCACCTATCTTATTATTTCATTCTTCTCAAGATTTAGAAATATTTTGTAATGACTTCTAAAACAAAAGGCGCGTTGGCCACATACCTCACCTGAAGAACAATAGGTATGATAAAATCAGAGTCATAATACAAACTATCTGAACAATGTTGTATAATACATGTAGATCCTGTATAAATGAAAATTCATTTTCCCCTGAACATTCTTATCTTTATTATCATTATTTTCTTTTCTAACAAGATAATTTTACAGTCATTTCACATGTATAGCATTGCATTTTTAAAAAAGAACATAAGTAATTGTTTACATATGGGATATAAACCTGCATCAAACTTTGAACCCAATGGGAAACCCAAGAATCGTTCATGGGCCAAAACCTAACAATTTAAATGATCAGTTATATGTCAAGATGCTTGCATATAAGTAAAAAAATATATTAAATCATATTAACTATTCCGAATAATCAAAATTCTTTCCGTTTAAAAATTAGATCCCTAATGTGCTACTACCCTACTTCTCAAGTTTTTTTATTTGTAAAAAAAAAGAATTTACATTATCTGGAGTTACTTTCATTATAGTTACTCTTTTACTTTTTCTCTATATATTTCTATGTAAATTTTGACCACACCCATCCAAAGATGTGACCCAATCCTATCCCCGGGGAGTTGTTACTTGAACAAACTTAAATCTTCACTCTATGATGATGCTTCCACTCAAGTTATAGCTTTTCTGGCCAATTTGTTTCTGAAAAGATGATTTTTAGAGATTTCTCTATATATTCCTCTGTAAAAGTTCAAACCTCCATTTTGCCCAACCCTACCTCCGGAGATCATAATTTGAGCAAACTTGAATCTAACCTACCTGAGGATGCTGCCATCCAAGTTTCAGTTTTCTCGGCTGTTTAGTCTTTACGCAAAATGCTTATAAAGATTTTTTAACATGTATTAAATGTTAAAATCGACATCCCCCCATTGTGACCCTACCCTAACCCTGGGATCATGATTTTTATAGCTATGAATTTACAGCACCTAAACACAAGTTTCAGTTTTTTTCGGTTGTTTACTTTATGAGAAATTTTTTTTAAAAGATTTACTCTATATGTTTCCTTCTAAAAATTTGACCCCTCATTGTGGCCCTACGATACCTCCGGGGGTCATGACTTTCACAACTTTGAATAAGCACTACCTGGGGATGTTTCCACTCAAGGTTCTGCTTTTCTGACCAAATAAGTCTTGAGAAGAATGTTTTTTTTTTAAAAATCAGAAAGTTTTCAATAATCCCTAATTATATATTTAAGGTAAACTCCATAATTTTAAAAACCTTAAATTCCCTTTTCCTAAGGATGCTTTGTGCCAAGTGTAGTTGAATTTGGCCCAATTGTTCTTCAGAAGATGTTAAAAATCTGAAAAGATTACGAACAGACAGACGACAGACAAAATGCGATCAGAGAGTTCCGAATTTTTTTCAATTATATCAAGAATTAAGGATCAGCCCATAATATTAGGACTTAACTGTTGTCTAAATATCTCAAAAAGGTTGTTGATCATTATTGAAGCAAAACTGTCTTGATGTTTAAGAACTGATAAGTGCTTTGTACTTTTAATGGTCTGCTTTATATATTTATAGTTTAGAAAAATCTTTTAATTTTTCAGTATTGCATCTCATCATAACAAAAGACCTGATTGTTCCTCGCAACGAGATCGCATCTAGTTTAAATTCTGATGGAATTAATTGCTTTGGGTAGTAACTGGACTTTACCAATCATGATATTTGCAATGATAAAATTCAATCAACGTTTAGCTGAGGTGCAAGTAATTAAAAGCATATATGCAGGTCAAACTTTATGCAGGACATTTAATTTTGAAAAAAAAGGACTAAAAACTTTAAAGTCATTTTTCCATTACCTTGAGAGTGGATTTAGACATTCGGTCCTTTAGATGAAAATTTAAATCTAAAAAATGTTCTTGAACCCTATATCATTTGTTGTCTGCCAACGAGACTACTTCAACATGCTGATGAAGAGCAATGTTACAAAACCAAGTTAAACATACTTTGTAAAAAGACGTTGTTTTGATAGCCTGATATTCGTTATACTGTATGTATACCAGAAACATTTCAAATCAGAATCAATGAGAAGTTTTCTTTAAAGAAAAATATCATGAGCCATTGTTTTGGGTTTGGACGTTTTGGGTATGACTGTTCCGTACTTTATGTGCAGCTTATTGTATTTGTACAGTTTGTTTATGAACAATTTTAAGTCTGTCTTATTTTATATTAGTAATTAACATGACTTATTTATTTATCCAATGTGTACTCATTCATGTCAATCAGCCATTAATTTTTCTTTATATATAAATGCTTGTTAAAAATACTTTGTTTGCATGATTGTAGGCACATCGCTCAATTTAATAGACATTTATTAAATTGTGAAATAACCAAGTGAAATGTTAATCATTGTCTTAGAACAAGTGATTCTCTAGTGGTCGGATAAAATGCATTGAACGACTATTTAAATGTTTGGGTGTACCCGATAGAAATATATTTATAAGTTTAAAAGTAACAGTTACCGTATTAGGTGTTTCCCCCGTTCAACCCTCTGACTAATTTTTGTCAAATAAGATTTCAAACTGCGTAGTTTTCTGACTTCATTTAATGGATCTAGAAGTAAGAATGTTGCATAATATTGTTAAGGGCGTAACAGATTTTCATGCGTTCAGGTGGTGAATTATTTTGCACTTAAGTGAACTCTGATAATGATTCAAAATAAAAGTATTCCAATAGCAATTTTAAAAGCTTTAAAAAAGTCAATGAGACTAATACGAACATATAATTGTAAATTCGTGTTGTATGAAAAGCAGCATTTTTGTTAAATCAATGAAAACCAAATTTTTTTTAGAATATTTATCATTTTGAAGATCTATTCTATTAAATTAAGGTAAAAAAAAAAAAACCTTCCTCAACCCTAAAGCATTTGCTATTTTACTAACAAAGTTCAAAATGCTCAGTTCGGCAGGAAAGAAACCAGAACAAAGGTAAAACCTAACCATGCATGTTTCAAATGATACTATCTTGGTAGCCTGATTGTTTATTAATTTACAATCTGATATTTTTGTTCTTAAAATTGCAATCAACAAGAAAAAGGTTTCTTCAAATTATTGTATGAGATTGAATTGGATTATAGGACACGGATATTATGTATTGTATTTGAAGTTTACTGCACTCGTACCTTTTTTGATGAGACATGTTCTGCTATACGTACACTAGCTTAAAAAAAATTGCACCTTTTATAATCCAGGATGTATGAACCAATGCATATGCAGTTTATTGCTTTATTCCTTAAATTAAAAAAATAAATAAATAAGGCATTTCCATAAAAGTATGTTAGTAGCTCACTAGGAGGCATAGGTTCTTACATCTTTATAGTTTTCTTTCCCCCCATTTTATTTTTTCAAACTATGAAATCATTGAATTTAAATGTTAATCATTGTCTCAAAACCAGTGACCGCGTAACCTAGCAGTTGGATGCATTGAATAGTTTTTGGAATTATTGTTATACCCCGAAAAAACACAACTTAACGTTTAAAAACCAACGAAGATGGAATGCGGTCTTTTTCTTCTTCAATTCAATTTGCTATAAAAAGATTTCAAATTGCGTAGTTTTCTGACTTCCTTTAACGGGTCTAGAAGTAGGAATGTTGCATTATATTGTTAAGAGCTTAACAGATTTTCATGCGTTCAGGTAGTGATATTTTTGCACTTAAGTGAACTCTGATAATGATTCAAAATAAAAGAATTCCAATTATAGCAATTTTAAAAGCTTTATGAATATATGAACATGTAATTGTAAATTAGTGTTGTATGAAAAGCGGCATTTTTATTTAATCAATAAAAACCAATTTTTTTATAGAATATTTATCATTTTAAAGATCTATTTTATCATAATAAGGTAAAAAAAAAAAGCCTTCCTCAACCCTAAAGCATTTGCTATTTTACTAACAAAGTTCAAAATGCTCAGTTCAGCAGGAAAGAAACCAGAAAAAAGGTAAAACCTAACCATGCATGTTGCAAATGATACTATCTTGGTAGCCTGATTGTTATCAATTTACAATCTGATATTTTTTGTTCTTTAAATTACAATCAACAAGAAAAAGGTTTCTTCAAATTATTTTATGAGATTGAATTGAATAGGACACGAAAATTATGTATTGTATTTGAAGTTTACTGCACTCGTACTTTTTTTTATGAGATATGTTCTGCTATACGTACACTAGCTAAGAAATGTGCACCTTTTATAATTCAGGATGTATGAACCAATGCATATGTAGTTTATTGCTTTATTCCTTAAATTCAAAAAATAAATAAATAAGGCATTTGCACAAATGTATGCAAGTAGCTCACTAGGAGGCATAGGTTCTTACATCTTTATAGTTTTCTTTTCCCCCATTTTATTTTTTCAAACTATGAAATCATTGAATTTAAATGGGGTTTTTTTTGTTTTTTTTTATGAAATGTTCATTAATAAGCCAATTGCTTCTACATACATCACATACATACATCACAAATTTTCAAGGACACAAAGTATGTTTAATGAATTTAAATGTTAATCATTGTCTCAAAACCAGTGACCGCGTAACCTAGCAGTTGAATGCATTGAACAGTTTTTGGAATTATTGGTATACCCCGAAAAAACACAACTTAACGTTTAAAAACCAGCGAAGATGGAATGCGGTCATTTTCTTTTTCAATTCAATTTGCTATAAAAAGATTTCAAACTGCGTAGTTCGGCATATTTGGCACTAAAAAGGCCTTCCTCCCAAGGTCTTAATGTTTCGTACGTATGCACTGATCATCTATTCTGTGTCAAAAATACTTTGTAAGTTCGTAACTCTGGTCTTTGGCAACATTGTTTTCCTTGCAATTTATGTAAAGGTATCCAATCTCCTAATGACATATTAAACATGGTTGTGTTTATCATATGAATTTATATAAAAGTAACCAAATACATTGTATTTCATAATAAAATAAAATGTCCATGTATATATCTCAATCTTTCCCAATTTATATCTCTTGCTCAGTCTCTTTTTATTTCAAATAAAACAATTGTTTGCATGGACAAGACTGTGTTTATTCGGTTCAACAAGTTCTAGTTTTGTTCCATGTCCATGTACCCTTTCTTTTTTTTCTTTCTATCTTTTTTTTCCTTGAATTGTTATAGCTTTCAATTGCAAATGACGCAAGTAACATTATAATCCTTTTCTCTGAGGCAGTTTACTGTTCATGCGTGTTTTGCTTTAAATGACTTTCAGATCACCTTCAATGTACCTTATAACACAAAGCTGTATTCAAAAGCCATTTTGATGAAACTGTATATATTTATTTACATGAATTTGTGAATCTATTTGTTATAAAGAAAAGCTGAAATTGGACATTGGAATGATAAATAAGCAAACTTGATTTCGAAATCGTTATAGTTATTTTCATATCTAGATCTGCCGAGTTTTTATTGAATGTGCTTATGAGATTTTTTTTTTTCTATTGGTATACGGATGTTAAGAAAACGATTTGTCCAATTTTTTAAGTCCTTCATATACACGCAACACAAGGAAAACAATGATTTCATTTGTTTAATGTACATAAATTATCCTCAAACTACAAATTTCTATATATATAAAAGACAATAACTATGCAAAGATGAATCAAATAAAGGCATTTTTAAAAGAAAAAACGCACTGGTGTAGCTTTATATGGTATATGGTACTTCTACAGATAAGAAAACAAGACAATTATATAAATGTTTGCAAATGTAAATCAGTTCCGAACAAAAATTGATTATCGACTATTTTCTTAACATTAGTAATTTCCTTTTACTTGAATTCCATTATTCAAAAGTTTTGAAAACCAATAACTGATTTACATAAAATATTATCCAAGTAAAATAAAATAATTAAGTGGAATATTATTAATATCATAGAAACTATACATGACATTTTCATAGTCAGTTGATGGGCATTTTCCATATCCGTTGTCAAAACTATAAAAAAAAATCTAAAATGCTCATTGTGTCACTTGTATTAAATATATTATAACGAGTAGGACTTTGAATGAGTTTTATATTTAAAAAGGCGATTTGATATTTACTTTTAGTTTTACAATATTTCTTAACTTAAACGATTGTGCAAAACTTGAACCCAGTTTTTGTTAAACATTATTTTATCAGCGCTTTTTAGAATGGTCACTGATATAATTATAAACCGAATATCTATCTTTATCAGGTGAGTTATACCAACATTCGGACCGTGAATGATGACCAGGAATTGCTGCTAAATGTGTACACCATTAATGTCGCCCCTGAACAGAATCCAGGTAAGATGAACACTATGTTTATCAAAAGAAGATTAAATCGACCCATGTAATTTTCTATCTCTTGTCGACATTATATAAATAGTGCCTGTTTGGGAGGGTAACTGTTGAAATTGACACCCCTCGAAAACCATTGTCAACCAACGCGATGCGGAGGTTGACAATGGTTTTCGAGGGGTGTCAATTTCCACAGTTACCCTCCCAAACAGGCACTATGTATTTTATTATATGAAGGTCTTATTTTTTAAGAAAATGTTACTGCTTTTGATATAGAAATGAAGTGAATTCTACGGCGAACCGTTCGCGCATAATTTACGCGCATGTAACAATTCGTTGTGTTACCCGTTGCCAAGTGTGTTGCTAACGCTGAGGGTAATAGAACGGATTACCAACTGCGTCTAATCCAATCAGATTTCAGTATTTAACATGAAAGTATAATAATAATGAATATGCGTGTTAGCTGGTTCCATATGTTGAGGTCAATGACATAAAGGAGGACCTAAAACACACAAAAGAACTTTTTTATGTTAAACCGAAGAACATGAAGCAATAGATGTTCAGTTTCCATGTAAAACATATTTATCTTCGTTGCTTTTAAATGTTTGCTTAACTTATATATTAAGTAAAATTATATTTTTGCTCAACCCTCTATTTTCAGATGTAAACGGCATAGAAAATGATTTTTCAAAATGGTATGCATTGTTCCGTCATATTATTGCACTTTCATTGATTGTCATATAATATTCACATCACTATCTACTAAACAAATAATTGCTTGTGTTATTCAAGTTGAATTTTTGTTACGTGCATTCTTAAAACGGCTATATAGTATTACATATTTTAATAAAATAACATTTAATGATAGCACGCCACATGTACATTTTTGAAGCCAAATACATACCAATAGTAGCAACATTGAAGCACAAAGCAGTCGATATGGAAAGACAGTGTGGATCAACTGTTTTTTTACAACAATTCGATCATTTGATAAAAATTTTGTTTACTTATGCTTCAGTCTTGTTTTTTTCAAAAAATGTTTTTAAGATTGTTTCGTTTTATAGAAAACTGAAGTAATTCACTATTTTTTAATAATTCTCTTAACCTGTTATTCCGTCATAAACTATTCTAAAAACCGCAGCCACATATTTGATTTTAGCTTTATTCACACCCAGCATAAACAACACTTTCGTAGACCTACAATATATGGCCATAAGTAAGTAAACAAAATTGCCGCCGTTATAAGACACCGGCGCCGCTTACCTGATTTATAAATAAAATATCTCAAAAAGTAACACAGTAACGTACCTCAAATTTGATATTTAGTTGCATGACCTTTAGACCTATTGTACACGTTTTGGAATGGATTCATAAAGTTATTGAATGTAGTACCGTGAAAGTTAACTTCATATTTCTTTCACTTTTTCAATCAGATCTCCTCTGTTTTTTTATGTTAAACGGTTTTTAATTGTTTGCAATACGTTTTCTATAATAATAAGGTCCGGTGATTGGGATGGCCACTTTAAAGATTTGATATTGTTTTGATCTTTTCATCGTTTTCCTTTTCGTTTGAAGTTTGTACGCGGGCATTGTTTTCTTGGAATAAATAATCGTTGTTAGGGAAATGCCAAGCTAAAACCAGCCACAAATTTTCGTTTAAAATGTCGATATATTTTTCAGGAATTTATATCGCTCTCAGCTTATGTGAATGTTTCGATCCCTTTATTGGAAATACAACCCAAAACGTGACAGAAAACGTACGGTTGCCTCGTAGCTCTAGGCACTCCGGTCGCCAGACTTCATCAGCTCTCCTCCAAACATAAACTCAATTATTTTGGTCAACCACAACTTGTGTTTCGTCGCTAAAAATTACTCTCTTCCAGTGTCTATCCAAAGTCCATCCAAGTTTTGATCTATACCAATTTATCCGACGACTTCTATTCTCTTTCCGAATTGTAAATGTTTTTGCAAAGTTTCCTTCTTGTATAGCCAGAAAAACGCAATCTTCTTTTAACAGTTCGGCAAGAAACAGAAGAAAGTAATAAATTGTTTGCTTCATTCGTTATTTCTGCTAAAGTTTGTCGTCTGTCCGTTCTAACACAACATCAAATTTTCCTGCCCAACCCCCTTTTCATTCGCTTTTCAAGGCAGTCCGCTTCGAGGTAAAATGTGCTTCTTCCCATACAAATGACATCTCGCGCTAATATCCGTGCCAACGAGAGATATTAATATAAGTTGTAGAACTTGCTTATCAATCGTTGTAAAATAAATAAAGTTCAGACTAATGTTTCCACTTCGATTAGATTTACAAGAAACTTACAATTTTATATTGACTGAATCCATCTTGACGTAAAGATATAAACAACTGTTTCTGTGGTGTTGACATTTCTTTCGTTTTTTGGCCATGTTGTAGCAGACGATGTTTACAGTCAAGAAAGGACAGGGACGTTTGACGTCATGTATAAATATAGATTAGCTTCTATTAAAAGGCTATGATTTAATTTGTTTTTCTCTGACTATATCATTAAGAGCAAAACTTAAAAAAACATCTCAGACATTTGTAAAAATGAAACTTTTTATTTTGATGACTCACATTTGGCCATATACTGTAAAAAACTGATTGTTCGTTAGAACCAATTACTCTTACATATCAATATTGATTGTAAAATTAACCTTTCTAGTGTTGCTATTGGATTGCTTATACATGTATTGTCAATAAAGGTTGATCGCAAATCGATAAAATTAGATATCTTAGTTGCAAATTTATATTTATTTTGGTGATCTATTTCCTAAAGAAAAACATTCAAAATAAATGCAAAACTGGAATATGTTAAACATAACAATGCTCAAAGGTTGCGTTATACCAGTGTAAATTTTATAAACAAACTATCATATTCCTTTTTGTTTTGAATTTAAATATAATACTATTATTTTTAAAAGGATAATTCAACTAATTTAAATAAATTTTCTTTCAAAGTTGTGAATTTTAAAACTCATTCACAGATGCAGAAGCAACTGTTTATATTACAAATATAGAAAAAAAGAAATGATAGAAAAAATTGAACATTTAAAAAAAACCCGCATGAAGATAGATTTTTTTTACAATTGCATGTATTTTATTATATCATTATGATAGGTTTTCATTTGTGATATCTTCCCGGGGAGTGGTGAATCATGTTTTTCATCCAAGGCGAGAAGACGAAAAAGTGGTGGCAATCAAGAAAGGTCTTGCCTCCATTTTTGCAGCAAAATTACATGAGGAAGGAGAGGTAAATCATTTTTTAAAAGTACAAAAATACCAAAAGCATTATGGTGTATAATATTTTTTTGCACTTTGTATTTTAATTATATTTTATGCATTTGTAAGAGTCCAAAGTAAGACTTACCTTACAACTCCTTCTAACGATCGCCATGACATAACTTCGTACAGAAAAAAAATAGTTTAACAAAAAATAGATTCGGAGTTTGATCTATCACTCTGATTATTGATATTCTATCTTTAAGGTTCCAGGTACAAATGATAGTAATGGATTTACTTACAATGTGTCTGAACTTGGAGGCGAGGGTTTGTGTTCCTTATTGTACTATTTTGTGCTTTTATTACATTACATGTAAGCTAGCATTTTTGAAATATATCTCACATAGTATTTATGATTATTGATTCAAGTTAATCATTATTTTTAAACGATCATGTTGCAAATTGAAACAGGAGAGCATAACAGTACTTACATCGTGTCCTTGACAAAAGAGGGCATAGAGTTCAAAAAGACAAGACATAATCATCCAGTTAAAAATGCAAAGGCTTCCTATTTGAAGGTAAACTAATAAAGTACATTCTTCGTGATTTGTCACTGAAACATGGATAATAATTATCATAACTAATTTTTAAAACCAATCTGCATAAAATTTATGATATATACATTGTTTAATTGTTTAATTGTCCAAATCATTAAAACTATTTGATTGTTTTAATAACATTAAAATTGAATAAGAATGACACTTTAAAACATAGTGTTCCAAGAAGAATTGAGTGGTTTAAGATTTCATTAAATGTCAGATTGATTAATATCCTGAAATTTCTTATTTTAGATTAGTTGAGCTGAAAGCGAGCTTTTCTGGTCACTTTTTGTCCGATGTCTGTCTGTCTGTCTGTATATCCGTCGATCTGTAATATTTTTATTTTTTCCACTTCTTCTCAAGAACCACTAGACCCATTTCAACCACAGTTTGCTCAAAGCAAAATTGGGTAAAAGGGATTTATCTTTATTAAAATGAAGGGCAACGTCTTCATTCAAATGGAAAAAAAAAGAATAATTGAAAATATATTGGTATTTTTAAAAAAATTTCTGAAAAACCATTTGACCAGAAAGGCTGTAACTTGTGTGGAAGCATCCTCAGGTATTGTTGATTCAAATTTGCACAGATCATAATCCCCGAAGGTAGGATGGGGCCACAATGGGGAATGAATTTTTACAAAGGAGAATATACCGAAAAATCTTTAACAATCTTCTTAAAAAATAGATATTGGCCAGAAAAGCTGTAACTTGTGTGAAAAAATCCTTAGGCAGTGTATACCGAAGTTTTTGCAAATTGTGATTTTTAAGAAAACGGTCGTGGCACAATTGAGGGGTTGTTTAAGAGCTTTTTTAGAACGTAAATGCCTGATATGTAATATGGCCACAAAATCATCCTGTTACAAAAAGGGATCAATGTTTAACATAAAAAAAATCTGAAGAAAAATTTTAAAATTGTTTATACAGGATCTAATCTCCTACATTGCCCAGATATTTTGTATATGACCACATAAAGCTAAGGCTATTGTTGCTCAGGTATGCTGTGTAACAAATACATATTTTTGTTGCATGAAATATATATTTTTTTCAATTTAGACAATGGTATATCACGACTACCTTAGGACTATTCACAGTGTTCTTATAGAAGAGAATTTTACATCGCCCAAGACACCTCATGGGTAAACAAAGACATTTCATACATGTACATGATTATGATTGTTAAATAATTGGTTAAAGTCATGTGAATCAAATCTGATTTACCTATCATCAAGCCTTTCGGGCTTTATTGGATTTCATCACCTCCTACCGCATTTGATCACCTCATAATACTAAAAGATCAATATATTTTAAAATAGATTCAATCCTCTACATGGAATGAGAAAAGTGAAAGCTGTGAATGAATTTAGTACAACAGGTAAGTATTTTGATGCTCATAATTCAGAAGATTTAAGACGGTAAAGTTTATTTTGATCCAACATTTGTTAAATAAGTATTGTTAGCTTTTAGTTTTTTCTAACATAATATTCTGTTTAATAACAGAATATCCAAGTATGTCATACACCAGTCGGGGTAAACTGACCTTTATATCGAGACACGAGCACAAAAAAGAATGGTTGAAGCCAACTGAGCACTTAATGAAAGCACCTATTCAAATTGGCAAAGTAAGATTACATGTACAAATATCTAAATCTAACAAGATTGCAATTTTGTTTTTAAATTAGTAATAACTATTTATTTTTTTTTACTTTTTCAAAGGTGAAACATATTCCTAAACACCTCAATTTTACAGAAATTAGAAAAAACATTGCAACTAATCTTACTTGCATAGAAAACCAACCAGAACAAGGTAAACCAACATAGTTTGTGAATTTGACATCTTTTAATACCATACCCAATGTTATTGTCGATGTAAACTTATAAATGTGTTTGCCCTCTAAAATCGTTTTATAAATGCCGTTTTCGTGCAAAAATGAAACCAAATATATGAGCCACAGTTATCAGTGTTGATATTGTTCAGTAAGTTATCATGAATATATTTTATCAAAGTATGTTTAAATTTTATTTGTAAGGTCACTGTAAATTAGGGAAATTTACATGATCGTTCAAAATTCACCTTGTACGCAGTTTTTATGCGATATTTGAATCCATCGTAGATGTGATCGCTAATATTACCACCCCTGCCCTTGTATATTTTTTTAAATGGAGAAAGCTTATAACAATAGGTTCTCCTGGCACTGCAGTATGTTTTCTAAACATCGTAAATCAACTGAAGAAACTGCCAGATAAAGAGGTTGAAAGACTTGCTCATTTCTACTTCGATATCTTACAGACTACGTAAGTTTGAACAGTACAGTTTCATTTAGCCTGCAGCTTAATATGTAAAAAGCTATTTTATAACCTCCGAGGTTGTAACATAAATACTGAAATATTAGCATTTGCATGTTTTACGCATTACATTTAAAGTGTTATGAATAATTATACATGAAATTAATAAATATTTCAGGACCGACAAGTATAAAAAGGCAAAAGAAAATATGGTTGATGCCTTTGGAGCAATGAGTACAGATTTGTCTGAGAGAATATTAGCTGAAAAGATTATGTTAAGTTCTTCTCCTGATGCTAATCTTGTCAAAAGGATTTTGACTCATGTTGCAACAAACGATAAAATCCCATCTGAGGTAAGATTTGTTAGTAACAAGAAGTAAAATAATAACATTTATTTTACTTTGTTCTCTCTAATCCCTATACAAAAATAAAATTAGGTAGATATTATGAAAATATGACATTTTCGAATCTGATTCAGGTGATTATTCAAATTGAAATCGATGGCAAAGTACCTATTAACAATGAATTTAAAGAATGAAAACAAAAGTTATGAATTCAAGTCATTTGGTGCATCGGGTTTCCCCCCGAGACAGTTAGATTTGCTTTTTGTTTCATGCGATTTTAGTTTGTTGTTTCGATAGCCAATATACAGTATATAACAGACGAAGTTACTGATAAAAAAATTAAAAGAAAAAAATTGGGCGGAACAAAGTAAAGATATGTTCATATTAATTACACGTGATATGGTATTTTCTTTCACGGTTCTATATCATTTCAACTCTACATACATACTGTATTCTAAAAAGAGTCTTTTAATTCGTCAAGCTAACTCGAAAATGGCTGATCTTTTTAAAACACAATTTTCTATATGCTTAAAAGAAATGTAAGTAAATGGATTGAACTATACAACCCATTGTCAAAAGAAAAATACTTATTTAGCTCACCTGATCTGAAAGTTCAAGTGAGCTATTCTGATCACATTTTGGTCTGTCGGTCGTCTACCCGTCTGTCTGTCTGTCCGTCTGCAAACTTTTCACATTTTCAATATCTCCTCATGAACCACTTAGCCAGTGTCAACCAAACTTAGCACAAAACATTTTTAGTCTAAGGGGATTCAAAGTTGTGAAAATTAAGGACCACACCCTTTTACAAGGGTGATAATTACGAATTATGAAAATTTTTCAAAAATCTTCTTCTCAAGAACTATAAGGCCAGGAAAGCTGAAACTTGTGTAGGAGCATCCTCAGGTAGTGTATATTCAAAGTTGTGAAAATCATGACTCCCGGGGTAGGGTGAGGCCACAATGGGGGGGGGGGGGTTGAATTTTAACATAGGAATATATAGAGTAAATCTTTAAAAATCTTCTTCTCAAGAACCATTTGGCCAGGAAAGCCGAAACATGTGTGGTAGCATCCTTAGGCAGTGTAAATTCAAAGTTGTGAAAATCATGACCTCCGGGGGTAGGATGGGGCTACAATGGGGGTTGAATTTTAACCTAGGAATATATAGAGTAAATATTTAAAAGTCTACTTCTCAAGAAACATAAGGCCAGAAAAGCTGAAACTTGTGTGGTAGCATCCTTAGATAGTGTATATTCAAAGTTGTGAAAATCATGCCCCTTGAGGGTAGGGTGGGGCCACAATGAGGTGTCAACTTATTACATATGGATATATAGAGTAAATCTTAAAAACATTACTTCTCAGAAACCATTAGGCCAGGAGATGTTAAACTTGTGTAAAAGCATCCTCGAATAGTGTAGAATTAAAGTTGTGAAAATTATGACCCTCGGAGATGAGGCGGGGCCACAATGGGGGGGGGGCGAATTTTTACATAGGAATATTTAAAGTAAATCTTTAAAATTCCTCTTCTCAAAAACTATTTGGCCAGGAAAGCTGAAACTTGTGTGGAAGCATTGTCAGGTAGTCAACATTTAAGTTTATTCAAACCATGATCTCTGAGGGTAGGATGGGGTCACAGCGGGGGGGGGGGGACAATATTTTTCATAGGAATATATATAAATATCGTTAAATCTTTTTCCAAAAAAAACATTTGCCTGGAAAAGCTGTAACTTTAGTGAAAGCAACTTCAGATTTGTTCGATTTAAATCTTTCGGAGTAAGGTTTGGCCATATTGGGGATCCAGCTGTACAAAAGAATTCGCCAAACTAAAATGTTATCATATATGCTTTTACTTATATGCAAGCATTTTTACATATTGCTGATTCTTTAAAATTGTTTAACCATTGGCCTCTGGACGATTATTGGGCCTTACAAGGGGTTTAGATTTTGGTGTAGGTTTATATCCCGTATATAAACAATTCTTTAGTATCTTTTTGAGAACTGCAATGCTGAATGTGATATGACTATAAAATCTATAACTATAAAGATAATTTTTTATATAGGATCTACATCCTATCCTGAACGCATCGTTCAGATATTTTGTTATATGACACCATGAAGCTAATCTTATCAAGTCCATTGTGCTCAGGTGAGCGATGTGGCCCATGGACCTCTTGTCTTTTTTATCGCTGCATCTACTTGTAGTTCTGCAGTCTTAAAGTTTGCTTAAAGTTGTTGAAGAAAGTGAACTCTGCACGAGAATCAACATTCATCACCAAATTATTAAGACCAAAAAACTAAAAAAAAATTTTGTAAACATCTCAATATTATTATTCACTAGTGTGAAGAAAAATGTTAATTAACAGAAAGAAACTTTGGACAACAAGACATATATGCCACATGTCATACGTCATTAATAAACTGACTTCCTCAAAATGAAAGTTTCATTATCTAATAATCTGTAAGTCCGTGTTAGCGGATTATGTTAAGAAATTTAGAACTAGATAAAGGATTGTGTAAATTTCAATCATGCTAGTTTCTTAATGAATTACAATAAATATTTTTTAAAGAAATACAGGCGACAACTGTGTTGATGTAAATATATATCAATGTGTGTATCAAATAGTCTAATAATACATACGAAATATGAAGGGTGACAATGTACGAACATATTTTTCTTCAAAGAGATCACACCAGTAAAAAAAATTGTATTTGAGAGAAAAAGATTTTACCTTTCCACCTTGTCTCAAAGTATGTTATTTAACAATCTAAACGTAAGAAATATATTTACAAATGTTTAATATCTTAAAAGATGTCTATGTATTTTTAGGTAATGATGAAAGCATTAGAAGATGCAGTTTTTCACCAAGAAAAATATCCTGCAGCATTTTACGCCAAAGATACTCACAGTCGATGTATGCTTGCACTTGGAGCTGTCAGTCACAAGCTGATGAAAGAAGGGAAAGCAGAAAAAGCCAGAAAAATTATTAATAAAATACATGCAAATCTAGGATTACATGGTCAGTTAATAATTCACATTAATTCATTTTATGTCTGAAGTTATTTTGATTAGCGTTTTTAATGAAATATTGAGTTTGTATCTCTTAAAATTAAGTCGTAAGAGCTCATGATAATGTTTTATAAAAATTAGTTTGTGAAGTTTATTTTTTTTTATCTTGTATTTCCTTGTATAGACTAGAAATATGTGGGTTTAGTATGTATCATACATGTATATGCATTGCACCTGCAATATAAAAGATGCGTCATTGGTGTTAAACTAATTATAATGTTGAACTTATAAACTTGCAAAATCATTGACGGGGTAAGGTTTCGTAATATTTTGACAAATGTATGTTTCGAAGAAACGAAAACACTGAAAAAATATAATCTTTCACAATTTTTTCTTACATGTGTGTAAATATAGCAAAAAAGGGTGAAGTATTGAGCTGTTCGTTTTGAGTTCGAACAAATATGGGGCTTTTCAGTTCTTACATATTTAGGGGGCTTATGACGAATTTGTGGTATTATTCGATCAGTTTAAATTAGGTCATTAATTAATTTTCAAGTATATATAGATTCAGCAACAACTACAGGGAAAATGCATTATGCATCAATGTCTCCGAGGCTACTTGTCGTTCGGTACTTATTCATTCATGAGAAGTACCACATGTCATTAAGAGTTATGTGATTAGTGCTCTATGTTAACAATGACTCTAGTGATTTAACTTCTGTTGTAAACATCGTATATCATAAGGGGTATATTAGCAGGATGTTGCATATGGGGCCTTTGTATTTATTTAGAAAAAAACCTGACTACTTCATGTCCTCAGGGTTAACTTTGAAAAATAATTAATTTAAATCTTGACCAATCACTTATGGTTTTTCTCTAGAAGCAAACAATCTATTATGTATCGATTGTCCATTGTAACCAATACATTGTAAATTGGTATAACCTTTTAACCTGATATTTTTAAACTGTTCATCTTTATGAAATGTAGACAATAATGATATGTTTAACTCATATGAAAGAATATATTTACAAAAAAGTACGTGATATCATTTAACTTTGTAATATTTACTAACACGACTTTTTATGTTTTCATCCTTTTTATTTTAGACCCATGGGAATATAGAGTAAAAAGAGCTGCAATGACGACTAGGGAAAAAGAGGAATATGATCTTAATAAAGTTATTTTACTGGAAACGTTGGGGAATGCCAGACTAGACGAATCTTATGACTTCATTCTTTCTCATATCAACAGCACAAACTCGCCATGGATAAAAAGAGCGGGATGTCATGCTCTTCGGCATTTTGACCATGAACATGTAATTAAATTACACATATGCACATTTTTTTAATTTGTTTAACGTGAAAAAGATCATAAATAAACAACTGTTGATTACTTAATGTTAGTAATTTATATACTTTAAGTTATTAATGAGTGAATATGACTTATCTATTTAATATCAAATGCAAACACAGGCTGCAAACACCTTACTGTATGCAGCTCTGTATGATGAGGACCAGTCTGTAAGATATGAAGCCTCTCTCCTGTACATGGCACACCCCAAAGGGAAGATGATTGCCCCTATGAATGTTAGGTAACATACTGCTTACATCACACTAATTTTTGTTTTTTACAGTTGTGAATTTATCATAACCTTGAAACAGTAATTTCTGACACCAAACACGGGCAGTTTCGCATTGTCATTCTGCTGTAGTCGTTAATGTTGTTAAATGTACATTCTTTTAAATCTGCCTCGCTTCTAAAACTAAAAAGGGCGACTTGAATTTATGATGTCAATGCACTATGATTCAATGCACTGGGGCTTGTGCAGGATCAAACGTAAAACGGTTTAAAAACTGCAAATTAATACATTCATGTTGTGAAGGCAGTGCTATACATGCCGTAAAGTGAATATGCACTGATCTCTAACTTCATGTTAAAAACACTGAACTCATTTACAACCTAATACATTTATATATAGCTCTTTTGGTGGCATAGCTCGGTATTGCGTCAATAATTTACCATTCATGCACACACCTGTGCATGCAAGATAAATGAAACTCTGCATTGATGGCAGAAATATGGTACAAAAGGGCCTTTGACTTCGAATAGCAAATAAAATAGAATTACAAACTGCTTTGACCGAAAAACAGACAAAACCTCTTTTTAACAAATACAAATTATTTCTCGGGCCTTGTTTTAGAGTGGGCAGTCTTTGTTATGAATACACCTTTTTCCATATACTTCCAAATGACTTTTAAAGGGAGACAACTGTGTTCGACAACTATACAATGATGGAATACCCATACGATAATGGTGTAGATGTAATAGGTTTAACTTCAAGTCACCAGAGATCTCGTAGAAGTGTTTGGGATGGACTAAAATTTAGACTTGAAGCTCCAAGCGTTGATTGGAGAAAGCATATTGGAACAACAGACATAGGAGCGTCTTTTGGAGTTATTATGATGAACCTTTTAGATTTAGCAATTGGTAAATATAACACCAACTGGTTAAATGATAAGAATTACTTCTTACATTAACTAACCAACTAGTCACACAAAATTCCAAATAGAAAATATATATATATATATATATATATATATATATATATATATATATATATATATATATATATATATATATATATATATGATGGCTGTTGAATCTAAACACTACACATGTTCTTGTTAACATTCTTTGTAAATTTATCACTTTTTTATTTTAGCTCCAACGCAAGGTCATCTGAAAGTACGAGTA
This sequence comes from Magallana gigas, assembly GCF_963853765.1. NCBI lineage: Eukaryota > Metazoa > Mollusca > Bivalvia > Ostreida > Ostreidae > Magallana > Magallana gigas. The sequence continues at coordinate 2,793,687 of NC_088861.1, read as the reverse complement.
CATGATGAAGCTTATGCTAGAGTCCATGTTGGGATACTTGGTGTTAATTTTGACTTCTTTGTTGCTAGAGTTTGCTTCAAAGGTGGAACTGAATACAACATCAATATTTTACAGGTAGCGTTGGTTGGTTACGTTTTCTAAACCTTTCTGCCACTCTCTTCCAGAAAAGGATACCATTTAAAATATTTTTTTTACATTTTTTTCCACATTTTAAAATCAATTTCTAAAATCTAAATAAATGTTTTCTCATTGATTATATCTGCAATTTATAATTATAAATGCCTGTATGCGGACAAATATACTTTTAATTTGCAGATAATAAACATTATTTAACATGCGCAGCTTTTCCTATAGGGAAAGCCTCTGTTGAAATGCTGAATTTGAAGCAATCTGATAGGCTTAAATATTGCGTTATATTTGTTTTGTCGGTCCACAAAATGTACAGTCTGTGTCTTGACGAATTTTCCTCCCGCCTTCTTTTTCATAATATGTTCTTTAAGAGTGCTGCATAATAACCCACCACCCATTTTTTTACAACATTTTTCTTTAGGATTGTTGCATTATGTGTTCTGCATAAAGCTAGGAGCTAGTCAATTTTATGATATCCATGGTTCAAAGTGCTTGCCATAGGCCTATTCCCCCACATTCTACCATCAGTTTGTATTATAAATAATTTACTTAGGTGTTTTGATGCATAGTTTACCTTGTATAGCATTCTGTTTTACATATTGTACATGATAGTTTTAACATGTGTTTTTTTTAAGTTTACAGTATTTTGATTTTTGTTCTACTCAAATTCCTGGTATGACTATACATGATGTACATTAAAGTTTATATGTTTTGATCAGGATATAATGATATTCTGAACAATAAAATTTTCAATGCGTTTGTGCAAACGCACAATGAAAAATAAACTAAATAGAACAATATTCTCCTTATTCATGATTTTGGCGAATTTAAACACAATTTGCGTATCTTACTCTACATGTATACATCATAATTTTTCAGGGTAACGAGATGAAAAAGATTATTGATATGGCCAGTAATTTCTCTAAAAAGTTGAAAGAAATCGTGGAGGGTATTATAGCAGGTGTCGACCTTTTCAGAAGACTTATAAGTGGAAATATCAGTTTGAAAAAGATTGTCGACGATTTAGTTATGGCAGTGACTTCAATCCCACAAAAGGTTAGTCCATTTAGAACTTTCGTCAAATGAACAAGTGTCATTCAGTCACTTTGAAGTCGGGAATGGTGACTGAATGACAGATGTATAAAATTCCGCGCCGTTTGGTTATCTCTCAGGTAAGTTTCAACCGACTACATGGATATTGTTTATCCTGTGTTTAAATTAGATTCTACTATAATGAACTGAGATTTTTATAGTTCCCTACCGGTTTTCACCAGAGGTGACTATAGCTTTCCTCTGCGTCCGTCAGTCCATCTGTCCGTCAGTCCGTCCGTCCGTCCGTCCGTCTGTCTGTCACACTTCAGTTTTCCACACTTTTTTTCTTTATGCGTTTGAGGAATAATATGAAATTTGTTGAACAGCTTCAAAATGTCAAACTACAGATCAAGTTTACAGTTTTGTAGCGTCTGATTGACATATTTTCGAGAAAATTAATTTTTTATATTCCAATTTTTTAATGTTCGGGTTCGATATTCTGGATAACAGTGCATTGTTTTCACAATTTCCACAAACCGGTAGGGGACATGTATTGCTTATGCAATACTCTCAGAATGCTTGTTATTTATAAAGCATACATGTTTTACATGTACGACATCAGGTAAAGTTTTTTGATCACCTATTCTTCGTCGTTTATCATGTTATGAATAAATGCATGTGTGTTATCCTTTATAAGATTTGCTCCTTTTTTCGAAACTATCGAATTTGACACTAATATGTTTACATTAGAAGGATGAACATAATATATGTGTAGGTGAATTAAACCCTTCTAAAAAACAAAAATATATCAATGGTTCGCAAACGTAAGCATGTTACATATTTTGTATAAATTAGCAGAAAAAAATATGAGATATTTCGTGTCTTCAATTCATGTATCTTTTGACATGAAATTTAGCAAATGAACACTATAATGTACATGTATTTATGCAGGTATCAAACTTGGTGGAAAAAGCGTCTCAAGCATTGGCTGTAATAGGACAGTATGATCCCGAAGATTTGCCTCCTGAGTTCAAAGCAACCATAAACTTTGTCCATAAAGTTTCCAAACTGTTTAGTGACATAAAAGTGGATGTAATGGGGTTTGTCAATGTAAGAGAATAATTGTATGAATCTTTTTGTTTTAGTAAGATTTTTTAAAGACACTTTAATTATATATTGTTTCTGATAACAAAGGTTTATTTTTTATCGAAGTTTAGTGCATTTACCGGAATATTTTGCATGCAGGGTATTAAATGTGTTGATTCGCATAGATTTTTGTCTCCGCATTGCATCCTGGGAAAAACTGTCAAATTACAAAAATCATTGTCTGGGGAATATGAAAATCAAACAATCAAATTAAAATGAAATCATGTAGGATCAAAACAGATATCATAGTTTGATTAAAGAAAAGATAGGAAGACTTTCAAAACCACTAAGAAAAGGGATTTGCGAAAGTTTACATAATATTGTAGAATATAACTTTAGAGGGAGACATTACAAGATGGATTTATTTTAATCTAAGGAGACAAATACTAAAGAAATAGTAGGACCTTAAAAACTAATTTTCTTACTTGAAATAAAAGGAGTTGCTTTTGTCCAAATAAATATACCTTCTTTCGTTTAGGTTAAAAAAAATAGTGCCATTTTTTCCATTCTCGACCGTAGACAAACTTGATTACAGTTTGACCATTTCAATTTTAAATATATCAATGCTAGTATTAACGATCTATAACTCTTTTGTTTAAAGCAATAATCATCAAGAACATCATGTTGTGCAGCTAAAACATTTATAACCGTACCGATTCTATTTATTAATATGTGTGGTTTAATCGTTATTTATACGTGTTCCTTCGGAAATTTAAGGAAACGGTAATCGATCGATCACTTTGTGGTTTTTTATGAAATGAACCTATAATCATGTATATTTGATTGTATGTTATTATCTATTTTTTTTAATTTATTTACAGGCGGTTGAGCAGTCCATTAATGTTGTGATACCTCATCAAGTGAACGCAATATATGAGAGTATTAAAGATATTATCAATGGGTTTTCAAAGATTTTGAAAAATCCCAAAGAAGCCCTTGGAAATATCGGGAAAGGGGTGTTCACGTATGAAACTGATTTTGTATTCATAGGTTCTTCTATGCTTGGTTATGGTAAAATGCAACCTAGCTAAATTTAAATTTGAAACAGAATATTTTAGAAAAAGTTTAATATCTTTAAATGTCTGTCGTTTTATTGATCTATGATTATAATTCATAATCAGTCATCGTTCGTCAATTTTTATCTTACAACTATCATGATCGTTTGCATGTACTTATGATTATAATTTAGAAAAAGTTTTACATAAGAAATTGATAATGATATTATGAACACAATTATGGCGATCAACAGTTCAGAAGTTTAATTCTACATGTATAATGTGATATTATAAATGTTAAACTGTTCAGACCTAAAATATTAGGGCTAATTGGCCTTTATAAATATACCAGGCTTGGGGACGAATTACATTGTAAAGTAATACATTGCATTTCCATTATTTCATGAATTTGTGCATTAAATTATCATTACCATTACTTGATTTTTTTTTAAAGTAATGCATTACATTACCATTGCATGAGTAATAATGCATTACCATTACCATTACTTTGTGAAAAGTCAAAATATGTTTAAAAAAAGGAAAGCTAAATAAAAAGTTTTTGCTATTGTTTCAAATATAGAACTCTCTTTAACATATCTTCAGGTTCCTGTTCAGTATCAAGTTCAAATTTAATGACTTAATTTACAAGATTTATTCTCTTTTTGCTCAAAATATAATCATTATATGGCATTATGAACAACATATCACATACGTAAATTGATATTTATAGACTTTGACATGGTACAATGTCAGGTATAAAATAAAGACACAGAAGTACATGCATAACAGAACACAAGCTATGGAATAACGTTGCGGTTATTTAAAGCTAAATAGAGATATTTATTTAGATTACATATACCTTTGAAATTTTTGACGTTTAATTGTATTAATTTATAAACAGATGGTTTTCCCAGTAATATTTCTTAATATATTTTAATTGGCTTACTTTATACTGCGCGTGAGGTCACTTTAAGACGAAAGATTGTTGTTGCACTATATGATCATCGAAGTTTCAGCGGGTTTATCTTTTAACTTCATCCTGTCAGGTTTGAAAATCTTCCCAGCTAAATTAAATACACGTTCTATAGAAGCAGTCGAAGATTGGACTGAAAGATTGGTTGGCAATCTTTATCTTAGGATATATTGAGTGGAAAAATACATGAATCTTGTAGTTTCTTTAAGTCCAAACTACATGTACTTAATACACAACAGAGAGAGAGAGAGAGAGAGAGAGAGAGAGAGAGAGAGAGAGAGAGAGAGTAAAATTATTTTCAAATGGCTTATAAAATTGAAATTGATTTTGATTTCATCATGGATGGCCAGTGTATTTATATTGTTTTAAGGGTGCATGTCTGTCCTCTATTCTATTGGAACATAGCCAAAGGAAGGGGATTGGGGTGTTTAGCACTTCTGAAAAAAATAGATTGTTTCGATACTTAGATTATCCTGGGGGCATAGTGTGTTGTTGATATTCTTTATTGAAGTGCAAACTAATTGGAGAAAATTTTCAAAGTGATTTCAAACTCTTAATAAAAACACCCTTAAAATGTAAAAAAAAATTGTTTTGTTATATATTATTATTAACAATTTAAAAATGATTTTTTTTTTGTATCTTTTTTAATAATACAACTAAAGCTTTTTTTTCAAGAATTATTTCTTCTCTCTTTAAAATAATTTTAATTAAATACAATTTCAGTTATTCATTTATTCATCACATTTTGTTAAAAGTAAACATAAGCATAGTAATGCAAAGTAATGCCATGTAATGTCAGCATTACACTAGATTTTGGAAATTAATGCATTATATTACCTTGACTTATAATGCTTAATTTGAGGCATTACACATTACTAGCTGTACTTTAAAAACATGTAATGCATTGCAATGCATTACCATTACATTTAGCATTACCCCAAGCCTGGAATATACACAATCAAAACGTATTTATCATTAATTTACACAGTGAATTATTTTGTATAAGAATGATAAAATTCATCAATTGTAAATGAATTATCTTTACCCTTTGATTGATGGCTTCGTTTTCCTGATTGTCAAGTGACCTTTAAGTATTATGAATTTATTTTTTTTCACAACATAATAACTAAGAGGAACTTTACCCTAAAACAATCTTTTGTACAATTTTCTTTATCTAAAAATAATGTTTCATATAGTTTAGTACTAGTTGTAATTTTTATTTTTAATTTTTTTTTTGGGGGGGGGGGGGGGCATTTTAATTCATTTATGGAAAATGTTCAAATCAAATCATAACTAATTTATTTTTTTATATCTTTACAGCATTTACACATCCATAGTTATCGTGATTGAACAAAAACAGAAAATACAAGAAGCGTGCTTTTTCTTACGAGGTAATTTTTAAAGAATTTTTAGAAAAAGAAGATTTATTGGTTAATAAATTCAACAACTCTCGTACGCCTATATCTTTTTTTTAATTGAAAATTCATTTTACTTTTCGTCACAAATGTCAGTTATACTCAACATTTAAATCCTTTGCATTTTTTTATCAATTAGGCAACATTTGAGGCATAAACTTGATAAACCCGCAAACAGTGTAATTCTTAAAGAAAAAATATAATATATTATACAGTTCCATATGAACTTGGTCTTAGAAAATATTATCGCTTACCAAAAAATTGTATATTCTGATGGAACTTTTAAATGATTGTTTAATGCTTATAGTTACGTATAAGAACGGCAAAACACGTTGAATTATTAACATATCTGAGTTTTGAGTATAAAATATTTAAACTGTAAAACAATAAACGCGTGTGGTATTCGTTGTAGTTTCACACAGTAATAAACGTTATGTGCTACATCCTGCTCATCTTCGCTAGCCAAGGGTTTTCGGTCCACTTTGCTCCCCATAAACCCTTGGCGGATTTCATTACGAAAACTCGGTGACAAGCTCCGTTTTATGATTGGCTGTAGCTGATCCAATCGCAGTGCTTGTAAATATAAACTTTAAAAGAAAACACATGTGTGATCTTTGGTAAAACATTCGGTGTTTTTAAGAAGTTGGGACACAGGTTCTCGAGTACAGTGCCTCTCCAACGAAGGTCTAACCAGATCGCTTTAAAAATTTATATTTTTTACTGGGATTGAACATAGTTCTACAAACTTGTCAAGGCTCGCGTGATAGCATGGGAGGTAAACATGACGAATGTAGAAGTTGCATATCCCGTTAGTATATACGTTCCTGCTTATGATTATTGCTTTTAAGGGTTCAATGAGCTGTGTTTTATTTAATTTCATTGGTCCGCAATATCAAGACAACGATACCTGGTTTATGACATGAAAGCTTTCATATAAATCGGCGACTTTTTCACTCCCGGTACAGGGCATTACAAAACACTGTGAATAAACACAGGCACGTAGCATCGTTTTTGAAAGTGGGGGGGGGGGGGGCCAGACCCATCCAAAAATTCTTGACAAGCAAAAAAAAAAAAAGGAAAATTAAAGTTTTCAAAAAATCTCCAAAATCCTAATTCGAGGGGGGGGGGGGGGGTACTAAACTATGCTTTCAAAAACAAAATCTTCCGTACCAAAATTTTTTTTCCCTCCAAAAAAGGAAGGGGGGAAGAGAGGCAACTTCAATTTCACTCCTCATTTCCTTATTTTCATATCAATTTTTTACTTCCTTCCACAAAAGTGGGGGGGGGGGGCCAACTCCATTAAAATTCATTTTTTTATATGTAAGTTTTCAAAAATTTGTTGCTGCGCCCCTGGCCCCCTGATGCTACGTGCCTGAAACATACATGTACCGTCCTTTCCCTAGGTTATAACTTAATTCGTATTAATAACATCTTTAATAATGTTCCGATATTCGGTATTCAACATGTTTTCAAGTTGTATTAATGTCATGATGTGTATATCACCCGTTGTTTTATTCGATTAAAATGTAAATATACAAGGGAAGCAACTCAAGTTTCTCGCTAGATGGCGCCACTACATCACCGAGTTTTCGTAATGAAATCCGCCAAGGGTTTATGGGTAGCAAAGTGGACCGAAAACCCTTGGCTAGCGAAGATCACGAATTTTGAATAAAAATTACCGATAAGAAAATTGCATTTCATATAGCTTGAAATGAGCCATAATGCTTTGTTTATAAAGAATGTTATTTTCACTGTCCCTTCGCATTTGAGGGTTTTAGTTTTTTAATAACATCAAAACTGCAATTTCTATAGCTTTAATTACAATCTAAGAAGTGGATACCATTGTGTAATCTCTTTTTATTTTAATTCACATGTAACAAATGAAGATTAGATGAAACCAGTTTAATATTGTTACAATACTAAATCGGCTTATATGCTGAGCTAAAGATCAGAAAGTCATGATAATCGTCACATTTGTAATTTTCAGATGAAAAACCCTATTGGTTTGATGTTGAACGGCTGTTGGTTGAATACCAGCCTTTGGCTGAAGAAGCTTTTGCAAGCTTAAAAAATGTTGGAAATAAATGGACGCATGAAAAAATAGAAGCATCAGAGGACATAGTAAAAAAATTTACAAAGGGCAAAATGACGCTGGTAAGATGCCTTTACTCAGATTATATTTCTTTGAAAACACTCATACTTCGTGTTGCGTTTAAATAATACACAAGCAACCACTTTTATGTACAGAATGATCTTCGACAAGAGGCAGTACAATCACTGGAAACTGTCCAGGCACTCTTGATGGATCCCTTCAATGATATTTTAGGACTAGCAGATAACTTTGTGAAGCAATATTCCATCTTTTTTGGACTGATAAATAAGATTAAAGATGCCTATACTACATTAAAAGAGGGGTAATAAACATTTTCTTTAAAAATAATATATGTATTTGCCATTAAATGAATACGCAGCAATTTTCTTCTTAACCTATGTAACAATATTGTCAAGTCCATTAAGTAAACGATAACAAAATAACCGCGCAGTAACAATAAAGCTGTAAAACCGAATTGTATTTGACTGAACATGTCATTTGATACCTTAAAGATATGATACAGCAAGAGGAATAATTGATGCTATATTTGGACCAAAAGCTCACAAAGACTTTCCTCGAAATTTTCGATTGAAAGGAGGTGGATGTGACAGCGGATTTTATCCAGCATCCCTTGGAGGGGATCGCAGTGAATACAAACATACAGGAATTGATTTGTTGGTAGAAAAAGGAGACCAGGTACATTCCCTTCCCTTCAAAAAAATGTGTAGTTGTATTAACCAACTTATTAGGGCAAATTTTGTAATGAAACAATATCCAGCATGTAAGCAAATACTGTTAGGATTGACCAAGCCCATTTTGCATTCATTATGCAAGACATTGTTTATCATAAAAGTTTCTCTAATATTGAAAACAATAAGATAAATCGGTATTATGTTTACATTACATTTCTTCCTCTGTCACAATTGTGTGCTCACGAGATGAACGATTAGTATTTAACGTACTATATGTTATAGATAATAAGAACTAAATGTAAGCTTCAAAAAGCTTGTTCGCATGTTGTCCAGTATGTCCATGTATTCATGTGTGTTTCACATATTTTTTTGGTACATTTTAATGCTTTCTATCTTAATGAACTACGGAGTTCAAATTAACTTTTCGATGGGCGGAATGTGGCCCACATTTGAATTACACAATAAACATAAATAAAATAGTTAAACAAGAAGTTATACCAAAGATCAGTGCAGACTACATCCTTATATTAAGCTGTAGCTTAGTTTATATTTCATTCATGTTTGTTAGAAAATTGAATCAAAGTATACATTTTTATGTTTATTAATACTGGGGCGTTGTAATTTCCTGTATCGCTTTGAATTTGTCGGTTTTGCAAGCTACGGTAACATGACATATAACCTAAAACACAATTTGACTACAATGATGTCCTGCAATGTTTTGGGGTTTTTTTCTTCAAATTATAGTTTTGGATTTTACTTTTTTAGAAAAAAACTATAGCTATCTAAAACAGTTGCCAAATAATACCCTTTTTTGATATAATACGTTTTAAGATTTAGTTTAAAAATTGTTCAGTAATATTTCATACTTTTAGTACGTGTTGATTTCATAAAAAAAATGATTTATATACGCAAAGACCTGTATTGCTTCTATTAGTAAAACATTAAAAATCCTTTGCTTTGTACTTTTTGTCCAGCTTGTTGCTCCGTTTGCTGGTTCTATAACTGTGGATCCTACAGACTCACACACTGTTATCATTGGTTCTGAAGGAGGTTCCTTGAGAGGAATCACAGTATACATAACCAACATTGAACCCAATTCCACAATTGACACAGAGGAAGGCAGATCAGTGAGTTTATTTATTCTCTAGATATCTTCCTGTAGTAAACATTTGCCATTTCTTTTAATCTTCATCTCTCTATTTTGCAATATTGTGATATTCGGTTGAAGTGCTCAAGTTATAAAAAGACGCATTGAACAAAAAGACAAGTCATGTAATTGCTACAAACGTCTTTATCAAATCGTATTTCATCACTTTGGCTAATGCACATCTAAATACATCTAAATAAGATTGATATATATCACTTGCACATCTATACCTATGTAAATTGAATAATTTTTTATCAAGATAAACAATGGTATCTCAAACTAAAGTAGTGTCGTCTCCTTTGTCACAGTTGTTTATTTGTTTGAATTGTAACCAAACTAACGTAATAAGATGACTTCGTAATCATCCTTTATTTCAACATATACTATTTAAATCACTTTCAGTCAAGAAAAAGAGAAACTTTGTTTAATCTTTGTCGTTTAAACAATGTATTCTTAACAAGTTATTTACATAAAAGGCACATGTGCAATCTCAAATAAATCGTATTTACTCTCTAAAATGTTTGTCAGAAATACGAAAGAAAATCCCAACACACTCCTTTACACTGTGCTCCATGAGAATAATCTTTACTGTTCAATCAAATGATATCTAATGCATGATTAGTCGAAGGTAATCGCACTTTTTCAAATCAACTCTGTATTCTAAATGTAACGTTTAAAAAGCCTTCGTAAAACAAAAAAATACGTTATCTTTATTTCTTCAAAATGTTGACGGTATGCAGTTGATTTTCTCCCTTTTCTTGTGACATGAATACTATGAGATATGACAAGTTGAGTTATTTCGTTGTCCATTTAAATATTTATTGAAATACTACATTCGTTATTTTTATTAAAGGTAGCATCTGGTCAACCTATTGGAACAGTCACAGGCTCAGAATGTGATAATCATATTCATCTAGCCATGTTTAAGAATGGAGGAACTTATATTGATCCAACGAAATACATTGAATCGCTTATTCCTACAATACCAACATGGAAACAAATCTGTGATGATTATAAACTAGTCTTCATGGTAGATTCCCTTATACATCTTGAATTGTAATCGTAATATGTACAAAATAAAAAAAAAATATTCTTTTTCGTTTCAAAAGTACATATTCCATTTACCAATTCCGATTATTGATATTTGTTGATGTCATGATTGTTAATAAAAGATAAAGTCTAAACTTTATTTTAATAGAATACCGTTATATTGATCAATTGATAATGATTTAAATACTCTTTGATATTTATTAATCAAAACTTCTGACAAGATGATGTAATATTGATTCTGCACTTCTCAATAATAAGTTTGTTTCATCTTTTTACGACAGAATTATACGATTGTGGCAGGTTTTATTGTTGGTTCGGATGGAGAAAAGGAAGTCAATAAAGACCCAACATTAACTAATACAGAAGAGGCAAATCCAATAACAGATATTGATGATAGCAGTGGCGGTCCTGTTTCTGCTTTTACTGGCAATGGTAAGTTTTGTAAGCGTTATGGGGTTAACTTTAATGATGTGAATGGTCTAGAAACTAAAATTTCAATTTATATTTTTTCTGTCAAAATTGTTTTTTTATTTGTTGTCTTCAGTTCTGGTTTTATCTTCTTTGAAGTGTTCCAAATTAAAACTTTACGTTAAATAGTAAACTATTTACAAATATTTAATCGATGTATTCTTGATTATTATGAAAACATTTATTTGCTTCTTATCTCTTTTCCTCCTGAAAGTTCCAGCACAACAGAACGCACTTTTTGATGCAGTTAAGGCAAATATCAGGAGTGCTTTGGACTTTGACACAGGTGATAGCCAGTGTGCTGCTATAATGGGTATTCCTTCGTCAGTTGTTAAAAGGTCAATTGGATCCGCAATTAAAGGTACTCTGGATATTTATCTATTTTTAGTATGGATAGAAAGATTGTGAAAAAAAATGATTATCAATATCAAATGTTGTAGCGCACGTTTGACAATTATGAAACATGCGATTATGATATTAACTAGTTTTTTTTTTTCAAGATTATTATTATTTACATTTGCTATCAAGTGCATTTCTACTTTTTACTTATATAAAGTATAAATATCAAGAGAGATGACTTATTTTTAAGATATTTATCAATATAAGATCGCCAACAATCATGTATGATGCTTTTTAAAATATCTAAATAAATCTTTTTGATAAGCAAACACTGATAAACAGCTATGCCGCAAAGCAACCATTGCCCCGTCAGCTTTTTTCTCTCCGCCTTCTTCTCTCTCATAAATAAAAATATGTACATGTACGTGCTAAATACCATGTTCATGCTGTTGTTTGTGTATATTATAATCACATATTGGAAAATCCTTAAATTTAGAGCTGTCAATTTATAAGTTGGAGTGCATGTTATATTTTTTATTTGCTTTTCTTCTTTTGTTTCTTTTGTTTGTGTTTATATGCATATTATTTCACTCAATGTTTTCTGTCCTTTCTCACCCCCACTAAAAACATAAAAAACAAACTTTCACACCATTGTGAATTATCATATATCTATTCTTGCATGTATATTGTATGTAAAAAAATGTTGAGATTCCAAAAGAAATGTATTATGTAAGAAAGCTGTGAAAGTCATAAATTAATTAATTATATATATATATATATATATATATATATATATATATATATATATATATATATATATATATATATATATATATATATATATATATATATCACTTTAATTATCACGTAAGAATTTATCGACAGTGTTTTATGAATCAGTTTATCAATGATAAATATGAAGTAAACTAAGGAATACAAGTTTGTGCTGTGTTTCGATATCTTTTTAAGTAATCCACTCAAATTTACTTTTAATCTAATTAACTACCAAAGATGCGATTTTTTTTGGTGACAAATCCGTTTTTTATGAAAGAGCAAAAGAGAAAATGGCAAATTTGAAGTGTGACCGATTAAAGCTTTTATTCATTTTATAGCTGTAAGACACAAATCATAATGTTTTTGTCACTTGTTAAAATTTATGTATTTCAGGAATGTTTTCAACGTTATTGAAAACTGCAGATAAATTTTTAGAAAAATTTAACTTAAGGAGACTGAAATTTGGTACAATTATGGAGTTTTTAGACAAATTTGGCATGCAACAGAGCAAGGACGCCTTGGGTAATGTAATGGAAGAAATAAAGGTATGTTATTTATATCTTCAAACCAGGAATTCTGACAACAATAATAAACTTTTATGTCTATTAGATTTAATGATATAAGTAAACATATATTGTGTTTCGCATTTTTGCATTATCTTTGATAATACATTATAGCGAATGCATGTAGGCGAAATGTCTTTTTATATTACTTGAATTGCCTGGTCTTTATTCAAACAGTGCACGAATACATCAAAATGTTTTGTTACATCATCTATGTTGATACATGTGTTGGTTTTATTTTGTTACACAATATTTCTCAACTTTTAAACGACAAACTCAAGGATACGTTTAGGTATCATACAACCAAAAGATTTAACATTTTTCAAGATGCAAATGTTTCTTAATGCATGCGGTATAATTAACCTTTTAAGTGAATTTTCCGTTTGAGAGAGATTATTCGGGTGCATTAAACTTTTTTTTTCAAATCAGAAAAATTCCCTGCTTGACCTGTTGTAAAGCAGTACATAATAGAATGGACGTAAATTTCCGTCCATAAAAAAAAACAATGAATAAACAAATAAAAGAGTTCTTGTTATTTGCTATTAAAATAACGAAACATTTCATCAAAGACTGGAGTGTATTGTCATGAGTTATAAACATTTTTATTTTATTTTACAGAAATTGTTTATAAACGTTTTGTTTTATTTCTCGGTTTAAAAAACTAGACGGCTAACAAAAATGATATTGAATGTTTATTTAGAACATAATAGACAACACAAAATGCAGAAATCCCCACGAGATGACAGAAGACCAGCTGGTGAATGAACTAACAGAGAGAGGGAAGGACACCCTGGGATCTAGGGAACAGCTGGTGGAAAGACTTGTTCAGTCAGACAAATGTAACGACTGTCTTCTGACTTATATTTAATGTTGTTTTCATTGTTAAATATGTTCTAATTTTAATTTATATTTATTACTTGTTTTATGATTAAAATGATTTTCTACAGCTTGTCCTCTGCTGTCCTTCACCATGCCAAAGAATGTCTACTGCACCTTTGACAGCATGTGTTTGGGACTGGAATGTTGCATCAACCTAAAGTTTGCCCTGTATATTAAAGTCTTTAAAATTTGGGCACGACTTGATCCCTGCACGACACCCCTGATGTTGTTCACTATAGGACTTGATTCATATACTTACAACATTCAGATACCAAAGAATATTAGTTTTGATGGTATGTTTCAAGTTCATTAAACTGAATGCAAGACCAATTTCTTTCAAAATCAATGAGTTCAAAAATTTGTATCGTATGCTTTCACCTTTAACAATTCCCTTTTTGAAGGTTCTTTTTTATTTATTTTAAGTGGGTAGATATTATTCATGTGTTATTGGTATTAAAAAAATAAAATAATCAAGTGTAGCTGGTAGATATTGTTGTTACAAAAATAAGAAGATTGTTTTCTGTTGAATTAATTTCTAAACTTTACCAAGTAGTAACAGTTGTTCAAATTACGTTGGGTACATGTAACAATGTACAGTTGTTATATGATATACGGTTGACAAAGGTCTGCTCTGGTTATCGAGTATAGATGTGTAATTAAGATAAAAAAAATAATTTAACACATCGCCAAAAAATTATTTAAAATTCTAAAGTTCATACTTTTTTTCCCAACCCACTCCCCCAAACAAAAAGACTTAATCTTAACTATTTTGCCATATGTTTGAACTTTGTGTTCACAATTAAGTGTTAGTTCTTAACTGTTACTATGCTTTTTTAGAGTCCTCTACATCAGTTCAATACTATTTACGACATCTAAAACTTTATTTTTGCTACTTGCATTTGTGAATACTAGTTATAGGTTCACAAGATGGTTTACATTATACCTATGAAGTTGCAATTGCATTTGTTACAAGTTTATTCTACAAACATTTTGAACGCTTTGGTATGTTCGTTTGTTTGTTTTTTATCATGTCCATTTTATTGCTACACTCAACTTATAATTCAATTATTTTACTGCTTTGTTTTCAAGTTTTACATGCAGACGAGTAGAATTTATTCATTAACATTTAAGCAGACAGTTTCGCAAATAAGATGTCTCAAACATTTTATTATTTGTCCGTATTCACAATAAATTGGTATGAATTGATATTTAAGGTTTTCTATAATTTATCTTACGAATTCTCATTATTACTTTGGTCAAATTTATTTGTCTTTGGGAAATTACTCTTTTACTCTTACACCCTTAAAAATAAAACAGTTTATGATTCTATTAATTAATTGTCTTCAATCCAATAACGTCAGATAAGCATTTGATTGTTTTTTGTTGCAAAGGTTATGAAGGAGAATTGAAGTCAGGAATTAAATTAGACTTTTTTGGAGGAATGGAACCGTCTGTCAGGTAATACGATATCAGAATTATTCTTTTTATTTAAAAGCATATTGAGCAAACACTTCTAGATAAGACTTACAATCGAAAAGTAAGTTTATGCACGATCAACTGATGGCGTTAATTGTTTTATAACAATAATATAAATTTGTAATGCATAGACAAAACATATTATTTTATGGAACAAAATTTTTTTTTAAGACAATTTGTCTGTCATTGGCCATCCTGGCATTGCAAAACTGTTTTCATTAACTTGTTAGTATTTTACTTCAGTAAAGACCTTAGTTGAAAACATTTTCTTCTTTTGAACTTTGCTTGAAATACAATTATTAACAGGTATAGAATATTTAAGGACCAGAATGTCACCCTTGTGACCATTGGAATTGGTCTGTGTAGCTTTGATGACTCCGATAGTTGTATTGTGTTTGTAAATTTGCTGGACAAAGCTGTGTTACCTGTACCCACCTGTATTGCAGATGGAACACTTGTGTGGCCAGACGGTAAGTGTTCCTGATGTAAACTGAATAGTTTTAATGTAAATAAGATCATCGAGTTGCTTACAGCATAATAGACTGACTAAGCTCAAAACAGTTTAAATAATGTTTAAAAATATCAAGCAATCAAAAGTAATAGGACATTTTTGGAATTTTTTTCCACAGTGAATTTAAAAAGTTTGTTCCGGAAAGAAGCTCTGCATCAGAAATTCAAAGAGCAAGGGAAATCTGTTATTCAACAAGTTAGATCACAGCTCCATGAGAAATTCTTGACAATGCTCAAAATCTCAGAAGTAAGCAAATACATTTTTAGCTAAATTCAGTCATGACTCTTTTGATTTGTCAACATCATTTTAATTTCAATTTACTTAATACTAATATTTTTCTATAAAGGGGCATACAGGTATAAAGCTAATTTTATATTTTTAAGTTTTTTTATCCACTTCAAAGAGTAAAGGGAATTTATCATTGACTTTAAACTTTATAGATGTGTTCCAACATGTGCATATTGTGTAGTTTTCTACAAACTTTTTTTCCGGTTAACACTTTGGTTTTAAAAAGACATTTGAGTCAAATGTCTCATTTTTTATAAGAGGAAGTGTCATTAGACTTAAACAATGCAATTATTGTTGTTATTTTTTTCAATATATGAGAAACCATTATAAACATCATTAAATGTTTATTCTATTTCAGGACATGCTGAATAAAGAAAATGCAGCCCCTAAACCAGATACTATGACCATAGGCCAGATAAAATCCGAGCTAGAACGGAGAGGTTTATCTACAATTGGTACAAAATCAGAGCTGAAAGCAAGGCTTACACAGGATGATCTGAGTACGAATATACATTTAAACATTTTGTTGAAAACATTATTTGCATACGTGTTGTCCAGCTGTTATGGATCATTATACTTAAAAATATAAATTGAGTTCATTAAATATGTTAAATATGCACAAAATGCTTTCTTTCTTGAAAATGAAAAGCGGATATATTATTTAAACTCAATTTTTTATACTTTTTTTGTCATTATATAAATGATCGTGGATTGTTAATATTGGTACTAAAATGTTTTCTCTTCATGAAAATTTAGCATGTGTAAACTTCACAATGGAAAAAATACAAAGGAGTCTATCAGACATAGTGTATTACAAACTACAGAAGGACTGTATGAGGATAGATTTGTGGACAGACATTAATGTAAAAATACTTGGATATGACTTTAGCAAAACGCTGTCAGCATACATAGAATTGGATCCGTGCAGTTTTATATTGCAAATAGGATTTGAAAAATACATATGGACTAAAGTCTTATTAAATTATAAATGGGGTAAACTATTTTTAAATAAAATTTGAAAATCT
The DNA here is from genome assembly GCF_963853765.1 of Magallana gigas. Classification (NCBI taxonomy): domain Eukaryota; kingdom Metazoa; phylum Mollusca; class Bivalvia; order Ostreida; family Ostreidae; genus Magallana; species Magallana gigas. Next base: position 2,776,693 of record NC_088861.1, on the reverse strand, counting down.
AAACTGATGTTGAAGATTTAATGATATTATAATAATTAATATGCTTTAAAAATACGTTTAAATTCTCATGATAGTATTTATGGCTTGTTCAACTCTTTAATCACTTCATTTTTTTATTGTTTTATGAGCATGTAAGAGGCTTTTGTAAATATACTGATATTATATTATTCTATGCATTGATTTAAAATTAGGCACAGATGAAATAGCTGAAATTAGTGCAAATGTAAAAATCAAGTAAGTAAAGAACAGACAGATTTTTTTTTTAAAAGTCGTACAGAGCATGAGAAATAATAAAGGGTAAACTCTGATATTAACATCTGCAATGATTTTATTATCTCTTGATAAAGGTACAGTGTGGATAAAGATGATAGTGAAGGGGTGTTCATCATGAAGTTTGGACTAGTCATCTGTTTCTCTCCCCCGTCAGACTGCATACTGGATGGCTACATTCTGACTAATGTAAAGATCCCTATTCCTAATTGCAGAGACTTTGTTTTTCCAGGTGATTTATAGTAGTTTATGATTCATAACCTATAAGTATTCTAGATTAAAAGGATGAATTTTCTTATAAAATTAGAGTGGTTAAAAAATGTTTTGACTTTCAAACAGTCTTCAATTAAATTTACTTACCTTTACGGAAGCGCTAAATATTGTCTGCCATCAATATATCAAATAAGATTAACAGTTTTGTGTTATATTTTGTATCATTAACAATAAGAAATAGTTTTAGTTTCCTCTTTATTTGCTTGTCTGTCTGGCTTAATTCTAACATATCCGTCGTAGGGCAAAATGCATCAGCATCTCTCTATAATTCATAAATCAAATATTTTTCGTAACATGTGCTACCATAGTAGTGTGTCTAGAAATGATATTTTCTCTGAGTATCTTAGTTGATACATTGATTAAAAATTCTTACTAGTTAATGAAACTTCTTGAAGTGTTTTACAGCAGGCAACCTCATGTTAAAACTATTTGAGCCACTATCTTGAGTCTAAACGCACCTATAATGAAATACCCTTGATTTGATATCTTGTTTTCCCTTTCCTCTTTAGGTGATGGTTCATTTGCCGATCTTTTAGAGAAAATAGGAGGGAAAATGTCAGAAAACATCTTTGAACTTGTTCTGAAGAAATTTGATTTGCATGTTAGTTAAAAATTTAAAAAAAACTGACGTGTGTAGAAAATATTTTAACCTATCAATTAGTATCTAAAATAGTATTCTAAAATCCTTGCTTGTAACACAATGTGTCATAAATATCTTATGTTATTCGTCAATTGACTTGCAAATATAAAAGGAGCTTAGACCAACTGATCTTTTTATTAAGATTTAGAAGTTTTCCAAATATCTTGCTTAGCAATCTGAATATAATACATAATATATAATAATACTATATGGTCAAATATATATTATTTTATATAACAATGTGTCTTTTTCATCTGTTTAGTTTTAAAAAAGGCCAAACTCTTTGGTAAATAAATTTTGTAAGCAGTTTTGCTCAAATATAAACAATATAATAATGAGCAAATACTTTTTGAAGTAATGACACATTGTAAAATTAAACATATGATAAATATTACATAGGAGATACAATTTCCTTTAATTACACATATTAAATATACTTCTAGCTGAAATTAAAGTATTGAACAGTTCATTTTTTTGAATAAGAAAACAAATCTTTTTAAGGATGTAATGAGACTAGGATCATGTCCCGTTATACCATCTTCTCCTGAAGGTAAGTCAGAATTAATATAAAAAAAAACCTATTTCCACTGTTATGTTGTCGAGTTTTACTCACGGCCTTCCATAAATAGATAGATTGCTTGTAAAAACTACGAAGTACTAGTTAATAAAAACTGGGAAAAACTGGAAAACAATTAATCTAAGTCTATAGTCTCTCTCTCTTTTTTTCTCTCTCAAATACATAATAGAATTATTATGTGATTATCATTTATGATGTATGAATACCTTAATTAAACAAATATGTAAATTTAATTATTCCCCACTGAGCCCTACAAACCATTTAATTGATTTCCACAGGAAGATACTATTACCCACCGTTTATGAATTACTGAAATCTAGTGTACCTCTGTCGACCAGAACTAAAAAGTATTGTCACTGTTAGAAGTAAAATCGTTATTACTCTTCAATTTCTTGTTAAATATTTGAAGTATGCTTAATACTTTAATGATTTTCGTGCGCCTAAAATAAAACGATCACAAAATTTGCATGCGCCTTTGCAGGCATGTTAAGGCTTCCCGATTGATTTTACAGCGATGTGTAGAAAGTCACTTGTCTGACTTCATATGATATGACGTCATAATTAAATTTGACTTCACGATCTGCATTCCTGTCGATAGTTCTCAGGGAATGTATCTTAACGTTAAAAGTGAATTATATCAAACCAGTATAAAACCGCATGTTTCATTTACATAGATGCTGTTGTTAATGCTAGACGTATAGAATTTATTCATACTTAAAACCAGTATCAAATAATTGGCAGTTTTAAAGCTTTGTTTTAAGTAAAAGACTATTTATATTGGAGACTCTCCCTGCTACGTGTAAACAACTGAATGAAAAAATTTAATGCATGTAAAAGCCAGCTTGACGCAGGTGAAAGATCACCACAATTTTAGAATATGTTACGTAAAATTAGTAGAGAATATAAGTACCAATGTGAATCGTGCTTGGCAAACCTACAGATTTTTTTTAATTTATGTTTTTATTCATGACTTTCACAGCTTTCTTACATGCTACATTTCTTTTGGAATCTCAACATTTTTTTACATACAATATACATGCAAGAATAGATATATGATAATTCACAATGGTGTGAAAATTTGTTTTTTATGTTTTTAGTGGGGATGAGAAAGGACAGAACACATTGAGTGAAATAATATGCATATAAACACAAACAAAAAAAACAAAAGAAGAAAAGCAAATAAAAAATATAACATGCACACCAACTTATAAATTGACAGCCTCAATTTAAGGATTTTCCAATATGTGATTATAATATACACAAACAACATCATGAACATAATATTTAGCACGTACATGTACATATTTTTATTTATGAAAGAGAAGAAGGCGGAGAGAAAAAACCTGACAGGGCAATGGTTGCTTTGCGGCATACCTGTTTATCAGGGTTTGCTTATCAAAAAGATGTATTTAGATATTTCAAAAAGCATCATACATTCTTTTAACAGATAGTTTGGGATATAGTGAAGACTTGTTAAATTCTTTCAATAATATTAACCAAGTGTCTCTCAAATTTTTCAAATTCACAGTTCTTTAAAAGTAAATGATTTTCCACAAGAAGCCTGTTTTCAATTTTCCTTTTGAGTTCCAACACATTTAAAGTTGGGTAAGTTTTAAGTCTACAAGTGAAAATATACTGTTTTACAATATAACTTTACAGGTTTTGTATTCTATACATGTGGTAGTTTTTATATTTACCAAAAAATATACTTTGCCTATCAAACATTAGGGACACCCTGTAGTTTCTTAAAAATAACTCTTCAATGTCACTCCATAGTTCTTTTACAAATGGGCATTCTACAAAAAGATGACTGATTGTTTCGGAATCTTGTTTACAAAAAAACATTTAGGGGATTGAAAAAGTTTAAGCTTATGCAAGTAATAATTTGTTAGTAATATCATGTGTAAAATTTGGAATTGTAACCAATGGAATTTAGATTCTTTTGTTGTCTTAAAAGGAAGTTCAAATATTTTATACCAATCATTCTTATTAAATATTGTGTCATTCTCTTCCCATTTTAGTATAGCTTTATTTTGGACCGTCTTTTCCCTTATCAAAATATTATACATATCTTTACATCCTTTTTTCTATTTTTGTAGAATATGGCTAGTGTGTTTGTGATATATGGTCCAACTGTTGGTTTAATTTCTTTTACATTGCATTCACCTATTCGTTTTAATATACTCTTTTTTAGACCATTATATTCAACAAAGTTAGTCTTAATACCAAGTTCAATTAAAGATTCAAAACTTCTAAAGTCACCATCTATATCAAAAAGGTCAATGATGCAAACAAAACCAGCATTAAAAAACTTTTCAAAAAAATACTTTCCTTGTTTGTCTTTACCCTTGGGTTATACCATATGTGTTCAAAAAGTGGATCGATGTTTTGGGAGATTATCTCGCTTATTTTTATGTAACTTAGGAACACCTCTGACCAAAATTTTTTACCTATACTTTTACTGTGTTTAAGTACATAATCCCAGCCGTTTATCCATAAGTTATTTATTTTTTATTTTCATTTGAGCTTCTAATAAATTAACCCACTTGGATTTTGATGTAAGGAGTCTACAAATCCAACTTGATTTCAAAGCATGTGTAAAATTGGAGTAATCAATCATTTTCAAACCCCCCAGTCTATAATCTTGAAAGACGATGTTTTTTTTAATTTTTAATAATTATTGCCACCCCATAGGAAATAATATAGTCCGTTATCAATTTCTTTTAACATTTCATTGTTAGGGTTTGGTAAGGTAAGAATAAGGTGGTTTTGGGATAATTAAATTTTTCAAAACCACTAGTCGTCCAAAAGGTGTTAGTTTTCTGCGTTTCAATTGTTTCAAAGTACTTTGAATATTTTGAAATATTGGGTTGTAATTTAAATCTATCATTTCAGTAAGATTTATGGAGAATTTTATTCCTAACAAGTCAAAAGTGTTATTTCCCCATTCTAACTTCCATCTTGAATGATGAAAAACTTCTTTTGAAAATTTTTTGCTCCCAATACAAACAAGTTTTGCTTTAGAAAAAAATATTTTTAGTCCTGATAAGTCGGCAAAAAAATCTAGTTCTCTTAGAATTCCATCTAATGATTCTGGGGATCCATCTGAAAACAGAGTAGTATCATCTGCACACTGTGAAAGTTTATATTCTTCTCCCTCTATAATTATACCTTTAATATCTTTGTTATTTCTTATAAGAATCCCTAAAACTTCTGCACATAAAAGAAAAAGATATGCTGAAATTGGGTCACCTTGTCTACAGCCCCTTTGAGGGTATAAATAATCTGACGCTATCCCATTTTGAATAACACATGGCTTGATTCCACTGTAGAAAGTTTTTACCCAATCTTTAATTGAATCACCAAAATTAAATAGATCAAGGGTCTGGTAAATAAAATTCCAAGATATGGAATCAAATGCTTTTTCAAAATCTATTAACATTAATAATACTGATATTTGGTTTTGTTCAATATAGTTCATGAAATCATACACTAGTCTATTATTTTCTCCTATGAATCTTCCCTTTAAAAATCCTATTTGGTCACTACTGATTAGTTTGTCTAAGACTTTTTTTAATCGTTCCGCTATACATCCAGAGGCTAATTTGTAGACAACATTTAATAGACTTATTGGGCGCCAATTTTTTAAATATTGCTTAGGTTTTCCTTCTTTGGGAATACAGGTAATAATTCCTAATTTATTAGTTTCAGAAAAGTGTAACAATTCAAACCTACAGATTTACCCAAATTTTTTGTAAATCGCTTTTGATTAGTAAAAATGTGCATTATTTTGAAGATGTTGTAGAATGTTTCAACAATTTCTTCCATAAACGAAACATCAAGTTCAACCCCAAGCAAGAACTTCAAAGCATATGACATAACAACATTTTTTCTTAAAAATATTTATGATTAAATGTCATTAATCACCTGCGCGCCGATGCAATTTTAATATATCATTTGCAATATTAGGATTCGCCCGTCACGTGATTACAAAGTACATATGACGTCACAAAATGCATCAAATATAATGTTTAACATCGTTGTCAATAAATGTAACATAGATTTTAAGAAATACTCCAGGTTAAAGTATTTTTGCGATGATTTAAATAATATCGTTTTTCAGCCGTATTTTAGCACAGGGACGCCTGAACATTGCTGCGTTCAACTTCAATGTCACTTTGATCTTATCAGTCATTGATAAATAGATATTAAACTAAAAGAGCTTTCTTTCTTCTTTTATAATAAAGCTCTGTTTATTATAATTTCTGACGGTGAAAGGATTATTGTTTGATGCCTTTTTTATGCAAGAAACGAAGAATAAAGAAAAAACCAAGGCCAACATTAACAATTTAAAATTACAATAATTACCCTAAATGAAACCCAATATATGAAATTGAATCAAGTGTTACAGATCTCCAAAATTAATAATATACCTTAATAAAAAGGATAATTATTAGAACTCTTACGTATATTATGTGGATCGTTCATTTTTCGTGTATCGTTTATCAATCAATTCGTACCTTGCGTGTATTCTGTTATATCATGCTTTACAATTACCCTAACGTGCGTGAATTCAATCTTAACGTTTATCTTATAAAACATAATGTTACAGATACGGTATGGTAGTTGTAATAAGTTTAGATTGAAGAATGTTGGCACCTGAAACACTAATCATCCGGAAACCACTTATATATTAAGATGAAGACTTAAAATGTTCATTTATATTATTTGTGAACCATGTCACCTGCCATTTTTTTTTAAATATGGAGCCCCATACAGAAATGATGATTTTTTTGAAACAGTTACTAATTTTGGCATCAAAACTAATTAAATAAATATACGAGTAGAATTATTATAGAATTATTACATGGTGCAGAATTTTCCGACTATGAACCAGATTGGTTACAAAACTAATAAGGAACGAACCTTTTTGATAATTATTTCTGTCAAAAGACACGGTTTATCACAACTGCAAAATTCGTCTATCGAGACAAATTCATCAAAGGTGATCAATATTCTAATATCACACATTAAACTTTATTCTTTTAACAAGATTTCCATTCTAAAGAAAATTTCTATGAACAGTGTATATTCATTTTGCATTTATGCACAGACTGTCCAGCTAAGATTGATGTTCAGAAGAACCTCCCAGCAGCTGTAAGAGACATGGTGAAATGTGAACAGCCTGCTAACTGTTGGGGAATCGACTGCTGTCTTCAACTGACCTTCAACATACCACTAGGAGATACCAAGATAACAAGAAACATCACATTTTGGTTCAAACTTGACCCGTGTGACTTTTCTCTTGACATTGGTTTTGGTGGGAAAACTCTCCTCAAGACTTATTTGTTGGAATATGAATATGGTAAAAACGTTATTCTGTTTAAACATAAAATTTAAAACAAATGATAACAATACTATGAACATGATTTAAACGTGTTTGTATGTTTCATATAGGAAAGCAACAAAGTTTAACTCTTGGGTCAGGGAGCCCACCACCATTGCAAATTAAGTAAGCATTTCAGATTCATGTAATTTATCATTAATTAATTTTGATATTTTTTGTTTCCACTTCTGATTCTATGACCAATTTATTTAATCAAAGTAGAAGTAAATGCATTGCATAGTGTATGTGCAGGTAGAAATTGTTCAATCATTTGCAAGTTATAAAATTCTCACCCGTTTAAAGTTACAGAATTGACAAAATGGAGGGGAACAAAGGATTCATTGTGGATGTTGAGATATTCATCTGTTTTGACTTTGATGGAAATCTTATTTGTATTCCTACTAATAACGGACTTCATCTCCTAAAAAGTCAAGAAATTCCACTTTGTGATAAGCATTTTCCTCATAAATTCAGCAGTAAGTCATATCTATTTCAAGAACAGAGTTACTGTATACGGTTATTTTAAGATGACTTAATCTAAGATTTAAATAAAAAAAATTTTTCATGAAATGAATTTGGATTCAAGACAGTTGTGGTCAAAGACACCTTAATCACTTTATTTTTCTTAAATAACATGTGATTGCATTATTTGACACTGTAACAAGGCTTCTTTTGTTTAATTGAGATAGATAATCAATTAAGCAGCAATTTTCTCTTCTGTGATACCCAACTAAATTCTATTAAACTCTACAGAAAACACACTTTGGATAAGTTGAATTGGAACTTAATTTGTTGAAACTATGAACCCAAATACATAAAATGGTCACACAAAACTTGCACAGTTCTGAAAAGAAATATTTAGCCAGATGTCTTGAAGAAAAAATAATTAAGTGTTTTTTTATGAAATTAACGAGTAATATGTTCATACGCAGAAGAAACAATTTTAAGACATCATATTTAAGATGAGATTCATTACGATATCATACATACCCTTGAGTAACATTACCTTGAATTTGTGAGTTTTCGGTGAATAACGTAGAAAAATGAAACATTGTCTTGATATGTTTCGTGAAATCATAAAAAATGCAAGATCTACGTACAGTGCTGCCATCATGAATGTTGAAAGGAAAGACGGGATATAATATAGGATGGGATGCACGATGCACGATGCGTAATAGAAATAAATAAGCTAAACGCAATCGTGTCTTATCCCATATTACCTGCATCCTATAGCCAAAAAGATTCGAGAATAAATTCCAAATTGATTTTGCGAAACGAAAATAAATGTAACATGAAATGAATTTGTCATACAAAATGAAACATAATAGAATGAATATATACGTCATATATTCACAAAGAAGTAGGAAATGGATGTGCCTGTAATTTTTGTCAAGTCTGGCATAGCGTAAGAATACAGTAACGGTGAAAGTTTTAGTTTTCACGATGCAGCTAAAAATTACTATAGATAAAAACAATTGTATTACTTCGATATTGCAACAAGAACTTTAATTACTACACGATAATAGACCGAAGTGTATGCTCATTACAATGACTTATGAATTTATATTTAAAAAATCCAAATGTCTTCAATACAATTACGATCTATCTTTTATTGATTAATGAAGTAATTATAATTTTCTATATCGTATTTACATATATCGCCAAACAGATTACCCGATTTCTGGTAATCTCAATGATGGATAAATAAATCATACTGAAAGAATTTAATAAAATGTTTGTGTAAGAAATAGAGTCCTATTAATTTACAATAATTATTTATAATAATTTGCAATTTTAGCGATTTCAAGACTTAACGTCAATTAAGAAAAATATTTCCCTACCTGTTTGTTTGCGTATTTTATTACACTCCGCGTACGATTAAATATTTACCGATGCACATGTAAATGCACAGGTTACCTCGTTTTCGTTATTCATCCTAGCTAGGTTACGATAGGATAGAATAGCATAGAGCTTGTTTTACACGTAGGATAGGATGCACGATACTGGATATAAGATAGGATAGAATTTCTTTGACAACTTTTTCCGATAGCAGCTAGCAATGTACATGTATACATAATAAATCTGAAATGTTCTTCAAGATGTTATAAAAATTTTATTTTGAGAGGACATATATTTCTGGACACATTTTGCTTGTTACATAGTAATTGTTTTGAGATTTTACAATGTTTGTAAAAAAAAAAAACAATTAATACACATAATTTTCTTAAAATAAATATCAGTTTCATTAACGTGAACATTTTTAATTGATATAAATTTTGACACATAATGTGTCTTTATTCTTGTTAAATTAAAACTGGATACTTATATAAGTTATGGTTTTTAAAGCGGTAGTAGAAATTAGATAGGATGCCATTCGTATTTTGCCCAGATTTTTCACTGAGCGGGTGGATGAGGGAGAAATCATTGGATCTAAATGAACAACTCGCAGAGGGAGCAGTCATGCTTCTCCTGGACCAACTCAATCTGACAGATTTTTTCCAGCGACCTAAATGTGACAGAACCAGAGCACCGTACATCCCGTCTATTCAAGGAATACATAATGGTATACTGATAATGCTACTTTGTTAATTTTTTTTATACATTGTATTCAAAATCATATGAGATCAAGACTATAATGATTTAATGATACTGTTTCAGAGTGTCCCAAAACAATTGCATTCCTGCCCTCACAGATCCCAGACCCAATGTCATGTCACATCCCAGACTACTGTACAGGTGTCGAGTGCTGTGCTGACATTCCTGTGCTGGGTCTTGGTCTCCATGTGTCCGTCTTTCTGGATCTGGACAAACTGGAGCTCCGGATTGGATTGGAAACAGCAAAGGAGACTATTAAACTCAATGACTATGTGTGGGGAGAAGTCAAAACCATTGTTGTGGCTGATGGCCTCATTAAATTAAGGTAAATAAATGTAAAATATTTCAGTACATATTAATCGCTCATAATACATGTAATAAGTAAGTGACAAATGTTGTAAAAGTGCACATTCACTGAACATTTTGTCGAAATATAATGAGTTCAATGATTTACTATAGGTGGTTGGAGTGCTTGTTTGGTTAAAGTATTCAAAACTTTTTTTGTGGTGATTTATTCATATGCTTAACATATTTTCATATTTTTTAAAGATTTAATGAATTGTAATATGTAAAAGTGACCGTTTGGCCGAGTGCAAATATTTTGGTTTAAACAGAGACAATATCTTTTTAAAATAAAGTCGGTTGCCTTGTCCGGTTCGTAACTTGAATACCCATTGACATTAACATCTTAAACTTGGCACTGAAATAGATAGTATTGAGAAGAGGTGCACGAGACCAAAACTTTGGACCATGGCTTTCAAGGTCAATCGTTTTCTTAAAAATCTTGTCTGGACCAGAACACAGGACTCCTTAAACATACAAACTGTATTTTAACTTGTATCATAGATAGCTATTATATAGCTGAACAATCGCAAAATTTTGGACCTTGACCTTATATTTTTATTTCAATGTCAAAGTAGAAAAAATATTTTTAGTAATTTCCTGAATATACTTTGACGGAAGGACTTTAAACTTTAAACAAAGATCAATATTAATACAGTGAGGTTTGTGGTTGTTATATTTATTTCTTGGGCCTTTTCTTTATTTAAGGTCAAATTAAGACCAAAAAAAAATATTGTCTAAACTATTTTTTTCAAAATCCTTTGAGTTAAATATTTCAAACTAAGAAGATAGTAAAATTATCTAGAGAGAAGAAAAAGTAACCCATGAACTCTTTGACCTTGACCAATTTGTATTTCAAGGTCAACCATCAAAACATTTGGAATGGGCCATAACATTAGCTTTCGTTACCAAACAGCCTTCAAAATTATACCATAGATAGAAGATCAATTACGTTGCTAAATCAGACTTAATTGTTTAACCTTGACCTATTTTGTCTTTCAGGGCCAAACATTTTCTGAGAAATATAATCTGGGCCATAACATTTGATTTTTGATTATACAGACTTTAAACTTGTACAATAGGCACACCAATAAAAATTTGAGTCTTGACTTAATAATTTTCTGAAGGGAACATATTAATACACTTAGATGCACTGCTGTTATATTTTTTACCTTGACCCTTTTTTACCTCAAAGTCAAATGAAGAAAAAGTCTAAAAGAATATTTCTGAAGATAACCTTAAACTCCTTTGCCTGAAAGACCTCAAACTTGATACATCGATAGATAATATAATGAATAGTTTGATCTATCAAAATCTTTGACCTTTACTTCTTTGGAATCTTAAATCCATTCTAGATTTTAAAATAATCATCCAAGTTATAATAATTTCTTTAAAAAAGGAATCTAAATATAAAATCAATTATAAAAAAATGCTTAATCATAAAAAATCTTTTTTGAAATAAAAATCCAGTGTTTGAAGAGGTATTGTAATTATTATGCAAAAGATATCTGTGTTTTGTTTATAATAAATGACCATCTAGATACGTGGTTTAAACTGGAAAGCTTTATTGTTTTGTTTTTTTTTGCTAAAAGTAATCTTAATAAGTTTAAGTTATTTCACCGCAGTTAGATACAAATTAAAATGTTTAGTTTACATCATCTTCACTTCTGAGTTCAAAATGTTTTACAAGCTTACATTCATGTTTATATGAAAAAGGGGGAAATATTTCAAATCAGACTTTGTTGAAAAATATATATTTATTGTGGATCTATCATCCTTTCCAGGTTAAGTGTAAAACCAATAACCAATGAGAATGTTTATGTGTTCAATGTTCATGCATCTGTTTGTCTGAATGGAGGAGACTGCTCCATTGACATTCCTATCCTCAGTAATACAAGGTTACCAACGATAATAGCCTTTAATACAGAAGAGAGCAAGAGTAAGCGTTTATTGGCATATATTATATAAATGTTTAAATAATAGTCGTATTTTCAAATTTTTTTTTTTCAATTTAAAAATGAACAATACTTAGGACAGTCTAATAACTTATTATTAGTCCTAAATGTGCTAATTGCTGTGTTTAATCATTGCTTTTGAAAATTAAAAAAACCTTTATATTTACAGACTTTTCTTTCACAAACTGGTTAAAAGAAATGGAAATTCCATCAGTAAATGATCTAAAAGACAATGCTAAAACATTGCTGCTTCAACAGCTGGGCATTGATCAGTATCTGTCAGACAAACCATGTGATGCAGGGGAAGAATTGTACTCACCAAGTCTTCAGGGATGGAAAAACCGTCAGTATATAATTATATCGAAAACCTTGAGGAAATTTTAAATTAATGTTTCAATTAGAAAAAATATGTGGTAAAAATAAGAACAAAACTTTCATAGTAGATATTTTGTTTTTATTTCTGTATTTTGTAGATTGTCCTTTGGATTGGGTTGTTTTACCAGAAATCACATCCGACAAAGTGAGATGTGGGCTGTCCTCTAACTGTACAAGGATAGACTGCTGTGTGGACTTCAGCCTCCTGAAACTCAAGCTTCATTTCTTCCTTCACTTTGACAGGTGTAACTATGTCATCTCTGGAGGAATAGAAAAGAAAACATTTAGCTATGGGCTGCTAGATTTTAACTCATTATGGGGTAAGTAGTAAAATATCCAAACAAAAGCTAAATTCAATCATTGTGTTGTATTTTATAATCTTACAGTATTTGTGTACCCCTCTCTTAAGAAGTAAAAATGATCTTCAATCATCTTTAGTCTTTAGGCCATATGTTCGCTAAAGAACTTTTTAATCATGAAACTTAATGAGTCATGTCCGGCCAATCAGTGTATACTACATATATGCTTTGAAATGGATTAATATCAGAGCTTACAAATAGGCATACTTTTATTTGGATGAAACACGTATTGCCTTAAAGTACACTATTCTTACCATGAATGAAATTTCAAGAAGATTTCTAATACAGCTTTAGGTTACAATTAAGCAACATCACCAATATGTAAGTTATTAATTTGAAATCAATGTTTTCATTCCATATGATTAAAAAAATTGTATTTTGTTGTAGGCAAAGAAGTTTCAGTTTATGTCGCAAATGTTATATTCATCAAGTAAGTCATAATGATTTCATAGATTTTAACAATTCAAATACATATATGTAAGACATCAATCACCGAAGGTTAAGATTTTTCATTTACATTTCACCGAAACTTGGATCATCTATAAATGTTTTTATAAATGCCGAAACGTGACTATATACTATTAGGGCATTATCAATAATGATATTAAAGAATTTATATTCCTTTATCACATAAATGTAATATTCAACTGGTTGATTAATTTTGTATTTCAATCATACTCTGTATAAAAAGCTCAAACTTTATATTTCAAGGTTTAAAGCAATTAAATTGGAGGTTTCCAAGAAATATGTGTTAGACATGGATGTTTCTGTGTGTCTGGAACCTGGTCATTGTGATTTAGATGTTTCAATTCTGGATCAAGTACTAATTCCAATTCTCAATTGTGACCTAACAATGGACTTTGATGTGAAAGGTGAGTTTTGCAGAAATTATTTATCAAATAGGATGTAATTTTCTGCCAGCACTTTATACTTATCAAAATATAAAGAGTCAATTGCAAACAATTGTTTTTACCCATCTAGTGAGGGTAATCGTATTCAAAAATCCAGACATGGAAACTTGTAAATCCGAATATGCAATTGTGTTGGTGTATGAGTCTGAAGATAAAAGTGTGTAATTCTGATTGAGTAACCTATAAACTCGAGCATAAACACATGTAAGATTTGACTCAGTTCCTTCGTATGATGCACATTTTACAGCTTAATTGTTTTCATTAGTTAATTAAACCTTCAACTTTGCACACAATTAACCCGTAGTCTCTGCATTCGAATCTTCAGGCTCGGCAATAGCACATCTGACATGTGACATCTGACATGATACAAAATGACAAATGTAAAGTCAACAAGTTTGTCAAATTTTGACTTGGCCTTATATGGCAACTACGGAATGGACGAAAAATAAACATAATATTCAGCTAAATTGTTGCAATAAGCTTTTAATGAACGACACTCTTTCTATCGAAAATATACCGGTATTAGATTTAGAAAAATAATTGGGGTATGATTAAAAAATGGACCAAACAGTAAAAGGTTCATATATATATATATATATATATATATATATATATATATATATATATATATATATATATATATATATATATATAAACCGTTGCCGATGTGACAAATTATATAATTTCTGTAATATAAATTTTATCATGGTAATATACGATAAGAGTTAAAAAGAAATGCAGAATAAACAATTTGACGTGTAATTTAAACTGGAATATAAGTTAATCTCTTTTTTAGAAATTAGATGGATCACGAAATTGTCTAGGGTGGTGAATATATTTTGAGCGACATGGGGTTCGGAAACCGCTGTGAGGTCCCATGTAACTCCCTTGTTTCTGCATTCTAAGAATTTTGAGAGAGAATTTTCAACCGGGTTTTCCGGTAATTGAAATAGTGAAAATGGCGGGCAGGCGGGCGAGTGGCTGCCAAAAGTGTACCCTTTTTGTACCGAAAACTCCTTGTACCATTTTTAAGGTGGCTCTATACACCCACAGTTTTTCCAATTTTCAATAGAAGACCACAAAACATATACTTATCAAATATTAAAATGATGATAGGGATACAATAGGTATTTTTTTAAAAAAAAATTAAATATTTTTTCGTGTTTTTGTAAAATAATTTTTAAAAAGTTAACTATTAACAAATTGAGAGAAATGTTTTTGTCATATGATGGATATTTTCTTCGGACATCTAAAAAAATATAACACTTATTAACATTCAAAAATGTTATTATTGCAATTTCTTTTAGTATTTCACCAAAATATAATTTTTCATACTTTCTTACTCTGTTCACAAATCATCTGAAAATGCTGCTTGATGTTACAATAAAATGTATTTTAATAAATGTGACATAAACAATTGAATGAAAATCATTGCAAATAAACACAAAAAATGTTTTAAATTTTATTTGGTATGAAAGTTCCTCAGGTAAGAGTTATCGTTCCTTCGTCCCAAGGCCCAAACACCTTGGGGACTATTCATTTCTGAGTTGGAGAAAATTTCGTAAATATCATATTGGAATGATAAATACATACATATTTCATTAAAGGCCTATATAAGTGAATATATTCGCATTAATGCAGAACTAAGTCAAATAAATAAAGGGGAAAATTAACAAATAGGATTTATGTATCCCAACCTGAGAGCAACCCTCCCATCTCTTAAGGTGGTAAAGAACATCTGTCGATATTAATGTGGATAAAAGTATATTATAATTGAAATACTTTCACCGGTTTAGAATTTTCTTTCACAGTATTCAACCAAAAATACGTTTTAGAAAATTATGGAAAGTTAAAAATTTTATCGTCATCAACGGGATTCGAACTCATGACCTACAAGTTTGTAGAGAACCCACTAACCCATTGCGCTACGCTGTAATATGACAATGATGGGAAAGAAACTTTAAACAATTATACTTGATTTTATTTTTCATTTCGACCAACTTCACTGAGTCTGCATTGAACCGACATTCAGGACTTCATACTCATATCCCGTAATAATTGCTTGAAATAAGAAAAAATACAAATTTTTACTTGCATGATGAGGTGGGATGACGCTTCTTATGTCTCATATTAATCAATATCTCATAACCAATATCTTTAAATAGTTTGTTTCACTTATTGATAACTTTGCAACTCAGTCGTTTAATCCGGGTGGCCGACCCTGTGTAATTTTTCGCCGGGGGGGGGGGGGGGGGGGTCTTGTCCCAACAGTGTGGTAGCGATAAGGATGCTTTAGAGATATTTTTTATTCAGCCGAGCTCTATACTTTAACTATTTGTGTTGCATATACTTTAATAAAAATGTGTGTATATCTGTATTCATATATATTCACACAAAGTCATTACATATGTATTTTTTTTGCCAGTTCTAAGAAGATATCTGAAGCCGATCAAATTCTTCACTCACATTTTTATACATTCTCTTGATAAAATGTACACCGAGCTCATGATTTATTTTTTACGAAAAATAATACTTTCTAAGAAATGTTAACGTTGTTGTCCATAGATAAAATGATTATAAGCCTACCAAATATATATATTTTTTATTTATTCCGTCCCTATTCCGGCGATTACGGCATGCCTTTACCTGCAGCTAGCCTTTTCTATCGGTGACGTCACTTCTTTTATATATGGCCATGTCAGAATTTGACAAACTGTACAATGTCAGCCGTGCTATTTCAGAAAAAAAATACAAATGCAGAGACTACAGATGGAAAGTGTGTATTATAATGGCGGTTTACATGTATATAACAAACAGCATTTTACAGCTGCAATTGTGCTTGTGTAGGAAAAATTAGCTCGAAGGCCTCTAAAGTGTCTATGCCTGAGTTTTATAGGTTATACCATCAAAATTACACTCATTCATACTCAGACTTACACACCAACACGATTGCATATTCGGATTTACAGGTTTCCAGGTCTGGATTTTTGAACACGATAACCCTTCATACCCATCAAACCTTTTTATGTTTTACTACGATAAAATTCAACAACAAAACTTCAGTCAGCTGATATATAACTCAAAGGTAATGATAAGGGGACTGAATTGCAGGTCTCTGCAATTCAGCCATCTTTCCAGACTTTCCAGTTCACATTCAGTTGAGTGAATGGTAAAAATTCATGTTATATTCGTTATAACATTATAAAATAGTCGTAATTGATAACAAAAATATGGTTTCCAATTTTGGTCAATCAAATGTCCAATTTGCTTTCTGATAATTGGTCATAGGAAGACAAGGACGCTTTGCTACGATACATGTATCTTTCATCTATAATCTTTGAAAATATAAAGGTTTTATGCTGAATGATATGTATTGCATTTTCATTATATCATGAGCTTTTTCACTTCAGGATTTTCTCTCTCCAACTGGATGAGTGAGCAAGGCCTGTCATTTGATGGTAGTTTGTCCACATCGCTGGCTGCTGCTCTGTTCAAGAAGCTAGGCATTGATTCCTTTCTGAAGGACCCTTCATGTGACAGGACAGAGTCGCCATACAGCGTCAACAAAATCCTACAGAGTGGATGGTCCTCAGGTACTCATATCGCATGGACTATTTTATCTCCACCATTCTTTTTAGAAGTCTGAGATTAGACAGTATATTTGCATGTTCCTAATCAAAATTATGTTTTTATTCTTTTATAAATATCAACGAGCATTTGATGTATATATATATATATATATATATATATATATATATATATATATATATATATATATATATATATAAATATATATATGTAAATTACTCTTTTATAGAGTGTCCAGCTAACATTGATTTACCAAAATTAAGGGGAACAACTGCATGTCATATAAAGAACACGTGTACGGCCATTAAGTGCTGCGTGGAGGTAGGGAGGGTGAGCAGGACGTTTGAGGTGGAGCTTGATATAGACTTCTGTAACCAGAAACTGACTTTTGCAGTAGAGAAGCTAACAGACACAATCTCTCTGCAAGGATTTGAATATGGTAAGCTTTTAAAAATGAAAATAACAGTTTTAAGAAATAAATGTTTTAACTTGCCTAAGCTTGATAGTAAATATGTGAGAAAAAAAAATAGCATTGTTTTAGTAATTAAGTAAATAATGAATTGTTCTCATTATAAATAGACTTAGCTCTGTTAAATATTGTAGGTAAACGGAGAGAAATTGTCATCAAGGGTGTCGTAAAGTTGTGGTATGATATACAACATTCTCTTTGCACATTTTTTAGCTTACCTCAAGAGAGGTTTTTTGTATCAAAACGTGACTGTTGTATGGAGTTTTCACGTCAATATTGTTATATTGTTGCAGGACCTTTAATAACTTTACTCTTTCTAATTTTTATCAAGAACCACTGATCCAATATCGACTTAAATTGGTACATCTATGGTTTATGGTTTCATGTTTGTATAAGAAGCAGGTCAGATTCCATTGTAATATAAGGTTGAAAATTAGAATAAGCGATAATGGGATGAGTTTTCAAGTATTCTTCTCAGGAACTCAAAAAGTATAACTGTATGATATTTTAGAAGTTTTAGATATGTTAGAATCACAATTCATTTTTGAACAGGAAATTGCCTCGAAATGAATTCAAATTCTGTAATGAACATGTACCAATTTAAGTCGATATATGTACCATCTGTTTTTAGGAATAAGAGTTAAATAAAACCAAATTTAAAAAAAATACTTTCATCAATGAACTATGAATTATCGATTTATGTAGTAATCAAAGTGTCTAATTAATACATAAAACCGAAAATCTTTAGAACGAAGTAACTTATTTACCTGAGCATTGGTAATATTAAATCGTGCGCTGGGTGTACACAACGGGTAAGCGTGTAAAATTTTGTTTTCATTTTAGATCTGTTTTATAATGATTAAAACGCAGATAGAGAGCTTTTATAAATTGTTTAAACATTTTCGATATAGATGGTACGGGATAGGATACGATAGAGTATATCTTATTTGCAGGATATGACGCAGAATAAAGGGTATTGGATAGAATAGGGTTGCTTTGTCAACTCTCACTATAGTAGCACTGTATCTGAAGTAAATTAAAGCTTAATATAAAATGAAACTACATTTAGAATATTTCATTTTTAGCTCAGTGATCACAGCTGAATGTTAACAACCCTTCTTTGTTTCTTATCATTTAATGTTTCTTTTTTTTCTTTTCTTTAAATATTTACAAGCTCTATATCGAACATCACGTGGAAGGATTTATTTATCAAATGTTGTTTTATTATGCATATCTTTTAAAACAATCAGAAAACACCAGCATTGATTATCAATAATTATACATAGGGGGATGTTACGTACCAGAGGTTTTCGAGCTGTCATTTGGTTTCATTATCCTTCTCCTACTATTGCTATTTGTTTCCATATTATTTTTTTCAAATGAGAAGTGGGCAACTAATATATGTTGTAAATTTAAGTTTCAATCTCTTAGTTGTTGTGCTATGTTCAAATATTTACACTTGCAACTGTTTTCCTTTACATAACACTGAGAAAAAATCGTTATTATTTGTTATGCAACAATTAAAAGGTATTAATTTTAATGTATATGGGGATATAAACGTGATCATATCTACCATAAAGCCAAAAAGGCTTCATAGGATTTGATCACGTGACCAATCCGTACTTATATTCCGATAAACATAACAAAATGAATCATTATTTCTTCAGATAATGCAAATGATTGATATATAGTTTTTTTTAAAGATATACTCTGTCAATATGCTTTATCTAAAAATGTTTGGAAGCAAAGTAGCGCTTGATTTATTGGATTTAGAACAGCAGATATTTATATCTTATTCTGTTTTGTAACGCACAATAAATCGATTTAGAACATGAAATAATATATCATGCATTTATCAAAACATTCTTGCAAAAATGTTTCTTTTCTAGCTTTACAAGAAAAAACATATCTTGTTTCTCATTAAACAGGTACACTATATGGGATCATAAGGGAGAGGGAGTGTATGTAGTGACAATGGATCTCGCTGTGTGCTTTGAAGATGGAGGGGACTGCTTGATCAACACAAATGTCCTAGATCAGGCCAAGCTCTCTAAACAGACCTGTGTGTGGGGAACGTCATTCCTGAATCCAAGTATCTATATTTGTTTTGTGACTGTGTTTAGAAATTCATGACAAACATCATTGTATTTGTTTTACAAATGCATGTTGCTTTCTATTTTTAAAAAATATGATCATGATAACTTTTGTGAAACTATTTGCTCATACTATATGCTTCGAAGCGTTGAGTAGAAGTTTATGGTTTAACGAGAATATTCATAATAACTCATCTGAAACGTACACCTACATAAACGTTTCATGCCATAGGTAACAAATACAATTAATAATATGAAAATCAGTCAAAAATATTTAAAGTATGTATTGAACAATAAAGAAGGTCTAATTTTGAGTATTTTTTCTTTTACCAATATGTTTCTTAGTTCAAATGAAACCAAAAATGATATTTTGTTAACACAAAAATATTAATTATCATTGTTAATGTTTTGTATCTCTCTATTACTCAACTCCAATAAGTTATGTCATTAATTTTTACAATGAAAAAAAAACCCAGATGTTTAAACGACTAACAGCATTAGTCCTGTTTTGTTCTTTATGTTATTTCATTGAGCAAAAATAATTTTATAGAACTAACAAATAATCGTTTTTGAAAAGGAATTACGGATGTAAAAGCTACAAAATGATTATTCTTTATTTATAATAAGAACATCTTTCATTGAATAAATTATTACAGAATGTTGCTTTATAAGATTAGTTATTAGTTAAGTAATAAGATAATGTCATGTTTTTCAGATTTTTCCCTTGAACAGTTTATGAGAGACAGCGCAATTTCTACCTATGATCAGATAAAGGGCCTTGCTCTAGACAAACTAAAAGAGGCCCTGGGTCTTCCTACATTCTTAGATGATCCACCTTGTTCAATGACGGCTCCTGCTTACACTCCCAATGTCAACGGCATTAAAAAGGGTTAGTCCTGCTTCATAGTATTCTAATATATAATGAAAAATACATTTGTATTTTTGTTCAGATAATCCAAGTGACACTTAGGGGACCTGTTTCTATTTGTTTATTTTTTTTATGTTTGTTTGTTAAATTCAGTGGTTGAATTGGCATATACCCAATATACCGTAATTTAAAAGTTTTTTTTCACTATTTGACATCTAAAGGAAATTTAAATACATGGTAGGATGCACAATTTCAAAACTTAAGATCAAATATTATTCACTTGTAGTTGATATGCATTTATTTGTTAAAGATGATCTTGCCTATTTATGGGCATCCAACTTTGTGAATCGTAAGGAGGAGGAAAGAGTTCTTACCTGATTTATTAAATTCTTTACCTTTGGTCTATTAGTTAGGGTGTGTGGGGCATTGGAGGATAGTCTCTAGTGGTTACATGTATGAAGTGACTATGCACTAGTGAAAACAATAATCTCGTCAATTTTGGATTTCATAGGCATACTAAAAGTATATGTTTAGGATAAGCAAGAATATCTATCAATTGGTGAAACTCATGTCCCTTGGGTAAGGGATAGGTGAACTTCCTAGGAAATTATTTGTGACTTGTATTGTTAGATAGTTATAAGTCCAGAGAGTTTTATTTTTAGAAGTATTTAATTTAAAACCTTTTTAACATTTTATAAACCAACATTTGTTTTCCTTACTTGTTCAATAACTTGAATTGTGCGCAGATTTTAAGCTGCCTTTTTGCATAAATATCTTAAAATTGCAATACAATCATAAGTTTTGTTGTGTTTAAGCATTTTTAGACTATTTTAGAGTGCCAAACACAAATATATGACAATATTTCATATATCATTTATGGATTTTGTTTATCGTTCTCTGCTGCTATCAAATGTTTTTTTTTCTCATTTTTAAAAAGTTTTGCCCTGTACATCTGACTTAATAAATAAATATGCGCCTACTTTAGAATGCCTGACAAGGAGGTCATATCTAATTTCATAATTAACCATGTAGGTCATTACTCTCCATCTTCTGGTCAATAAATAAAATCAAAAACAAAAAATCTCAGAGCTATTTATTTTCATTATCCTTCATAACTAGATAAACCTTGTTTTTCAGTTTGAAAATAGTTCTCTACCACTTTGGGTTGCATGAAATGATCATTGGTGTGCTTTATTATGTGGTGACCGTTAAGAAATAAGGGCCTTTCGTATTCTTTCGTATTGTCATAACCCATTTCCGAACGAGAGGGAATATACTGTTTCATCCTTGTGTGTTCGTCGGTGTGTCTGTGTGTCTGTGTGTGACACAGTTATTTAGGGACTTATGTTCGCAGAGGCTTGAACTTTACTACATTTAAGCTTGCTTTATGGTGGGGTTTATTTTTGTAAGAATCTGATGCCAACCCCCTGTCTTTTCCTCCATATTTTCATAACAATTTTTCGTCGCAATTTTTTCACACGCTTAAGCATTGGGTCACATACTTTACATTACTGAATAGGAGGTGTTATCGTTTAGCAGAAAGTATAAACACTCGCGAGTAGACTAACCGCTTTTGATGTTAAAGACATAAATCATTGATAACATTAGTTTCCAAAGTCAAACTGTTTTATAGTATACATTTTAATTTATTAACAGTGTGTTCCAAAGACCTCTCTCAGTCAGACTCTTCCCTTCCACTCCTCCCTAGTAACATGGTGTGTCAGATCACAGAGTCCTGTACTGACATTGACTGTTGCACCAGAGCTGATCCCATCCACCATAACCTCCATGCTTACCTTGATATAGACCCGTGTAACTTCAAAATCAAGTTTGGTATTGACAAATTCCAGTTTGAGATATACATGCAAGACTTTGAGTTTGGAATTGAAAAAGATGTCAGACTGGTCAACGTTGTACGCATCAAGTAAGAATTACTATACTGTTTGAAAAATAATTTGTCTATGCTTATCAGTATTTTTAAACAGCAGAATTTCAAGAAAAAATGATACTAGGTTAAATATATACCTTTTCGGTGGATGTGTTGTAATTTCAGGTTCCAGATTTGGGATTTATCAGCTGAGAACCAGTATGTTGTAAACCTCAGATTCAGTGTTTGTTTCGATTTACACTCCTCTTGTGTCATGGATAAAGTCATCTTTGATGAGAAGCGCCTACCTAAGAGTGTTTGTGAATTTGCGTCAGCTGCTGAAATACAAAGTATGTGAGGATTTCATTATGTATTTATGATGATATACAGTTATGTTTATCCTGGACAAGCTTGTAGAATTTAATCAAATTGAGTAAAATTTAATAAATTGAAACTATACGTTGACCCGTGCGTGCACGGGTTGACTTATTGCAAATGATATCGGACATTTACAAAAAAATAGATACATCGACACACCGTATTGTTGATATTTACGTAACCAAGCTTTAAGACAAAAATAATGCTATTAATTTCACTACACTCTGCTTAGTTAGAATAATCTAATTCTGTCTCGGGACAGGCTTTCACCACAATTAAAATGCATCCAATATACCCAAAACGTAGCAGAAAAAATGCAAAATTGCTCCGAAACGATTTTGGAAATAATTAATGAGGCTGAATTGAAAATAACAGTCAAATTTTCATCTAAAAATGTAATTCATATTAATGAAGAATTCTACACTTTTTAACCAACGTTTTTTACTTGTTTTAGATTTACACACAATTTTGACATTCGGAACTCTCGGGATATTTCATAGTAAATGCACTGAGTTAGAGTTAGAGATAAGAGTCTCCCGAATTCCTTTGATGAACAGAAAATAATTTAAGACAAATTTTCAATGAAAATTTACACTTATTTGAAAAATCGTTTCTGAGTTTATCCAGGCAAATGTGATATTGTGGAAACTAAAGAGCCTGCCGAGACTTATCGTGAATGTAATGCGCATGTGCAAGATTGTAAAATCCAAAAAAATCCAGATAATTTCCGGACTTTTTAAAGCAATTTTCGTTGATTATTAATTGCCGAAGCTTCAAGTACCAATGATGTCTAAAATATATAAAACAAAATAAGTACTCTTCCGATTTCTCGGTATTAAAGCCCCAAAATTCGAGTCTATTATTTTAATATAGTAGTATAGATAATATGCGTAACATATGAAATACAATCATGAAAGACTATTATAATAGTACCCTGGTATTCTAAATACAATTTTCTCTACACACAAATTTAATTATATTACTAATGACAATTTATTCTGATTTAGAAAAAGTCATTGTGAAATTGACATTTTTCATAGCTCGTTTTCTAAACCTTTAGACTTTTCCTTGGAGGAGTGGAAGGCTTCCCTTGACATCTCAA
Organism: Magallana gigas; assembly: GCF_963853765.1. Taxonomy (NCBI): domain Eukaryota; kingdom Metazoa; phylum Mollusca; class Bivalvia; order Ostreida; family Ostreidae; genus Magallana; species Magallana gigas. The sequence goes on along the minus strand of NC_088861.1, from coordinate 2,752,645 downwards.
TGGACACACTTCTTCCAACCCTGACCGATCAGCTGATGGAGCACCTAGGTATAGCCGGCTACTTGTCTTGGCCACAGTGTAGTCTAGCTAATGGAACCACCAGTACTAATGGATGGATTGATGGTAGGAGATTGGAGACATTTTTGATGTACAAAAATACCTGCAAAATTGCTGCTTTTATATTAATTTAGATATTAAATGATTATTCCTTTTGTGTTCAGAATGCCCCAAATTAAAGCTGTACAAGAAACCAAGTCTAGATGGATTACCATTGACATGTTCCATAAGCTCTAAGTGTACAGAGATCCACTGCTGTCTACAAGTGAGGCCAATAGGAAGGAACTTTGAAGTCTACATTGACCTTGATCCATGTAACAAAACGTTGGTTGTTGGCATAGAGCAATACAGAACCAAAGTCAATCTTCTTGCATACACATTTGGTAAGACAATACATTTGTACTGCAATTATTATACAAAAATCAAGATAGTCCTGTCAAGGTTTTCACAAAGGATGATGGCATTGCTTGAAAAGTAACTAAGTAATTAGAAAGACTTGTTCTATTAACGAATCTTTAAATTTTGTGATACATGTAGTAAGTGTATCTATTTACACATAGCAAATGCAACAATCTTAAAGATTTAATTTGTCTTTAATTTTTTTAGATCACCTGAGCCAAAGACTCAAGTGATCTTTTCTGATCACAATTTGACCGTTGTCTGTCGTTGTTGGCGTCGTCGTCGTCGTTGTTGTAAACTTTTCACATTTTCATCTTCTTCTCAAGAACCACTGGGCCATTTTCAACCAAACTTGCCATAAAGTAGCCTTAGGTGAAGGGGATTCAGGTTTGTTCAAATGAAGAGCCACGCCTTCTTTCATAATAGAGAGAATTAGGAATTAGTAAAAAAGTAATGGTGTATTTTAAAAATCTTCTTCTCTAGAACCTATTGGCCAGAAAAGCTGTAACTTGCGTGGAAGCATCCTCAGGTGGTGTAGATTCAAGTTTGTTCAAATCATGATCCCCGGGGGTACTGTGGGGCCACAATTGGGAATCGAATTTTTTGCATAGGAATATATAGAGAAATATCTTGAAAAATTTTCTTCTCAAGAACCATTTGGCCTGAAAAGCTGTAACTTGCATGGAAGCATCCTCAAGTAGTGAAGATTCAAGTTTGTTCAAATCATGATCCCCAGGGGTACGGTGGGGCCACAATTGGGGGGTCAAGTTTTTACATAGGAATGTAAAGAGAAATATCTTAGTTTTGAAAATCAATTAAGCAAAAAAGCTGTTACTCGAGTGAAAGCGTTCTCAGGTAGTGTTATATATCTAGAGAAAAATCTTTAAAAATCAAATAAAAAAGGATGAAACTATAAAGCGGGGGGGGGGGTCAAATTTTTAAATTGGAAATAAATTTGATCATTCTCAAAAATATTTAGTATATAGTATTACTAATATGCAATCATATTGACATTTGTTGATTCTCAGTTGTTTAAACTGTGTTCCTGGATAATTGTTGTGCCACATATAAGGTTCAAAATTTGATGTAGGTTTATATTTAGCTAATTTTATTATGTCTAGTGTTGCTCAGGTGAGCGATGTGGCCCATGGGTCTCTTGTTTTGACAACTGACAATGTATAGTTTATATATGAATATATCTTTTTTTCAGGAAAGAAGGAAAGATTTTGGTTACAAGAATTCATAAAGATTGAGTAAGTAATGCATACCAGTTATAATAAACTGACTAAGGTTATGATTGTCCATTTCTGAATTTTCTCTACAGCCAGCTACATTGAAAAGATAAACCGTTTTATAGTTTTTGTAACAATTATATGTATCTTAGTCACAGTTTATTGACATGACAAATGCGTATCAGAACATTACATAAATGCAACGTCAGTTATCCATGTTGCACAGTAAGACATAAATGCAAAATTGTTACTCATTTAATTTTGAAAATTAATTTAGCAAGTAAAATAAATGGATGGATTGTTTACTAAACAATAGTTTATAGCTAATTAAATCATGTCTTAAGTTTTAATTATAAGTAGATCTGATGGTTAGTTTACTGACCATCTAGCTCCTAAATGATAATAATTTGATATCAATACCTTTGTGAATTAAATGACGGTAGTCAACTACGTCCTACGTGTAACAATAAGATTTACGAAGTAACAGTTGAAGGTTTTATATTTTAATTTTCAGAGAGGGTTTTAAATGTTAAATTCTTGTAAAATTTGGCTCCAATTTTACAAGACATTTTTCTTACAAATATACTTTTTCTATTCACGATTATTTATTTTGCGATTCACTTGAGATGAACTGGTCCGCGACGACTAAATATTTCGACCAAGCCTAATTAACACCAGTTTTTTTTTCAATCTTCCTGATTTTATTTTCTATATCTGATACCTGACCAACAAAATACGTTACCTCAAAAATACGTGGATTAAAAAGTCAAATCACATATACGTAGTAATCAATTTTTCTTTTAATTTCATGATTATTTTTTTCTCCTGAAAACCTACAGCAGGAAAAAAAAAGTATCTAATAAAACTTACTTGTCAATTGATTTCTAATCGACTTTCTTCCGTATTACTGTGGTATGCTGGAATGTTTTTTATATTGAAATGATGTGAATACACTACTAACCATTTTTAAAAGTGTTTTGCGCCATGAACTTAAATCAACAAATGCTATCCTTAAAAAATAAGGCATAAAAGCTTATGTATAGAGAAGCGCCAATCCCTTTCCAATTAAACTAAAGAAACAAAAAAGATATCCATACTGTGGAATCATTAGATTTCGTGGTGGCTCAATTTTCGTGGAATTCGTGGGTACCTCGCATCCACGAATTAACATCCTCCACAAATTAATAAATTAGGGTAATAAAGTCATATATCCTTTGTAGGTTTAAGAGAATACACGAAATTACGTCCCCACGAACCAGTAAAATTTAAGCAATCCACGAAAATTGGCCCCCACGAAATTTAATGATTCCACAGTATGTAAGTTACCTGTCATATACATGTAATAAAATTAACTAGTTTATCACAATCGAACAGTCACTGAAATTAGCGATGTTGCCTCCTGAAATTATTTCATCCAATTATAGATACACTATAGAAGATCTTATGGGAGCAGATAGATATATGGTTGACATCAAAGTTGAAATCTGTTTGGAAAAGGACAAGCCCTGTATGATATCCAAAGAAATCACAAAAGACTTGTATCTTCCTAAACTTGGATGTGATTGGTCTCTTGGCTTTTCTCGTAAGTTCATGATACATTCACAAGTTTAATACTATATTGCTATGTGACATTTCGTTCCAAAATCCTTTCGATAGGGTGAATGAGAAAATAAACATTATTTTTAAAATCAACTTTTCTCATGTCATGACTGTCATATCAGTAGAGTATTGCCATATTGTACATGTCTTAGCATTTCTAAAGATTCACTAAAAACTGTAATTCCTTTCGTAGTAAACATACATAGATGTTTTAAACATATGGAGTAGAAAGCATAGGTTACTTCTATATACTGTATTTTTTAGTTTTTTAAAAAAATGTTAAATTTTATACCCTCAAGATATGTGTTTCCAGGTTTTTCACTCAGTGATTGGTACAAAAAAGTGTCGGTTCCTGTTGGAAGTTTCTTAACAGCCACCCATCTTTCCCTTTTGAGGGAAGCTCTAGGAATCACCAATTTCCTGCTGCCTAAGGACCAACAGTGCAGCAGGATGTCTTCTGATTACAAGCCTGAGACCTCTGGACAGCTTGGATGGAAAATAGGTAATCTATACCCCATGAGTCATGGTGGAGCAAAATAATACATTTGAAACATTATTGAAGTTGATTTAGTGGACTAAACTAATTTTACAATACGTTCTGTAGACTGCCAAGAATCTATAGATAAGATGACTGAAATTGCAACTGACCTACCTCTGAGTTGTCACATAAAACACCACTGTACAGCAATAGAGTGCTGCCTAGATCTACAGAGTCCCCTCCAACAAACCATCCACTTCTTCATAGATCTGGACCTCTGTCTACAAACTCTGAAACTGGGAATAGAAAACTTGATGTTTGAAACAACATTACTGGCATACAAATACGGTGTGGTTTTATTTACATATTAATCCTACCAAACTTTATCTTTGTGCGAAAAAGTATGCAAATTGTTTCATGTGTATTTTAGATTTGGAAAAAACGTTTATAAAATGTACAAGATCACCTTTTTAATTGAAAAGATATACTTGTAATGTCTTTCTTTACAGGAACCCAAGATTATTTCAGACTAGCGGATTTTGTGCAAATTGTGTAAGACATTTATTATGCGATTGTAAAAACAGTATATTCATTTTGATATTATTTGATGATTTAGCAATATTGTAAAAATACTTCACTTGATTTAAGGTTTAAAATGGTACACTCAGTAAAAAGATGTTTTAAATTTCTTTCTTTTAATTTCAAAAGATACCAGATTGATGATGTAAATAAAACTTCTCTGGAAGTAACTCTAAGAGTTAAGATCTGTCTCGAGGAGAACTCCTGTTTATATGATGTAATGTTATTGGACAAGAGGAGGATTCCTAAGCCAGGATGTAGCTGGGATTTTTCTTATACTATTCAAGGTAAACTGTTCTTATATTAAAATGAGTAAAATTATACATATTGCATTTATTCAATTAAATGATAAGAGTAAATATTCCTGTTTTGTAAGCATAATCTATATATCTATCTATTTATCTATCTAATTAATCAATTCTATTGTTGTTATGTGTGTGTTTTTGGTCTATATCAAAAGTAAAGTTCTGATCTGTTACCCATTTTTTGAAATTAGATTTCTCATTGAAAAACTGGTACAAGGACATAGGAGCAAATATCAACTCCACATTGTCAAAGCTTAGTGCAGCTAAACTGCTGGAAGAGCTGGGCATCTCTAAATACACCCAGGACCCACAATGTCAGAGATCAGGCCCTGTGTACAGTCCACATGTTAACGGTTGGAAATCAGGTACTCCATCATTCACACCATCTTGACTATTTTTGGTATTTAGTCATTACATTTACTGTATAACTGTTACTATCTTTTTTTTATAGATGAATGCATAAATAGGAATAAATTAAAGATAAAATCAATTGCCTTTTGATTTTTGATTTGCATGTTTAAGTAGACAAGTATTGATTGATAATGCAATGAATTTTTATAAATGCTTTTACGATGCATCATTATATCTTATCACTCTTAATATCACCATATTTACCTTCAGTCTTGCCTTGGTGTTTTTATTTTATACATTAACCTTTTTCTCATATTAATTTTAGTAATTGCTTTTTGTTTAAGATCTGAGCTATGCTTTTTTACAGACTGTCAGATGGATGTGTTGACCAACCCAATCTCAGACTCTGTGACATGCTTGATCAAAGACACCTGCACTGCTGTCAGCTGTTGTATGGACATTGACTTCCTACAGAGGTCTTTTGAAAGCTACATCACAATAGATGCGTGTAATCAGTGGATCCATGTTGGAATTGAAAAACTGTCCTTCAACATCTCCTTCGATGATTTCCCCTTTGGTACATGGTTTAGCAATCATTTCCTTGAATTACTGCTGCATATCAAAAAAAAATTTTAAATTGATCCCAATGCTTATTTTTTGTATATCACTTTCAAAAATCCATTTTTTTCTTGTAGGGAGAGAAAACAAATTTTACTTGAATAGTGTGATTCGGCTAGAGTAAGTATACTTATATAATATTTGTTATACATTTCATCGATACTAATAAAGAAGATGGGGGAATAAGATGGGGCAAATGCCCATTCAGTTTAGTAGTGAAATACAATTTTGAATTTATTTTTTTCCAATTAAATCTATTCAAATATATTATAATACAAGTTTGCAAAAGCACAATTTCTAACTATATTCAGTTTTTAATATATTTAAGGAGGCCGATTTGGGTTTTTATGCGGAAAAACTACAATAGCTTAACTCTTTATTTTTTAACCATATGTAATTTAAACCAACTCTAGTTTATTTGTGAAGGTTCATGAAAATCGACCGTCTGGTTCTTTTTTGGGACCATCTCAAAATAGAGGTACATTTACTATAGGATTAAATAGGAAACTGCATTTTCCGCACATAAAAGCAGTTTAAAAAAATACTACAATAGTTTTTTTTCTGAAATTGTTATATATGATTAGTAATAGCTTTTCCTACCTTATATGTAAATAACACAAAATTCTACCGTCTGGTTTTTAGTGGGGGCCATCTCAAAATATTAAAATGCACCAAATTTTGCTATATATTTGGATCATCACGAATGATGATTGGTGTAATGGATTCATTCCAAAAATTAGGAAAATGTCCTCGAGGATAGTATCATTCTGTATATAAAATTTCAAGAGCGTACAATTTTTACTTTTTCTTTTATGTTATTTCTTATAACGTACTCCTACAAAGCTTCATTTTATCTTAACGTCATAAAAGCGCAATGGCAATGCTCCCCTACCGCACAACGTAAAAATCGTGTTAAAAATAAAAATTTCCTTTAACAATCTAAATATTTTTATCTGTATTTTGTTTATTGTGTTTAATTTTATAAATGATATCGAAAAAAAATCATAAGAAGTATAAATCAACTGTATTATATTAGAATGCGCAAAAACATGCGCAATGCAAACTAAAGTCGGCCTCCTTAACAAAAGATAAAAAAAATTGTTTGTAGTTTTGCTGGTATCAAACCCAAAAACATAAAAACCCTAGATATATGAGTTTAGCTTATGTCAGGTACTCTAACCACTGAGCCATTTTAGACACAACAAAGTGTGTCTTTTAAATATTATGTGTGACTTTGGTCACGAATTAACGGACTTTCAAAACTTTCAATTGTTGGGATACAAAATGATATTTTTAATGTACAGTGGGTCATCTCTCCACGTTTTTGTTGATTTAAATCGGTTTGTTTTCCAATAGACCTTATTTAGACTATGAGAAAAATATGGAGCACAGACCCACTCTATAAAAGAAAACGCCTTGAAGTTCTAAAAAATGACAGTATTTGCAGGTTTTGAAACGTAAACGCCTGTTTGTGTCAACTTATTCCAAGTATCGACCATATCTATAGGTTAAAAATAAATGATTTGTTAAATATATATTGTTTTAAATGAGTTTTTTTTTTAAATATTAGATTTATTGATACTTTAATTTTTCAGTAGCTTGTCCGACCGAGTATGGGCATTTTACACGCCTTATCCACCCATCTTCTTTCTTGCTTTTTTAAGTCGCTTGTTAGAGAACTGCACGACAAGTTTTATAATATTAAATTGCAGTTATAAGGTAGAAGACTTAAAAACAGAGAGGCAGTTCCGAGTGTCTGCAACCTTGAAAGCCTGTTTTGAATCATCAGGCGATAATTGTCTTGTTGATCTAGCTATCTTCAAAAACACTCTGGTGCCCAAGAAGATATGTGACTGGACAGAAGGATTTTCAACTGCTAGTATGAAACGTTATATATAAAATTTTGATATTTGAGGCTCCCTCTCATAGAAGAAATGAAAACTTAAGTGTTGTATCTTATCATTTTATTTCCCTTTTACTTTTACCAGACTTCAGTTTGTCACAATGGTACAAGGATCTTTCACTGACACATGGATCGATGCTCTCACAGCTCAACAGAGACAACCTTTTAGATCATCTTGGTATTAGGTCTTATCTGAACAAAGAACCATGTTCCTTTACCTCAAGTAAATACAGTCCAGCTAACAGTCAAGGATGGAAAAATGGTGCGTTGAGAAATGGAAATCAACTAAAATTAAAAATTTATCAATAAAATTAATGTCCAACATCTTCATTATTCTTTTTTCTGTTCAAGACTGTAAGGAAAACCTGGATTCTAGCTTACCTGCACTACCCTCCTCAGTCAGATGCTCCATACCTGACTACTGTACAGGTGTGACCTGTTGTGTGGCAGAGAACTCTGTTCTAAGGCACCATTTTACAGTGGGAGTTCAGCTGGATGATTGCAACCACATCCTGACATTTGAAGTAGAGAAGCTCAAAATTGAAATTGCCCTAAATGGTTACAACTTTGGTAAGATAAATTTCATGAAAGCTAAAAATGAATCATTGAAATTTTAGTTTTTTGACATTTTATTTGCAAGAAAAATACCGTAGGAGGTGTTGCCTGTTGATTTATCATTCCTCTCCTTGACATTCACAGTTCAAAAGTTTTCTTAATTCCTCAATGTTTTCTAGTTTTGAATGTAAATGAAGATTCTACAATAAGTTATTATATCTTTGTAGGTATGACAGAAAAGAGATACCTGATGAGTGTTTTGCATTTTGAGTAAGTGAATAGAATCAACTACTGTAAATGTATTATATTTGGTGTGTTTGATATTTGGCGGAGAATAGTTTTCGAACAAGTTGGCGAGGATTTGAATTAGCGTATTTTTGAATGTGCCTATTCTTATACATGCATGCTTGTCATTTAGCGATGAACTTGATTTAGCAGAAGCCGCATTCCGCAAAAAATGCTAAATAGAGCACACAGCCAAATGTGTTAAAGATGTGTATTTGTTTGACTTTATTACAAATTTAGCTGCAAGTATCAATTACAAAGTGATAAACATGTTGTTAAATTTATGTTGATTTTTGAATAGATTTAGAATTGATGACATACCACATGAAAAGCATTACAAAATCTCAGCCAGCTTAAAGGTTTGTTATGGTATTGGTCCTTGTGCTTTGGACACAATTGCATTGATTCAAGACTTCAAACTGCCTAAAACACTGTGTGAATGGGGAACTGGCTTCCTATCAGGTTAGTGTCACAACTATCAAATGATATTGAAAATTAAATCTATGAATGGCCATATTACCATGTTTCAATTCATCTTGAAAATACAATGTTAATATCATACAGATATAAACTAAAGGTTGGTGTAATTTCTTTGAGTAGAATTTTCCCTTGAAATATGGCTGAGGAACAAAGGACTAGACATGAAGACTGCTCTCTCTTCTTTGGATGCCTCCTCGCTTTTATCTTCTCTTGGAGTTTCAGAGTTCTTGAAAGATCCACAATGTTCAAGAACTTCATCAAGCTATTCAACAAGCAGCAATGGATGGAAAAATGGTACGAGTCTGAGTCCAAAAGTACCATGTATACATGTAAATGAAAGCATTATAGCTGTGTGAAAGTATACTAGGTATGATTCCAAAATATGTGTTGTAGACTGCTCAAGCACTAAAGGTATAACATTGAAAGTGTTATGATTAGATAAAAGTATACTAGATATGTGGTCTTGTGATAGATACTAGTCTGCCCAATCACTAATGGTCTATCATGGAAAATGTTATAAGTATACCATAGCCCTTTTTGATACATTGCAATTAACTTATTGTAGACTGTCTAAGCTCTTTTAGATATACTGCTATATATGTATTGTAGACTGTCAAAGCATCCCTACCCTGCCACCTCTACCCGGTTCAGTGTCCTGTCACATCCCAGACAGCTGTACCAGCATTGACTGCTGTGCTGAGGTAGCCTTCCTTGGGGGTCGCTCCATTAATGTCCAAGTACTCATGGATCCTTGTGAAGCCATCATGAGTCTAAACATTGAGAAAATGCAGTACAACATCACTCTGTTTGACTATAACTTTGGAACAACTGACCATTTTACACTGCAAGGAGCCCTCCGTATTGAGTGAGTAATAAATTTGATTCTTTTACCCAGTACATGTAGAAAACAGTTTAGTTTGAATACAGCTCCATCTGTACATTTGTAACAAAACTGTTGAAAATAAGAAATTTACATATTATATTAATTAGTCCGGCGATGTATATATTTATTTCATCGGCATTCGTATATTTGTGTCTTTTAACAGCTTCAACATCCAGAATCTGATAATGGACAGGAAATACCTGTTAAACATGAATCTGAGTGTTTGTATGGAGACATCTGATCTCTCTGTTTGTGTATATTCCATTGTGATTTTCCACAACACAATATTACCAAAACAGCTTTGCAGCATGGAAATGCCATATTTAAACCCCAGTGAGTTGTGAATGTTGTGAAAAGCTTGGAATTTAGATATGAAATGTCATGTCAATCCCATTATATATATATATATATATATATATATATATATATATATATATATATATATATATATATATATATATATATATTTCATTTGTATTAAGTTACCAAAAATGTATACATGTACTTGCATCATAATATTTTCTTGGCTATATGACAAGGTTTTGACCTCTCCTCATGGAAGACCACACTTGGATTTGGTTCCCTGTTGACACATGAACAGACTAAGTTGTTACTGAGAGAGCTTGGGGTGGAGGAGTATGTAGGAGTCGGCTGTTCTAGGAACTCTGTACCATACTTCCCACAGACACAGACTGGATGGAATACACCGACAGGTATGCAACAACTTAAGTATATGTGTGCAGATGAAGTTTTTACCTTCACAAAAAATTTATTTTTATATCCCAGCTTCTAAGTTTAATGTGTATGATAATATGTGAACTACAATAAAAAGACCACACACAGGTTGCTTTCTCGTTTTTAGCTCACCTGAGCTGAAAGCTCAAGTGAGCTATTCTGATCACATTTTGTCCGTCGTCCGTCTGTCCGTCTGTCTGTCCGTCTGTAAACTTTTCACATTTTGAACTTCTTCTCTAAAACCGCTTATCCAATTTCAACCAAATTTGGCACAAAGCATCCCTATGGGAGGGCGAATATAAATTGCAGATATAAAAGTCCGATCTGTATTCAAAGCGGAGAAAACCTTGAAACTGTAGAAAAAGGGGGGTGCATTTTTAAAAATCTTCTTCTCAAGAACTACTGAGTCCAATTCAACGTAGTTTAGCATAAATTATCCTTATGGGAAGGAAAATATAAATTGCAAAAATTAAGGGATAATTCTGTTTCAAATCTGAGTTATTACGAAAATAATAATAAAGGAAAGGCGTGTTTCAATCAGTTTAATAGCTTCGGTTTCGGCATCCGTTAAAGTGGGTAGGCAAATCTTGGCCAGGGCAAAACAAAAGATTGGCAGTTATTAATCTGCCAATCTTATTAAAATTTCAGGATATTTGATGGACCAGTATATTTGTATTTTCGCTGTAAATATTGCTGCAAAATAATGCGTATTTGGAATGGACGATTGCCGATTTGCTCCGGCTTTTATTTTGCCACGGCCAGGGTTGGCATACCCATTTTACCAAGACTCGTATTCCATACTTTTAAAACGAGGTTCTTTGTTTAAAGCAGCCATGACATTATACGAAAAAGGGTCGATCTGACTATGATGAATTTGCTTGTTGTGCAACAGTTCGCGTATGAAGGGAAATTTCTGAAACATGCAAAATATATTGGTGCCGATTTTGTGAAGTAAATTGAGGCTAAATATTTCAATGCGTTGACAGTTTTCACACATGACGTTGGTGTTAGCTTGTTCTGATTTTTGTTTCGTTTTCATTATTTATGCTTTGTAAACCTGGGAACTATCGTCTGTATTTCGTGATTTTTACGTATCAAATCAAACAGAGACTTCGGTAAATTAAACAGCTGACTGTTTACCTGCGCAAATTAAGCAAAATTTGATGTATCAAAAAAGTATTGAAATACAATTCATTCTATCGGTAATTCGGCATTATCTTTTGCGTAATTGTAGATTAATGCAATAGGTTTTGTTAAGATGCTCGGCATTTTCTCGAATTTATTCAGTTTAAATAGAGTTTGATACCGCTGACAGAAATATGTAGGTATATATACATGTATATATATGATTCATTTCGAAAAAATAAATTGTGTTCTTTATTTGTTGTAGTACATGTTTCTTGTGTTTAATTGTTACAATTTCTATTTACTAACCATATTTGAGTGTTCAGCTTCGAATTATAAGCAAGATACAGAGATTTACTCACAATTCTGTGTTTGTACACAGATCTTAAAAACTAAAGATTAAAAAAGTAAAAAATTTGTCAATATTTTTAAAGAAAATTTTCAAAGTCTGTTCGTCCAGAAACCAACTTTAACAACTTATTGTTTTGTAAACTTAACCTTTTTCGTCATTATTACTCCTACTGTACATGTGATCATTGACTGTGTTTGTGTACATTTGTATAAACTGATTTTGAACCTCAAATACCAGTGAACTGGTCTTGAGTGAATAAAAGAATTGAAAATCTTAGGCCATTCTTTTTTTCCATTTTAAATGCTGAATAGGAAATACCAAGTTAAAAATCTTAAGCTGAATGTAATAAACTCATGTGAATAAAATATGACTCAAACCTAGGCGAACTGGTAGCTCTGTATCTTGCTTATAATTCTACGATTGACGCTGAAATTTTGGTTGAACATTAGAAATTCTATATGAATTAGAGTATGTTAAATACTTGAACAAACAAAATAAAAGAATGATATTCTGTATATACCTACTCTCTGGGGCCCCCTCTTTATACAATGAATAATGTGAAATCTACATCAATTTTGATAGTTTTTTAGACACGAGTAAATAAAAACGACATCTTTAAAACAGTTTCCATCGTTCTGACACATTTCTGTTGCGGGGATAAAGTAATTATTGCTATTCCTAAGAAAATATCACAGCGGAAAATTATCCGGTTTGAACGCGAGGTAAATAACAGTCATTTAAATATAATGGAGAAGACAAATTAAATGTTTAAATGTTTTTAACTTGAGGAATTGAGCACATTGAGGTACAATTTTTTTTTCACATCTATACATGTAGGATTTTTTAAATAAAAAACAATAACTATTAAAATTTTTTTTAAATACAATAACTAGTAAGTAGTTGCTGAAAAAAATGTACCTATATGCTCTCATATATTTTGATCGCTTTACATAGTGGGGGGGGGGGGGGCAGAACGAAAATATAGGGAATTGGAAGTTAACAACTTAACAGTGTACCCCTACCAAATGTTTAGTTTTATATCTTGCGTAGGATGTTCTTATTCTGGTAAAAAATAGTATTTCATGAAGGAAGGTACAATGTCAAAGATTACGTGTATGCAAAAATAAGTGTAAAATTCGAATACATGTACTTTACAATATTTATTTTTTGTTATTCTACCGAGGGACCATATGGCACAATATCTTTTGAACGCCCATTGTTGCTCAGGTGAGCGATGTGGCCCCATGGGCCTCTTGTCTTTTCTGGCAATTAAATGTTAATATAGTTAATTTTTCTATTGCTTTCTTTTTTAGCATGCAAAGCACGACCCCCTATACTAACCAGCAACAGCATCAGCTGTCACATCAACGCTTCCTGCACAGGAATCAGCTGTTGTTTTGATGATGACATCACAGGATTGACCTACCAGATATCAGTCACTGTAGACTCTTGTGAAGAAACACTGGTTATTACATTGGAAAAAATGAAGTTCGAGATATCTTTGTTTGACTATCCAATGGGAACAAAAAGCACTGCTCAACTGTTCGGAATTCTACAATTGGAGTAAGATATTGAGATGTTTTTGAATTTATTGCACTGGATATCAAAAGGCGGGTTGGTCGATGCCACTTTTTATTTTCAATACATATTTTTTTAAATAATTGGAAAACACGGAAATTCCCAAGTAAGAACTTATAGATGTTTTCTTTAGGTAGTAAGAGTTTATAGCTAAACAAATCTTTAAAAAAATTAAAGTAGATCTGATGAGTATATTGTTGACCACTCAGGTTCCTTGAAGTTCTTAATTCTTTTTTACCAAAACAATAACAATGTTTAACTTTTACCGTTAGGTACATGATTGACGACTTGCACCTACGAGGTGAAATTGTCATTGACCTTAAAGCAAGGCTCTGTTATTCAAAATCAAAAGCATGTGAGCTTGAAATAGTAATTCTAGAAGAATTCAAGCTTCCTAAACCTCTATGCAACTTTACTGAAGGAAGTTTTGCTATTCCAGGTAAGGCTTTGATGATGATATTATGCATGTATAAAGAGAAATGTCCTTCACATTTTTTATAGTAAATTCTGTATATTCTAAGGATTCTAATTTAAACTGTTGCAGATTTTTCATTAAGCAATTGGATGACGGAGATTGGATATTTGGGAGATAATGCTGTGCTGGAACAGTGGGCAATTGATTTGCTCAAATCAGAGCTGAAATTGTCAAATTACATGCTGGACCCAATGTGTCAAAGAACACAGTACAATGCAGGAGATGGAAATTGGAACTTAGAGGGTATACACCACGTGTATTACCTTTGATAAAAAATGTTGATTGTCACCAATTTTTCTCGATCTCAATCAATACCTTGAACGTTTAACTTTAACATTCGCCATGCATCCGTATAGCTTTTTAGGTCACCTGAGTAAACTCAGTTGACCTATTGCTATCCGTTTTCGTCCTTCGTCGTGCGTCGTCCGTCGTGCATTACATTTTTAACTTCTTAAAAACTACAAGACCAATTGTTACCATTTTTGGGAGTTGATTTTAAACAACTCTTCTATGCAGTTACTCTGACAAACCGAAAGTGAAACAGTGTTTGGACCAAAGCACAAAGACTTAGTTCTTGAAAATAATTGATAAATTCAAAATAATGTACGCTAAAGCTTAAGGGTTTTTTTAAGGAAACTTATTTATAAATACCTTGAAAATAGCCAAATTTTAAATGGTACGAACAATTTAGATATTTTTGTAGTCTTACGTTTTCTTACGCCAGAGTTCAATACAGTCTCGTTCAACTCGACGCTCGGCTGTCTCCGTAAATCTCCGACAAGCAGAGAGTTTCTCTTCTTGTCGGATTAACGGCGACATCCGAGCGTTTGCAATTGGTTGAACGAGACGAGAGTTCAATATTGCTTGAATCCCTAAATTTTCCAGAAATATATCTATCACTGATACATAGTTTGATTAAATTAAATTAATTCTATCTTTAAATATTGCTTAACATGATTCATATGGGGTTTTATCAACATTCTTGTGTCCAAAAAGTCCGAAAATTCATATTATAAAAATGTGCGTAATTCAAATACAGATTAGAAACTACCTGCACTTGTCATGCAAAATAACATATCATTGAATTTTAAATTAATAAACATCGATAAAATCAACTCCCGTCAGTTCTTCGATACTTTGATTGAAGTGAGGCATCTCTATGAAAAGTGAAATCTAAATTGTGAAATTCGTGGCTTGACCCCCCCCCCCCTTCCCCAGCGCGCACATGTGGGGCAAATATGCAATTAAAAAAAAGCCAAATTTTCAAAAATCTTCTTCTCTACTCCCACACATCTGAGGAAAAAACTGATGATGTCCATGAGGCCCTTTACTAAAATTGTGAAATTTATGGCCCCTGGGTCAGGGGTTCTGGCTCTAGGGTGGGGCCAATATGGCCATATAGTAAAAAATGTATTAAAACTTAGAAAAGCTTCTTCTCCACTACCATATATATTTGTTAAAAACTAAATGCATTAATTTGATGTCCATGAAGACCTGTACCTAAATTGGTAAATTCATCATCCCTGGGTCAGGGGTTCGGGCTCTAGGGTGGGGCCAATATGGCCATATAGTAAAAATGTATTAAATCTTAGAAAATCTTCTTCTCTACTCCTATATATATTTGTTAAAAACTAAATGCATGATTATGATATCCATGAGGCCCTCTAACAAAATTGTGATATTCATGAAACCCTGGGTCAGGGGTGCAGGCTCTAGGGTGGGGCCAATCTGGCAAAATAGTAAAGATGTATTGAATCTTAAAAAATCTTCTTCTCTACTCCCATATATATTTGTTAAAAACTAATTTCCTGGTTATAATGTCCATGAAGCCCTTTACCAAAATTGTGAAATTTATTACCCTTTTGTTAGGAATTCAGGCTCTAGGGTGGGGCCAAAATGGCCATATAGTAAAAATGTTTTAAATCTTAAAAAATCTTCTCTACTCCCACACATGTGGGCATAAAACTAAATACATGATTATGATGTCCACTAACTCCTCTACCTAAATTGTGAAATTCATGGCCCCTGGGTCACAGGTTCAGGACATGAGGGGGGGGGGGGTGGGGGGGGGCAATGTGGAAATATGGTGTTAATGCATATAATGTTTAAAAACTTTCTTCTCTGTTCTCACACATCTGTTTAAAAAAACTGACTTATACATTATGTTCACCAGGAAGTCCTCTACTGAAATTTTAATTTTCATTTCCATTGGAGTATGGGTTTTGACTCTAGGGCAGGACCAAAATGGATTTATAAGTGTAAATGCATATAATGTTAAAAAATTATCTTCTTTACTTTCACACGCCTGAAAGGATAACTAAATTCGTGATTTTGTAGACCAGATCTTGAGTTTTTCGCAAAAATTGTAGCTTTCACAGTTCTTTTTGAAAGATTTCAGGCAGGGAGGTGGTCGTCTTTACAAATTTATAATTTTTCTATTCCAGAATAAAACCTAATTAATTAAATGCATATATGAGACTCCTCGACAAGTATGTGTATGGGTTAAATGCTTCTCATGTGACCGTTAAGGCCAATTGGCCTCTCGTTTATCATGAGTATCGATCAAATATGTACTTGAGGTTGTTAGGTATAACGTACATGTCTTTTCTTTTATTTTTGTTGCATGTAAGTCAGCAAGATCTAATTACAGCTTGTCCAGAATTGGAGTCAGTTCTGCCCTTACCGAGTCATACATCATGTGCTCTCTCTGTCTCTTGCTCTGGTGTCACGTGTTGCACAGACATTGCTCTACTGGCAACTTCTATACAGACTGAAGTCAGTGTGGAGAGATGCAGGGGAAAAGTTTATGTCCGCCTAGAAAAACTGGAAATTGTCATCATGCTCAATGATTTTGAATATTCTTCATGGCAGACATACACAATACAGAACGTGTTTAGATTGGAGTAAGTAGTTGTACCCATGCTCCAAAGGAAAGGGGATAAACTGTATTTCCCTTGTCTGTCTGTCCATTTGTCTGTCCCTAACAAATTTCTTTCGTAATTTTCTGAGCAAATGTAAACGCTTGAAATTCTTCCACACTTATTTTTAGGAATGCAATTTGGTGGTTTTATTTTTGTTTGAATCAAACGTCAACGTCATGTTGAATGACGATTTTGTTTGTGTTCAGTCTAAATTTTCAAACAAATTTTCGCGAAAGATTTCTCATTAACTAGTCATCACACTGAATAATAAGACCTTCTTTGTTGAGGCATGCCATATGGTCCAATTAATTTTTCAGCAAATTCGATGTCAACTTCTTGTTAAATGTCAACGTTTTTGTCGAATATTCACACCAGAAAGGAAGTTATCACTTGTGAGCATTTTCTCACAGAAATCTTGTTGTTTATGTGTATCGTTATTATCAATGAACAAATCCATCTATTGAATATGAACTGTTTTGATTTTATTTACACGTTATTTATTTTTTAGATACAAGATAGACTTCATCTCTGCTGAGTCAGCTTTCTTGTTTAACATCAAGTTCAGTGCTTGTTTTGAAACGAAAGGAGACTGTATGCTGAATATTCCAATTTTGAAAGATGTGAAAATACCAATTCTTGCTTGTAATTTTAGTCTGCAACAGTTTGCCATTCCAAGTAATTTTTAATCACATTATGATTAATTTCACTTTTAATTAGAAAGTTAAGTTTTATTAATAAAAAGCGTTATTTTATCGTTTTTAATTGTTATATGAAAATTTCTGTATACCTAATGAATTGAACATTAGGTAATAACTATCACACTGTTCTATTTTGCTACAGATTTCAGTCTCAATGATTACCTTATCAGTAAAGGGGTTCCTACTTCAATCATTTCATTGTCCAGTGTAATGGCAGACCAGCTACTGGATCACCTTGGTGTCAGCAAGTTGTTCAGTGACACTCCATGCAATAGATCATCGTTTGATGGGACTCTTTCAGGCTTTGAAATTGGTAACTACTATAATATGTTGATTTTTTCCTTATTTGTATTAAGCAGGTTTCCCATACGTTTTTCCTCAACATTATCAAGTAGATATACAATAAATTATGTACTGGTAGGAAATAATCATTTCAGATTGAAATTATTGATAATAGGTGTTGGCTTATAATGTGCATGTATCAACTAGTTTCAGAAGATATTTTGGTGAAATTTAAGATGAAATTCTTTTTCAATGGTTTAAATTGCTTATGTTGTTGACACTAAGTACCTCCTAGATGTTGTTTATATTCAAACATGTGGGTTTTACTGCCTTTTTTGTTACAGAACCTTTCCTATAATTTTGCTCTCAAATGGAAATTTATATTTGAAAAAAATCTAGATGTGTATCATTATCGGCCATATTGTCTAGTAAAGTAATATTTATTTTATGTTTCCTTTCCAAACAGAATCCTCGTGTTCACAAGATATTTCTTCCTACATCCAAACTTTACCAGCTAATACCAACTGCGGGATCTCTTCTGGATGCATGGCCATACAGTGTTGTACAGACCTAGCTTTGATTGGACGGACACTCAACTACTCCGTCAATATTGACGTTTGTGAACACTCCCTATCATTACAAATAGAAACTTTCCAGTTCCAACTCTCTCTAGTTGATTTCCAGTTCGGAGACGAACACGTTTTTGGCATAGACCAAATCTTTTCATTAAGGTTCCTTTTATTTTTCAGTTTTATATTTCATATGATTATGTGCGGATTTTTTAATATTATACACGCCTTTTGTATCTCAAGACTTATTTTATTGATTTCAAATTATTGAGTTAGTAGAAGTAAGAAAATTGATGATTATGTGATGGCAATGAAAAAGATTTTAAGATTCCAAAAAAGTTTATGCTTTGAATGAACATTTTTATGCACGATTTACAGTTTATTTTTTATCAAGATGATTAAAGAGAAATGTATTTGCCAGGAACTGTAACATACTTATTAATCTTTCATAATTTCAAATGATTCTCACAAAATTGCTTTAAAAAACTATTTAAAAAATAATGTCCAGTAAAATAGACATAGCCAAAAACCTCTAATTTACGTTGACAGAAATGAGACATGGTCAAACGAAAAGCCAGAAGTTGAGGTTAAGATTTTTAAGTAAAAATGACGTATATAGGTCAGTCTTATTTTTTAAAGTTTAAAGCAAGAATGGGTGTTTTCCTTAAGTTTTTTTTTTGCTAGAAATATCCGAGTGCATGCTTAGTATCTTACTATGGCAGCAAATATATGACAGTGCAATATCTTTTTGTGTTTTAAAGGTACAAGATCAGAGACCTGAGTGGTCAGGGACAATATCTGGTTGACCTGAAGCTGAGTGTGTGCTTCAGTGACGGGGCACCTTGTCAGATGGAGGTCATCATTGTCAGCAACTACTTGGTGACTAAACCAGCATGTGCTTGGTTCAACGGATACAAGATAGCTGGTGAGTGTGGCAATAAATCATCTGGACTGACAAATTTTTTAAGAATCAGTAACTTGGTAGTTATGATAAAATATTGTTTTAGCTTGAACGCATCAAACGTTCTTGAAACTATTGTATGTTTCTAAATTAATTGAAATCCACTGGACAAAAAGATATTGACTTTTTGAAGACAACTTTTTTTAAATTTTGATTTTTCCTTCTTTATTGGATTTACTGATGTGAATACAACATATGCCTTTGTAAAGATACAGGAATATTAGTATTTATTATTAAATTACATCTAATTGCAATTAAAAAAGGAAATCGCATGTCTTATTAATTTCTAAAAAATATTGGATCATGTGGTTTGTTTTCCAGACTTTTCTTACTCAAGTTGGCTATCTATAAACAACCTCAAACCAACCGACATTTTATCCTACGGCAGCATGTCTAAACTTATTGAAACACTTGGTCTACAAAAATATATGAAGAAGGAGGCCTGCAATACAAAGGAAGGGCTATACAAGAACTCGTATCAAGGATGGACTTCAGGTACTTTATTCTGGAAATTTCTTTAAGCATTTTTATTAGATTTTAATACTTAAAAATATATTATGTCACAGTGCCAGTGTTGAGTTATAAGTGCGATACAGAGCTCACAATTCTCTGTTATGTTAACAAGTTATGTGCCATGTTTGTGTTTACGTTTAAAATGTTGAAAAGAAAATTTAAGATCTAGACCTAAACTAATTATCACCTATAAAATTGCCGATAACGGGACATGATGGTGTTTTGTGCCTCCTGCGGGTGTTCTAGCCGTCAAAAATGGGGATTTGGACTGTTGTTTTTTAAAGTTTCCCTTACGAAAGTATGCAGAAATCTTGCGACAAATAGGGGTCTATCTGTCGACGAGAGGATTTATAAATAAACATTCAATGCGTATATTATTATTCATATGTTATATTTTTGTAATTATAGTTTCATAAATAAATCAAGAGAGGACGTCAATTTGGATACCGCCTTGCTTCATTAGCTGTTTTCTTATTGTTATTGTTAAACTATACGTTCATGTATGCGTTGGTTTTGAATAAATGATTTCTTCATTCATAGCTCACCTCTGCAGAAATCATAATTTAAGTACGGTAGGAGAGATTTCTGAGTTGTATTTTTTTGTTGAAGAAGTCAAGGATCAGGTTGTCGATACTGAATGATTACGCGAGAAATAGACAAAGTTTGTTGATATACATTTATACGTAAATAAATTTTAAAAAACCGAGATTGGATCTTACAGAAAAAACAATAATAAAGGAAAACGGTATTGTCTGCTTTTATAATATATACTTATACAGTGTAATATGATGTAAACAACCTTAGAAAATTGTGACCAGTTACGGCCGAAGAAACAAACTTCTTGTGCACCACAGTTTTACAATAATGAACATTCTGAGTCGTTAGGAACGCCAAAAAGCAAGACTGGTGGCTCAAACATGTACACTACGACTGAATAATAAGATTCTTTTAATTTAGTCAGCATGTAAAAAAACAACGTACATGGTGAATAAATCTCAAAGATTTAAAGAAGATAATGCTAAGCCTACAATTTGTTTACAATCAGCTGTTCGAAGAAGGTCGCATGTGACGTCACTGTACCACGTGACACGCTATCTAATTAACGAGTTTTTAAACGACCGAGGCTATAAATTAAATTGATATCATGGCTTATTACCGCTTTTTTACCGTGACAAACTGTTAGAAGTAATTATTAGATACACAAGGAAGCCAAAAAATGTAAAAATGCCTCATACTTTAGAAACATGCTATATGTCCTTTAATGTTCAAAACGAATTAGGTGATGGAGAAATCAGCATAAAAGAGCAACTTTAAAAGGTGTATTCAGTCAATGCATATGTAAACAAAACATGGCAGGAGCCTTGGTTACAAACAACAAACAATTGTGAGATTTGTATATTTTATTGATAATTCTACGGCTGACACGCAAATGTTGTTCGATTATTAGAAATGCATCACTAAAGCCTAGTAGACAATATAAATAGAAAAATAAAATCGTGGTCATGCCCCTTTAAGATTATAATGTGAAGTACATGTAGCATGTAATATTGCAGATATATGAATATCTTATTTTTAAGAATCCTAGTTTTCTTTGATTGATATTTTTGTTAAACATTTCTTATGAGGAGCACGGGTAGTAATGATATTAAGTTATTTTTTGATTTGACCATAAATAAGGATGCCTATCGGACAAAGATATAACAAAACCTCAGCTGGACTCGAGCATTGCTACATGTCACCTACAGAGGTCCTGTACTGGAGTACAGTGTTGTGTCAGCATCTCCTATACAGGCATATCAGTGGAGGCATTTATAGAAATCAGTCCCTGTGATCATCAGCTCCGAGTAGGGATAGAAAACCTTCAGATCAACAGAAGCCTGTATGGTTATAAGTTTGGAGAAAGGGAGAAGTTTGACCTTTTTGGGATGGCTGTTGTTGAGTAAGTATATGATGTATTTATGGCAGAGAAAATTATACTATTTGCCCTTACATATTGTGTGCATTTTGAAATTCGCCTCTTATTAAATGACTGATTCATTCAAACCTGTCACAAGCTGGTTAATTTAGTTTCCAGATAGTAGATATGGGTTATGCTGGAGTAGATGGGATGTATTTGGTAAATCTAAACATCAGTGTCTGTCTAGAGTCAGGACAACCATGTAGTACAGTGATCCCAGTGTTTGTCAACAGTCTACTGCCAAAAGAAGCTTGTGACAGAGGTTTAGACTTCATCAATAAAGGTCTGAATTCATTTGATGTTTACTCCAGGAAACTATTACAAAAAGAGTTTGATTTGTTACATTCACTTAATGCATGTATGGCATATCTGGGCGAAAAAATTGTTTGAGTTTGTGGTTTGATATGCATTTTTTTATCAAATTAATTTTTATTAAGTCTGTAGTGTACCAAAAGCCTTTTTTTCAATGGAGCAACATTGAAATTCATTTTTCTTTGTATCTTAAACATGACGTTTTCAACACAACACAAGAGAAAAAAAAATTGGCAAAAATATAAATGTGTATATACTTTTTTTTTTAAGTATTACCGTATTAAATAAGTATGTGAATATTGTGTTTCCAGCATTTTCCTTGGCCAACTGGAAATCTATCCATGGTATATCTTCTGGTGTCACATTAAAAGTGCCTCAAGTGAAACAACTATTACAGGACCTCGGTGTATCACATCTCCTGTCAGATGATAATAAACGATGTGATTGGTCAAAAACCCCATATAACTTGGTCAACAGTTCAGGATGGGCAGATGGTATGAATTAGATTGCATTTCAATAATAATTTCCATTTTCCCTACTTGTGTAAACAACAGTATGAAATTTCAAACACTCTAAAAATGCTCAAACTGTTACAATGATAACGATTGGTCACTTTGCAGACTGTGACAGGGCAACAGAGAAACTGCCTTTACTTGGTCCAAGCACCAGGTGTGCAATTTCCACCTCTTGTAGTGAGATCAGATGTTGTATTCACTCCGACATCCTGGGAGAAAATCTGGAGGCGTACGTTGATCTTGACAAATGCAATGCCAAGGTTTCAGTGGGGATAGAGAAATACCACTGGACTGACAAACTCATAGGGTACAAATTTGGAGACCCAAGACATGTTTCACTGATGGGAATGGTCAATTTAGAGTACGTTGCTGACTTGATTTTCTTCCTCAACCCATCATTTGTGCTATATTCATTTGTATTATGTAACATTTTTTTTTAATGAAATCAAGTATTAAAATGCATTGAAAACATAGAATAACTCATAATATATGTGTACTTTTTAAAGATTATCGAAATTTGTATATTTGCCGAATGTATATTGTGGTCAAGTCAAGGAAAAATAGTTATTTTTAACAGTTCCTAAAACTAAGTAATACCAATAGTAAACAGTTAAGAAATGTGTTATGAATAGACCGTGCGATGAATATTACAGCATAACTAAACACAGAAAATGGTGTAATATACATTAAATGTCAAATATACCGGTAGTAATTTTATCATCTTTGTCTTCCAGTTATATCATAACAGACTTTGAGACATCCTTTGGAGTTAGTTTGAACCTGAGTGTTTGTTTTGAGGCCAATGGAGCATGTGAAAAAGTCATTCAGGTCTTCAATGAGCACAAACTCCACAAACCGTTCTGTAACTGGACATCAGACTTTGCCATCAAAGGCAAGTTTTTGTTACCTTCTAAGAAGATATGGATTTTTCTCAAGATGTGGTCCTCAATTTTGTGAATGTGAACAACTGTTTTCATTAAACATATTATATTAATAAGAAGATCTTTTTGTTTACACATTTAACGCTACTACCTTTTTATGAATTTATTAAATTATAAAATGCTACAGAACATTTAAATTTGGTTGGTATCCTTTTTAGAATTTTCATTGAATAATTGGATGGAAACCAATGGGTATCCTTTGTTGGCTGTGCTTCCTCTTTATGCAGCTTCACAGCTGCTGCATGACCTTGAAATAATTCAGTACCTGGGAGAGTCAAGCTGCAATAGAAAATCTGTACCCTTCTACCCTAGCAAGCTTGGGTGGAACAATGGTAATTTCTATATCTCTTTTTGTCTTTTTTCCTATTTTTTCACAACCTTAATCTAGTCAATGTGTTGTGAATTTGATCAACAAAAACCAATCTCATTATTAAGTCGAATACAAATAAACTTGTGCAATATTTTTAAGTAATGTTTTCAGATTATGTCAAACATTAATATATATTTTATGGTACTGGTTTGTTGTTTTAGTAAAACAAAATTAAGAAGGTCCAAATGTATTAAAATTCCATTTACAACAGTTAACAAAAACACTCTTTTTTGCGTAAGTATTTATCACACACTCATTGTCATCAAAATTTTAAATTCTAAGGATGTTCCACGAAATTACAAATCAGTGAACTCGAAATCTAGTTTGGCTTTCTTGTGTTCAATGAAGATCATAAACTGATATGATATCCTCCGGTTTCTAATCTCTCCTAATTGCAGTCCTTTGTAAAATCTATTACTTACCGGTATTCATCTGTCTTATTGTCTTTCTGTTACAACCCTAATATTGGCAATATTGTTTGAATTTTTTAATCAGAAATCAATATTTTTATACAATGAGGCCAATGAAAAGGGTAACTTTTAAGTTTTTTACCAAAAACCTTTGCCAGAGTAAGTTACATATTGATATTAATATTTATTTTATGGGAATGGTTTGTTGTTTTGATGTAATTAAGAATATTTAAGAAGCTCCAAAGATATTTGATTTCCTTTTCCAACAGTTTACAATAAAACCCAATGACATAAGTATATATTGCACACTTAATAGCCGTAAATTTGGAAGTTACATGCATGTGATTTTTCTACAGAAACATCGTTTTTCACGAAATAGTCATTCTTGTGATCAGTGAAAATCCTCAACTGATTTGATATCCCCCTGTTTCTTTCTTTTTCAATCAAATCCCTTTGTAAAGATATATCTGATGGCTTCAATTATTTTATGTATACATTAGGCTGTGACCAGTACGTAACTCTGGGTGGTGTCCCTGCTGGTACCACCTGTCACCTGTATGACTTCTGTACGGGAGTCAGGTGCTGCTCAGATATCCCCCTGCTGGACAGATCCATCAACACCTGGCTGATAATTGACCACTGTAACTACAAACTCAGTGTTGGGTTCGAAAAGCTCTCTATTAATGTCAGTCTCCGTGATTATGAGATGGGGAAGCAAAAAGATGTCATCATCAATGGTGTCTTTAGGATTCGGTGAGTCTTGTCAATAACAAATGATATTGTCACTACTGTCAGATACATGTTCACTTTACTGTACTTTGTGCTTAAAGTCATGGCGTGTTTTACACTATATTTTGCATTTACAATACACCAAGCATGTTAACCTTCTTTAAATTACTTTTTAAAAAGAGAGTACCGTAGGCTTAAGAAGTAGTTACAATCTTTACAAAATCCAAAGAAAAGGACAACTTTAATGCACATACATTGTCCATTGTAATATGCATTTTAAAAAACTATTTTGATATGATTTTTGTAATATTTAAGATCATTATAATGGCAAATAATTGAATTTATGAATATACTTTTCGTAACTAAAGATGATTCGGTTTTTGGGTCACCTGAGTCACTCAGGTGATCTAAAGCTATATATTAATCCTCGTCTGTCGTCATGCGTCGTGCGACATCCATCATACGTCGTCCGTTTATGATTTTATATTTTTTACTTCTTGTAAACTGTATGACCATTTGGTACCATTTATTTGTATCAAACAGACTGGAATAGATATTTGTGATATTTTTTAAGATTAAACAACCCTCGGGAACTCGTGGGAAAGACCAAATATGCAAAAACGACCAACTTTTCAAAAATTTCTTCTTCCTTACTTCTTCAAATACGGGGGAAACATGTTGTCAAACAAGCGTTCTACCAAAAATGTGGAATTTTGGCCCCTGGATCAAAAGTTTAGGCCATAAGGCAAGTCCTCTACCTAAATTGTAGTATTTTTGGCACATTGATCAGATTTACGGGTATTGGGAGATATCAATATAGCCATATGGTAAAATGTAAGGAATCGTAGAAAATCTTTTCTTCTTCCACAGATGTGGGAGATAAGCTGAATGCGTGCTCATGTCTGGATATCTATAAGATTTAATACTTTCTTGTATACTCTCAAAGT
The DNA here is from genome assembly GCF_963853765.1 of Magallana gigas. Classification (NCBI taxonomy): domain Eukaryota; kingdom Metazoa; phylum Mollusca; class Bivalvia; order Ostreida; family Ostreidae; genus Magallana; species Magallana gigas. The sequence goes on along the minus strand of NC_088861.1, from coordinate 2,726,531 downwards.
CTTTGAAGATCAAGTTAAAGATTGTTATTTTTCCCTGCCCATGGTGGAGCAGGTCAGGCTTTTCATTATTGTGAATGTGACAATATGGTCTTAGTAAACATGAAATATTTTTTAGATCACATAAGTTACTCAAGTAGCATATTGCTTTTGTTAATCATTAAATAATTAAGACAGAGGTAACAGTCGGAGAAGTCTCGGATTAGGGTTAAGATTCTAAAATGAAGCTTTAAACGCAAACATGAGACTCTCTGACAGGACCATTTACGGGATATGGTTCCCATGTGACTGTAAAGGCCCTTGGGTCTCGTGTTGATATTCTTTAATTTATTGTAGCTTGTTGTGCAATTGATTTAGCTTTATCTTTGTGATTTATTTCCTCAAATTGTCTTTTCTGAATTTTTTTTTCAGATACAGAATTGAAGACTTGATTAAGGAACAAAAATATCTTGTAAACATGAATATCAAGATATGTTTAGAGGCAAACAAGACTTGTTTGATTGATGTTTCTGTGTTTAAAAACACGAAACTACCCCAAAAACCTTGTGAATGGAGAACGAACTTTATTGATGAAGGTGTGTATGTGGGTGGGTGGATGGGTGTGTGTGTGTGTAATAAAACTTGTATCAAAGTCTTACTTAATTACTTAATTAATTTAACACATTATATGAATATTATGCACTGTTGTATCAAACACTGTTAAACTCTGCTTTTAGCTTTTTCACTTGATGCTTGGAAACAAACAAGGGGAATACTTTCTTCAGGATTGACGGACGAATATCGCGCGGAGCTTTTCCAGGATCTTGGTTTGTCACAATTTGTGTATGAAGACAGCAGAAGATGTAGCAGCAGCGTGTCACCATATATAGGAGCTGTGGAGAACTGGAACAATGGTAGAGATATTTTACTTGTAATTGTTATTTAATAAAAACAGTTTATCAGACTTACCTTATTCCTTGGTTTGCAAACAAACAGATTTAAATATGTAACATAATTGGGCAATGATGTATGGAACTTTAAGTAAATATCTATGACTTTTTTCGGGTTTTTGGATACCATGTTAAACACTTTGAAGCATTCAGAACGCAATTTTTATTATCGAATGATTTTACAATAATTACCGATTGAATGGGAATTGTAAACAGTTACATGTATCCATAGATACAATTAATGTAGTGTTTAGACCTAAATTATCAAACATCAAACGATTATCCTCATTAAAAAGTAGAGAATACTCCTAAAATTAATTCATTCTCTATTGATTTGTATTCTTATAAGAAATATTGTATTTCACTAAATATGGATGTGTTTGTTATATATCCTCATTTCCCACTTAATTTGTATAAAAGAAATTAACCTTTAAGCATTTTGATGATATGTTACAGAGTGCAATGGGACATTTCGAGCCCCTCTTCCATCTCTGACTGGTAAGGATGTCACCTGTCACATCTCCAGTTCCTGCGCTGCTCTACAATGCTGTGTACAGGTCCCCATCATCAGCACCACATTCTCCACCAAACTGGAGGTGGACCCATGTAACTTCCGGATGACTGTGGAGATAGATCAGCTCAAATTCACAAAGAACCTGTTTGATTACGAATGGGGCCAAGAAGAACAAGTCTGGCTCTTCGGTGTTGTCAGAATTATGTATGTTTTTTTTTATTTAGAAATGAACATTCTAATATATGATTTTATGATTTGTTGGTAGAGCCTTTTGCCGGATATAAGATTTATTTTTAGGGTCATAAAGCAAGAAAAGGTTAGAATTACTTTGACTATTTGGTGTTGCCAGATTAAATAGATGTAATGGTATTAGAAAACTAACTACGGAGGTATACTCTAAAGAGCATCTGACTTTCATTGAATTTGAGATCAAATAATCAAAATCAATGGTCAAGTTACTTCAATTATTTTGTTGTAGACTAAGATTTGTCCCCTTTATTGCACTAATGGCAACTTTTTTCTTTATATATACTTACATTTAAGAGTTTTGTTTTATTGATTGATACATTAAGAAATGAATTCATGTTTGCATTTTGAACTCTAGGATTTTCAAGTGAATGAGTATGGATACCTGTAACCTTTACATAAGCGTAAATGTTCCAATTCATAATTGATTAAAGGCTAAGTCACAACTAGCCGTACGTGTTTGGTGATCGTGCGTGTGCTACGGGTTTTGCAATTCGTGGCCCCCGTGGTGTAGCGTTAAAAATCGCATTAAAATGATTGCGAGTACAACATAAGACAGACGGGCGATTGACGTGCTACATGTAGTCAGAGGTGTCACGTGCTTTTTTTTAAAGACGGGTTGCCACTTGCAACGTGCGATGCCCGTTGGAACCGTACTTCCGTCTTACGATTGCCTTGTACCAGACATACGTTTGCCTTGAGAAAGGCAGTAATAACATTTGCGTCGTGGATTACCTGCAAGTCAATCGTACCGACTTTTTTATGTGCCCCACGACAGCTGCACAGATAATTATTAGTTTTAACGTTAAATAAATAACATTTTTGTCTAGACACGTAATAAAGTAAAATACTATTTACTGTTAACAAGTTAATATTGAAACGTCAAAAGAGCTCGTAGAAAAAGACTTTTATTCTGTAATCGCTGCTTTGGTGATAAGACTAGCTAAACTGTTCGACACAAAATTAATGAAAAATGTTTTTAAAACATATTTTCATCTTTCATATCTACATGTAGTACCATAAAATATTAAAAACTTCTCTGAAATCTAGAAAGAAATTTCTGCAAAAATCTAATATCAGCGAATTAACTATCAACTGATAAATTGTTTTTGTCCGATGTAATATCTTTAAATGATTTTACAACTATTTTAACTATCTGTTAAACTTCACAATATCTATAACAAAAAAACGTTGACGAAAATTTCAGTTGAAAGAAAAAAAAAGCCACATCGAATTACTTTTCTTTTACAAAATTATTATTATCATTAAAAGGGTGATACCATTCACACTTTATACATTTTTAAAATCAAAGTATACAATTTCTTCTCTGATATTCAGATTTTGATACAATTCTGATACAATTATGAAAATATTTTTATAAACTGATAATGGTCAAATGAGATGATAATCAATATTTTCAAACTGGAGAACGTACTCTGTTTACAAGCAAAAAAGATCAAATTTGTCTGAGTGAATCAAAGATCTGATTTTAATCAGCTTGCAAGCAAAAATTACGATACTCACGAAGACAACAACTTCCTCCACTATAATGTGTTATTTTTTTTTTTTGTTAAGTTGGTCGTAAAAATTATTTTTGGTTTGAACATATTTTATTGTATATATAATATACAATGGGAATGACCTGCAAGCGTGCCTAAATAAAATCATACCCATTTTCGGAGTAAGAAAGTTAAAATGATTTTAGGGTGAGAACCTAGTAGACTGCAAGAACTTGTGTGTGTTCGAACCCTTTGTATATTATATATACCATAAAAAAAACAAAAATCTTATGCTTATTTCTACTTCTACTACTTTTAATATCTACTTTAATATTCAGTTCCTTCTTGTCCCGATTATTTGCTTTCCATCATTTTGTCAAAAAGAATGTATTTGTTTGTTTGATTTTGGTTTTTAAAAGGGGGAGGTTAATAATATAGCTTTTCATTTGATTTTTGATGAATAGTAAAACTGTTGATTCTCTTATCTTTATAGAGATCTTTTTGTTAATAAAATCTTTATGGGCAATTCGCACGCACCATGAGCAATTGGTGTTTGCTTGACCTAAGTGTGACGAACGTTTGATTCATTTGTTGATGATGAACACATGCAACTTGCAGTCAACGTACGTATTACACCAGGAACAAGTTAGATCTCCTAACGTCGTTCGTGCAATTCCAATCGTATAGTCATCTTACGAGTTCCTTGAAAGAAGCAAGTGCAGCGTAAGTTTTCAGATCTCGCAAGGAAACCGTGGGATTGGTGTGCATGGCCAACAGCCACCATGTGCGCTTACAGGAAGCATATGTCCTTCCAAAATCGTAAGATGCACTTGCATGTGTCGAAAGATTTTCATTAAAGTCCACCCGTAGACGGCCCGTAGGAGCACGTACGACTTGTTATGACTAAGGCTTAAAACAACTTTATATCAATGCATTAATAATTGTCATGTATTTAAAATTCAGCAATGAATTAGATGATGAGTGTTAAATACATGTTTCGGAAATGTTTCCTTCTAGCAATTAAAATCAAAAAGAATTGAAATGAATCTTATTTCTATATAATTATTTCGAATATATACGGGTCTAGTATAGAATAATTTGTTACAGTTTCTGCATATATAAAAAGTGTAAACTGTCCTAAGGTATGCCATTCTCGTACAAAATAGATAGAAATTTCAATTTGGTAAGCAGAATTAAATTATTTTTATAGATTCAGTGTGTTTGATTTACACAACGAAGGATACTACATAATGAATCTAAACCTAGAGGTTTGTCTGGAAGCTGCTAAAGTACCTTTGTGTGAAGCAGCAATACAACCCCTAAAGGACTTTTATCTACCAAAGAAACTCTGCCAATGGGACGCACCGTTTAGCATTCAAGGTTTTACGAATTAATATTTTTGCATGTGTTCTAAGTGTTTCTATATATATATATCATTATTTATAGTTACATGTAACATCAACGTCTTTGAATATTCATTTTAAAGAAAACCTTCAATAACGACAGAATTCATTTGTAGGATTTTCACTTGCTGCATGGCAGATAGTAGAAGGTGTTGCCAACACAATACCTATAGACAGCAGTGTGGTGGATAACCTCCTCTCTGATCTGAATGTTGCTGCCCTTGTTTCCTCTCCACCCTGCTCATGGACTGACAATGACTATTTAAATGCCATTACAAATTTCCAGCAATGTAAGTTCTAAGTTTTGCTCATAAATGAAGAAAATATACATACATGTATACTTAGGTTTGATGCTATAATTTTAAAATGTTTAACAGAAAATTAAAGAATTTTAAGTTATAAACGTGTGCATGCATTATGTAGAAATCAAATCATAAAACTATAATCACAATCGTATTCGTACATAGTGTATATTAACTTGTTACATTTCAGATTGCCCTGAAGCCGTACAAACGTCTCTGTCCTCCATAACTGACCGGGCCCTGTGTACTGTATCCTCCTCCTGTACCAACATCAGGTGCTGTGTCAACATTCCATTGCTGAACAGGACGTTTGAAGTAGGATTGGAGCTCGACTACTCCTACATGTCCCTCAGAGTGTATGTAGAGAAAATGACCAGAAGACAGTCCCTGATTGGTTATCAGTTTGGACAGGAGGAAACCTTGAGTGTTCATGGCGTCTTTAGATTAAGGTTTGATATTGCATATTTTTAAAATATATTTTAACCAACAGAAGACAAAAATAACTTTATGTAATTGATGCATTTTCATGTTTCAGTTACAAGTTAAACAACTTGGAAGATGGAAATCTTCTTGATATGAGTTTAAAAGCAGAAGCTTGCTTTAATGATGGTGGACCTTGTGCAGTCAATCTTCGAATTCTACACAATGCATTGATACCAAAATTGAATAGGAAATGGTTTTCTCAGCATAAATCTAAGGGTATAAAAATCTAGATCTATATACTATGTTGTTTTCTTTTCAAACTGATCAAAAGGTTAAATTTCTCGATTCACATAATAAATGTGGATATTTTTATGATTAAGATTTATATTATAAGTATTCTTATTATTTACTTTCATGAAACTTCACACAGACTTTTCACTAAGTAAGTGGAAGGTTGAAAAATCAGTAACTGGACCGTTAGAACGTTATCAGATAAGTGAATTGTTGGAGATGCTCAGCTTACAACCTTACATGAAATCCTCACCCTGCAGCAGACAACAGGCAACGTATAGCAATGCTGGCTCCAATGGTTGGCAGAATGGTAATTATCTGATTATTGCGTATGAGTGGGACACACATCAGCAGATGTGAACATAGTTTTAATTTATTTTTATATATTCTGTCCTCTTTTGTATAAATAACATTTAAAGATACCGTACAAAAGTAATGAAGCAACCATATTTTAATATATTGCTATGCTATGATCTGAATTACAACATGTCGTATTGAAATTGTACTAGAATGTATATTGTGGATATTGAAAAAGCTCTTTTGTTTCGTAAAATTATACAATTGTCAACCCTTTGCTGCCTCGTTGAGTGTAACTATCAATGCTTCTTTGGTAGTATTAGTCAGTAGAAATATTCAGCTGTATTACAGCATTTCATACCAGATTTCATGTTTATGACGCCTTTGTGTTTATATGAATTTCTTAGATTGTACAAATGTGGACTCCTTTCTGCCTCTTGAACTGTATCCACTTACCTGTCACCTTGACAACACCTGTACTAAGGTCTCCTGCTGTGTTGACTCACCTGTCATAAACTCAACCTTTGAGGTCGTGATGGACGTTGACCCCTGTAACAGAATGTTGTATTTGGAAATAGAAAACTTAAAGACTCAGATTCCTTTTAAGGAAATTAAATGGGGTAAAATTAATGTTTAGAGAGTGTGAACATAAATATTGAAAGTTTTAAATTTTACACAAAAATAATATATACTTATTTGAATTTTGATTTGTAGGCACCAAAAACCATTTCTATCTCCACAGCGTGATAAGACTAGAGTAAGTGAATAAACCCAATTCAAGTCATCAATAAAATATAAAGATTTTGTTAAATTTAAATCAAATTCTAAATATAGATACCTATTATTTTAAATGTTTGGATCATGACAAAACTTTTTGTACCTAGTTATTTAGATCTGATTGTGTTTTATATGCCTAACATTAAAATGCTTATCTTTTATAAAATATTGTAAAGATTTTTCGCGATACCTATTTATTCCAAGTACAAAGTTGAACCTCCCTGTCTTTCAGTTATCTGGTTTATTGTCAAGTTTGGTATTTTGGTTATGTAAATTTTACATAGTTTGCATACAGTAAGGTAGACCTCTCGAGTCTTTTTTTTTTCATTTAAACAACTCAAAAGCTAGATCAATTTAAAAACAATAACACTTCAGTGTCCTTTTTTTATTCAATGAGATTCAGAATACGTGCGTCAAATAATAAATAGCCATTCACCATTACCAAAATATATCTTATTTCCAGCAAATCAAACGAACCACACTTGAGCAGAGGAGTTTAAAATGTGTTAAACTAAAGTAACAAGTTAATTTTTCAACTTGTCTTAAACAAATACAAAACATTTTTTTTAAATCGCAAAATATCTTCATTTAGAGATATCTTTAATAAATTAATAGTTCACATTCTATTTCCTTAACAATTTTCCTAATCCTAATATATTGTACATACAAGTTTATATATCACATTACCATATGTAGTCAAATATGGTGATACGTACATCAAATTACTACAACTTTCCTTTCACTTTTTAAATTAAGTTTGGGTTCTACGTGGTATGTAAAGTACTGAATATATCAGTAAAACCATAACTATTCTGCATTTTAAGTTTCTTTTCAAAATTATTTCTCTCTTTTTATTTAGTTTCTTTGCTTTAATGTGTGCAAGTTTAAAAAAAACTCCACCATATATAAATGTTTAAAGCATTTAAATAATTCCAATAAAACGCTCAGTACTATTAAACATTGCAAAATTTCGGGATCATCTAATGAACCTGGTCATTTGAAATATACGACATATACAATATGACTCTCATTTGTTTTTCATGAAAGTCATAACTAACACATGTATTTATCTACCAACATTGTTTATTGTTTGTTATGTAAAGTTGTATTTGGTGAAAATGTATTTTTGTTACATGATTTTCAAAGAAGTATATTTTGTCACCTACATGTAGGTGCAAAGCAACGTCTTAATATGTCATCATGACAGAGCATGCATAGTTTACCAAAATACCACATCTTTGTTTTAATCTTATTATATTGTGCCTATCCAAAATTTTAAAGCATTTGAACCCTTCTATTGTTACTTTGTAAAACTTTTCTATACGACTTGATATCTTATCTGGTCATAACTGATCGAGAATCAAATGTCAAATCTTTAATGTTTTTTAAAATATTTTTGTAACCTTGTGTTTCGTTTACAATAGGGATATCCTTCAACATCCTTTAACCAAATATTTACAGAAAATATTTTTTTTCTTTCACTCTGTTCAATATCCAAACTACAATGTATGCTATCCTACAAATAGTATGAAAATACAAATACGGGAATAAATTTTGACAAATTACCTAAGTGTTTGCATCATCCGGTCTGTTTACAATGTGCATCGATGTTTTTCTTAGTTGAAGTCATATATGTATCAACTTTCTCTGCTCAATGGCGTCAGGCGAAATCATCTTTTTAATCCATTTTAATGATGACGATATGCTTTTAACGATTTATGATTTAGGAAACAATGTATTCCATCATAATTTGTTAAATGTAACATCATCACAGTATTCAATTTGATATTTTAATATCATTTGGTTTTTGGCCCAATTTACAAATATATGAGCGTCGATAAAATGTGGTTCATTGTTTGCATAACACTAAAATTTGGCGTTCTCTGTGACTTCTTTTTTGCAATTTTAAATGTTTTTAATCATAAGATATAAAGAAAAATTGTTTTAGTTCCCATTGATTGAAGCTATTGCTGAATTATGTTAACAAAGTTTTATGATAATATGAAAACCAGGTCCCATGTACGAGAGTTCTTGAAAATCGTTTTATAAATTCGTAAAACCAAAGATCAACGTTTATAAAGTATACTTTTGATTATTTGTACATGTTTTGTTCTTTAAAATTTCAGATACACCATTTATGACTTGTACACTCAAGATTTTTTCCTTACTGATTTGCAACTCTCGGTCTGTTGGGAGAGTTACAAGGATTGCGTGTTAACAGCAACCATTTTTCAGAACACATTATTACCAAAAAGACAATGTATTGGGGAATTTGGCTTTGAAAATTCCTGTAAGTAATCACATTGTGAAAAAGCACGTACATGTATACTTTCAGATGATGTAGCTCTCGTCTTCCCTTTCTTCACTAATAATGATGATAATAGATAATGAAAATGATATGGCAGTGTCTCTTTACAACTACCTTTTTAAAATACAAAGCAATTGAATGGTGCCATGTATGTCTTTTCTTTTAATAATCATTTAAATTTTAGCATTTTCGCTGACGTCTTATGTATCCTCACATGATTTAGACCTCAACAATATCTCAGAGATTGGTTTGATTTACCTTCATGATTATATTGGCATATCCACATATTTATTGCCTAAAACATGTAACAGATCAGGTGAACACTTTCAACCTGCAAGAAAGGGATGGAAAATTGGTACGTATTGTAATCTCTTGCAATCTTGATCATAGAAATTGGGATGTCCGTCAGCTTGTACATTTATGGGTCAAAAATGTAAAGATTTTTTGAACTGACTTGTTTTGCCATACACTTTACACAACTGCTGTCAAAATACACAAAGCAATTAATATGAAGTTTTACATGATGCTTTGTTTGCAATTTGTGCAAACACGTACAAAAAATGCACTTTTGATTCACTTAGAACTGAGCAGTGCAGACTATAATCAAAAATCTTAAGAAATATGATATGAGGTCATTGATGTCCACCTTCAGTCATTTGTTGAAAAAAGGATGAATTTTCGCATTTTATACTTAAAGCTTTGTCCAGAAATAGTGTACCAAATTCTTATCAATCAGAATGAAATCTATTTTTAGAACAAGAAAGTCCCAGCCTACTCCTAGATATCCTGTGTCTATGAAGGCATTTTGACGTTACATTTTTATAGAAAAAAAGATATATATCAATTCAAACTATCTATGGGGATTCTCTATTTTAGCCCCAAATTTATCTATTTAGTTTTTCATGTCTAAATTAAAGTAAATTGTTTTAAGAAGGAAGGAGGGGTCCAAAATTTCATCTTCTATAAAAAAAATATATATATTCAATTTTAATGAAATAATTTAATTACTTTAATTTCCTACATAGACAGATACAAATATATTTTTGCGAAGACTAATTGTTTCTGACACCCAATTTAAGAATAGGGTACGTAGTTTGACAACCGAAATGTGCAAGATTAACCTTTTTTCAACAAATGGTTTAGAGTAGACACCAGTGACCTTAATTATATAATTTCATATTTTTAATTGTTCAATTTAAGTCGGCAACTGCGCAGTTAATATTATTATTAAATGCGTGCGCGATTTGTAAAGAAAACAACATGCAAACATTATGTTTATATGTATCTTTTAACAACTGTTTGGTTCAGATTTTGTCCTAAACAGGTCACTTAACTACCGGTAAAAATTATTTGTTCGCCAATGCATGCAATTTTCAAACCTTTGAACATTTTTTTTCGTTTGTTTAGAACATATTTAAAGCATCATTGTAACTTTTTTGATTAGTTTTTAAAAATTAAACTATACGTTTCAAAAAAGTTGAATCATATTTATTTTTATACAGTCATATTTATGGAGATTTTCAATGTAGAAACAGAACGAAGAAATGGCTTTCATTCAAGCGTTGGTTCATGAATATGGTAGAATCTTTTTTTGTTTTACAACAATCTTGATTATATCTTCTTTTTTACCGAAAACAGAGTGTCCTGCTGAAGCTCATCTTCCTATATTACCTGATACTGTAAACTGTCACCTGACCTCAAACTGTACAAGTATTACGTGCTGTATGGAGGTCACAAGGCTGATGTCCCGCCCAGTGACCTTTCACCTTTCTTTGGACAGCTGTAGTTGGACCATCAGCTATGGAATAGACAGTTTTGTTATTGAACCAACTGTTATGTACAACTTTGAATTTGATGTGTGGCATGAATTTTGGATGAAAGGAATTTTTAGACTTAAGTACGTTTTATCAATAGACACTATGCGTTTTCTTTATGAAATTTGACATTTTTAACATGAATTATAAAAGAGTTTTTAAATTTAAGAAAATTATATTTTTTCAAAATTTCTTCATAGATTTTTGGTCAACTATCTATATGGAATAAGTCGATTCCGTGTCAATTTACATATCATGACTTGTTTTGAGAGTGCAGCATCGTGTGATCAGGATATACTTGTACTGAACAATACACTTTTGCCTAAATCAGTGTGCAATTTTGCCTTGGGAACACCCTTAAAAGGTACTTTATATTGCAGACAATGGTTTATTTATTTCAACTCTTTGATTAAAAGTTTCCTTTTTTTAATCAGTCCTAATTTTTTATGAGAAAAAAAATTGCATTGTTGTTTCATTTTGTCAGGTGAGTTAGTTATGTTTTTGTCATATTATGTTCGATTTTCTCTACACTTTTTTATTTGATATCCATAATATCCAGGAGTCTAAAAAGGAATGAATCATTGTAGATTTTTCCTTAAGCCATTGGAAAGCAGAGAGAAAATTTTCAAGTATGGATAGTCATAGCATTGCTATACTAGAGGAAGAATTAGGACTGTTTGGATATTTTTATCCCAAAAATCAAAGCTGTGATAAAACTGGTAAATTCTCTGCCTCATCAGGATGGACAAATAGTAAGTTTTTCTAAAAAAAAACACAATAAGGATTGAACAATTCCAAATGATATTTGAACAGTGTTATACATCATATGTTTAAAAGGAAAACAAGTTTAGGTTAACTTTTTGTAACATAAGAAAAAGGAGTTCTATTTGGTGAATATTTATCCTTTAAATGTTTATTTACTGATATTGGTTTAAATTCTTATTAAAGTATTTTTTTTCAAATTCAGATTGCCCAGTGACATTAGCCTCATCTTTGCCATACATAAATGGACCATTTTCCTGTATTCTGGGGGACACATGTTCTGACATTACCTGCTGTCTAAATGTTGAGCCACTCTCTACATACTTAACTATCAGAGTTAGTCTAGAATATTGTCAGGACAAAATCACCATCACAGTGGATAAGTTTCAAGCTGAAATGAAAGTCAGCAAAATCATTGCCTCAGGTAATGTATAGAACTGTGATACCGCTATTATGATACAGAAAAAAAGTTTATTTTTGTGTTTGAATTTTTGTTTAATATGCAGGTCAACATGTTTAAAATTAAAGAAAATAAAATATTAATGAACTTAATCAGGATATCATTACCAATATTGACACATTAAAAGTTAAGCAAGACCAAATTATGATTATCTTTTGATTTTAGAACAAGAGGAACTTATTCAACTCGGAAAAATTTACAAGTTAAAGTGAGTAAATGATGAGCTGGTATCATTGAGATATGTATACACAAATACATGTATTTCAATTTATGATACTCATGTTTTATATATGTCTTTTTTTTTCTTTACTTCACAATATATATCTGAAAAGCAATGGTTTGTTTTTCTGAGAGATTTGATTCATATGTTGCTTAAGGCAAGTAATGTAATTGAACTTATTTATTTCTGGTCATAAGTATACATATATATGTGCTACATCTGCTGTACTCGTTTGACCGATTTGCTGAGAGCCCTTGGCTTTATTACAAAGATAATTACTGAACTCAATCATGCGTTTGATATTACAAGTACATGATATCCATTAACAATTATATTACTGATAACGTCTTGTTATAGTTTAGTGACTGATTTTTGTATTGAATATTAAAATCGAAGATAAATCGTTTTTGTACTTTTGATTTCATTTTATTATGCAAGACTGTTTGTTGAGGACCTCCCAGACTCCAACCAATATGTGGTCAGTGTCTCCATTGCATCATGTTGGGAAGGAGCTCAGTCCTGTTTGGTGTATACCGTTCTCTCCAACACCAGGCTGCCTAAGTCTTTGACAAAACCATACTGTAACTGGAAGGGAGAGTATGAAGACCCAGGTAAAGATCTGTGGTTTATTCTGTATATGGTATTATAATGTACATGTATATGTAATTCTATCCAAGAGCAAATGATCAATGGAAAAAAATATGTTTAACTAATGCAATAATGTAACTACACATATTAAATGATAATATTAATTATGATAGAAAATTCATCATATGCATTTGTTTAGACTTTTCACTGACCACCTGGTTATCGTCCACTGGACACCCTGACACCACACCACTGACAGGTGTGGCCTTACAGAATCTCATGGAGCATCTACAGCTCAGCAGATTCAAGGCAGACAACTGTGATCAGACATCAGCTCCATATGAACCCAGGGACAGTAATGGATGGAACAGCAGTAAGAATCTAATAATAAATGAATTCTAAAATGGTACATTGAGAACTACTAGTAATTTATCTATTAAATGAAACTTCTGATTTATTTCTATTTAGCCTGTGCTAGTCTCCCGGACTTGTTACCACTTCCTGGAACTGTTGCTTGTCATCTGTCCAGTTCCTGTACAGCATTGGACTGTTGTGTGTCCAGCAGTAAGCTAGGACAGAGCTTCAGGGCATACCTAGATGTTGACCCCTGTACATCCCGAATCACTGTTGGTATTGATGACTGGACATTTACTGAGCTTTCTGAGGAAACCATCAAAATGCTTAACACTGGTGAGTTGAAAAGTTATTTATTTTTATGCAAGACACAAGATGGGACTTAACCTTTTGCTCAGCTTTTATGTGAAACTGAATGAAATTTCACATTCTTTGAACAGAATTTCAAAGAAGTATATGGCTGAAGGGAGTTGTAAGAATGGAGTAAGTATAGTTCTTTAATATAGCTCTTAATTTAGTATTAACTGTTTTGTGTTAGATATAGTAAAACCACAACTACAGTTGACTGTAAGTAATTTGCTTTGAAATCCATTGCATCTATTGACCCAACTTCAATTATGTCAGTGTTCGTTTCACAGTATGACTATGAAGAATTTGTGGCATGCCAGCAAATATCTAGTGAATTTGAAGATCAGTATTTGCTTAGACAGCCATAGCACATGTGATATAACCAATCTGACAATCTTTCAAAACACACTGCTTCCAAAGACAAAATGCAATTTTATCCAAACCTTACCTGATGGTGAGTATTTTTAATTCTATTGTTGGAGATTTTTTATTTTATATGTATAACAGCGTGTTATTGGTCAGGAAATTTGCAGAAATAAAACAACAATGTTCAAACTTTTCATTTTATAATTTTTTTTAGCTCCACTGAGCTGAAACTTTAAATGTGCATTCAGAAATAATTAAGTTTGTTCTCACTTCTGTAAAAAAAAATTAAAATATGCAAATAATCTAAAATGCTCTTTTATTATTATTATTTTATTTGAAAAATAGAGATGATATGCTTATTTGTGAATTACCGCTTATATTTTTAATACAGGATTTTCTCTCGTGACTTGGAAGATGAACCATTCTCTTGGTCCCCATGAAACACTGTCAGACATCATGAAAGCCAGACTTGTTGACCATCTAGGTTTATCAGGTTACAGAAAACAAAGAAAGTGTAGCAGGAACAGTTCACCCTATTGGCCAACTTACAATGGATGGAAAGAGGGTAGGACTACATGAAGCCACGTTTAAGTTCACATAGTGAATTCTTGTTTTAAATGACTCTATCAAGTTTATTGTACAGAATAAGTAATATATTTTTTACCAATGTGTCTTTCTTATAAATATATATATTATACTTAATGATATCACTTACGCGGTCTGTGACTTGCAGAGTGTAGGCTACCAGGCCTTCCATACAACCTGGAAAAGAAGACATACTGTCAGCTCCACACAACCTGTACCTCTATAACCTGCTGCACAGAGGACACAGAGCTACAGACCACCATCTCTTGGTTCATTCATGTCGACTCCTGTCATTTCAAACTCAGCATTGGAATAGAGGAATGGAATGCAGAGTTCTCACTGATTGACTTCAGATTTGGTAATTTTTTCGAAGAATTTGTTTCTTTTATATTGAAATTATTTTTTCTGGTTTTTAAACTCATCACTTATTACTATCTTTTTAATAGGTCAACGTCGGATTTTTCAACTTGCTGGAGTATACAGAATAGGGTAGGTCAAAGTCAGCAGTTAATTTCTTTGATAAATAACATTGATAAAGTCCTAAATCTTCCTTATAAAATAATTTGCACGGTTTCAGCTTTATGTTGTTTGACCTTCCTGTGGACTCCCACTACATGCTGAGTGTTAACATCAGTGTGTGCTATGAACCAGATCAGTGTATTCTAACAGAAAGTGTACTCCAGGACACGATGCTTCCTAAACCACTCTGTGACTTCAAAACCACTACCTATGACATACCTGGTAAGAAGTCGTGTACATAACTCCCCTACATAAATTATAATGACAAATTTGATACAGTGAGGATAAAAAAAAGTACACGTCTAACTTATGTTTTGAAAATAGGTTTCTCAATGACATCCTGGACAAGTGAGAGACATTTGCAAGCAGCCTCCTTACCAAATTATGGTCTCACTGAGTTGTATGAAGATCTGGGCCTGGGAATGTTTGTTAAAGAAAGTTCTTGTAGTGGAAGCGCAAATTTCAGCTCTCTCATTAATGGATGGGCAAAAGGTAATTGTGTGTTGTAAATATAGCAGAAATAAAGTTGTTGCAACAAATATATAATATATGCGTGCATCTGATAAGATTTGCACTTTCAATGCTCATCATGTAAAGCATTTACTACGTGAAGTTTATTACTATGGTCACCTATATTGTAAACGTTTTATTACATCATTTGTTTTTGTATAAGACAGACTTATAAATTGATAGAGTTACTTTTTCCATTTCCAACAGACTGTCCCCTTACAATTACAACAGATGACTTACCACCAAGATTGGGCTGCTACATCCCATCCTCATGTACTGCTGTGTACTGCTGCCTCAATGCTTCTGTCCCCTTTAGGAGATCCCTGTCGGCATTTCTTGACATTGATCCATGCAATCAAAGATTACTGATTGGCATTGAAAATTTCATTCACTCGATTTCCCTGTATGATATTGTGTTTGGTACGTGTCTTGTATTTATAATTTTTATCAAAAATAATTTCAGATATGAGTGCCAAATAGTGATCAGATTTATTGTCCACTACAAAAGCTTAAAGCAAACTGAAAATAATTTTATGTGGTAACTTTGATTAATTGAATCCTGCATAACAACACAATCAGATTAGATATGAACAACTCACAATAATTTGTAGTGAATTTTCGTTCACTATTTTTAAGATTCAAAAGTTTTAAGAACTAACAGAAAATTCTTTTTCTTTCAAATTTGCCATAGATGTTTTACAAGACTTGAGTCACATTAAACATTTTAGTTGGAGGATTTTAATTTGGCTAATTTGTGCTTGTTATTTATATTGATTTATTATATGTACCAATCCAAATAGTTATTCATATTGACAGATATATTTCTCAGTATATTTCTTTTTGTCATTTAAATCAGTCGATTCGATCAGCTTCAACATAGAAGTTATAGAAGCAAACTAAGTATTTGATGCATTTTTAAAATAAAATATCTATCACAATGTAAATTAAATATTCTGTGCATACACATTTTTAATCAAAGAACGATGTTTGTGTAATTTGTTTCCGGTTTTCAGATCAAGAGATCTTTTACTACCTGAAGAACGCCATCAGAATGAGGTAGTTGGTTTGTTCTACAATTAATGAACAACATTTGAAGATTGCAAAACTGTATCCCCTCAATGTTTACTTTTATGAGTTGTTTGAATACCAGGTCATGTTTTGTTTATATGCTTTGTAGATATACAGTGTTTGACTTGACTGCAGAGAGACAGTATCAGGTCACCCTTCATGTTGGCCTCTGTCTTGAAGCACACAGTCCATGTATATTTGAAACCACTGTGTTCAAAAATACATTGCTTCCTAAGAAAGTATGTAAGCTGTACTCAGGATTTGCTCATGCAAGTAAGTCCAACTATATATGACATATCTATACAGTTACTGTATAATAATCTGGTTGCAATTAATTGATATTATTCCAAGTGTAATAAAGAATGCTAAAATAAATAAAAATATGGACTATGTATTTAATGAAATGACTCTTAAGTAAAGATATCTTGTAAATACGAACACATATTTGGAAGTATTATAGAGAAAAGAAAAAATAGTAAGCATGGGGTCTAATATTGCTTAAGTAACTTCCAATATACACCGGCAGTGATGTACATGTAAAAGGAATCCATCATACTGCTTCATTTCAGATTATTAACATGGACAATTTTTCAGTTGAAATGTATGTCTCTATGCATATACATTTTTCCAACATAGATCAATTTGTATATCTTGAAACTGATATTAACCTCTATTTCATTATTGTGACAGACTTCTCATTGACTCAATGGAAGGCAGATAATGGTCTTGTTAGTTTATCAGAAGGAGACAGTCATCTACTTCAAGAGGAATTGAGAATTTCTCAGTACCTGTGGACATATGGTTGTTCGAGAGAATCAGATGACTTCATCCCTCATACCAACTACTGGAAAGATGGTAACTACCTTAGCTAAAAAACAAACTAGATCAAACACGATGAAGTTATTTATTATTAACAAGAAATTAAGGTCGTAAGCTTACACTTTTGGTGACATTTTCAGTTTGTGGGACAGTACAAGGCATTAGACAGTTCACAGCATCCGACCAGATCTCCTGCTACCTGGCCTCTAACTGTACAATGCTCACCTGTTGTATGTTTGACCCTGTCTTGTCTAGAAATGTACAGGTCAAGTTGAATATCGATTCCTGTAGTTTCAACATGCGAGTAGAGATTGAAAAACTTCGTTTTGACATTAGCTTGCTAGATTTTAAATGGGGTAAGTGTTTTGTTAATTTTCTAGCTGTAAGATAAGTAAAAATGATGGAAAATGTTTATTAAAGAATAGTGTTGTAATGCATATGTCTGCATCTATTATTAGGAGAAGAGGTAAAAGTGGACATATATGGAGTGTATGTATTAAGGTAAATAACATGTTTTGGAAGTTATAAGTTACTGTTAAGTCCAAACAGGAACATTTTCCGCTATCATTTCTAATGAAACTTGTTATCTGGATAATGCTTTAGTGAATATTTTATTGAAATTTGTGTGCATGTCCCTAATCTAATGCAAGTGATGAAAAATTGCTTATTCGGAGTTTTTATGGAAGATATGAGAATCAAAACATAAGTGGGAACTTAACATTCCTCATTGTATAATATTTCATTGTTGCAGTATGTTGATGGAAAATTTCTACAATGATCACAAGTATCTTCTGAGTCTGAACATAAGCCAGTGTTATGAAGCAGATAGCTGTGGTGTCCAGCAAGTAGTGCTAAAAAACTCAGTCATTCCAAAAGCTGGGTGTGATTGGTCCATGGATTATCTCATTAAGGGTTTGTACTATTATCAGAGAATGTGACATGAAAAATAGGTGACCCATTACATATTATTTGGATGCTTACGTGTATAATATTGTTAAATATGTTGTTAAGTAATCCATTAAAGAACTCCTGTTGTATACCCAAGATACAGGGGATATAATATTTTCACCTGATACTCGGTTTGTCAGTCCTGATTGGTTTCAATATGTCAGAGCAACCTCAAAAAGCCACTGCCCTTAATTCAAAAAGACTTTATAAGTAACAGTGACATATTTTGTAAACGCCTATTTGCAGAAAATTCTTATTCTATTTCTAGTGTGAAATTTTACCTTCTTTGATATTGGAAGTCCAACCTGTATTGATATTCTGATATGATGATTTTTGGGAGTTGATTTTAATCAAATCTCCTATGCAGTCACTCTGGCAAACCGAAAGTGAAACAGTGTTTGGACCTAAGCACAAATCATCACCGCTGACAAATCTTAGTTCTTGAATATAATAGAAAAATTCGACGTAATGTATGCTGAAGCACTGTTTTTCAAGGAAACTTATCTATAAACACTTTGAAAATAGTAAGATTTTATATAATACGAACAATTTACATATATATGTAGTCTCGTGTATCCCTAATCCCTACGCCAGAGTTTATATAGTCTCGTTCAACCAAAAGCTCGACTGTCTCCGTAAATCTCCGACAAACAGAGAGGCTCTCTTGCTTGTTGGAGATTAACGGAGACAGCTGAGCGTTTGGTTGAACGAGACTGGAGTTCAATATCAATAGTGCTTGGATCCATACAATTTTTAGAATTGTTTCGATTACTAATACATAGTTTTAGATCTATCTTTAAATATTACACAACATGATTCATATGGGGTTTCTCTAAATTCTTGTCTGAAAAGTCTAATTAAAATTCATGTTATAAAAAAGTGCTTATTTAAATACAGACTAGAAACTCATTGCCACGCAAGATAAGTTGATTTTAAAATAAATGATAATCGATAATATCAACTCCCGTCAGTACTTCAGTACTTTGATTCTAGAAGTCATTCCGCCTTGATCAAGTAGATTTTTTTAAACATTTTAGCTCACCTGAACCAATAGCTCATTGAACTAACCACTTCTTGTCAGGCGTCCGTCTGCCTGTGTGCAAATTTTGTTCTGTTTTACTTCTTCCACAGAACCACTGGGCTAATTTCAACCAAATACTCTTTTGGATGCAAGCTCTTTTAAATAAAGGGTCTTGCCCTCTTCCAAGGGGAGACAATTAGATTTCACTGAGAAATTGTTGTCGTTACAAAAGCATCTTATCGAAAACCATTTGGCCTGAATAGTTTAAACTTATGTAAAAAGCATTCTCAAGTAATTTCAATACCTGTTTGATAAAATCTAGATACCACTTGTTAGGATGGGGCCATAATGGGGTTTATAATTTGTTTATAGTAATAAAAGGTGGATAAAAAGGGGTTTTGACTTTCAAGTGGAGAAATTTGAAACCTCCTATTAACAAGGTGTACTCTACAAAGTTGACAATATATTTTATATTTGATAGAATCAAGTATATTTGATTAGTTTTTGTTGTTTAGGTGAGCGGTGTGGTCTGTAGGCCTTTTTGTTTTGGGTACGTTTACTGCAGTACATTTGTGTAAACTAATGCGGTATTGTTTACAGATTTTTCGCTATATATTTGGAAATTGAAGAAAGGTCTTGACACAAGAAACAGTGAAATAGAAGATCCATACATACTTCAGCTATTGGAAGAGCTGGGCATAGCAGCATATTTCAAAAACCCAATGTGCACAATATCACCAAGCAACGCAGCAGGAAGAGTCAACGGATGGACAACTGGTGATTAAAATTTTGGAGATGCTGATGTTTTTATTAACTCATATTGGATCGCATATTTTTAAAAGTGCCTTGTTTCAACATTCAGACAAGCTATTATCGGTTAAACTCTACTCTTAATAAACAAGTAATATATTTTTGTTCTGGGTTTTTTTAAAGGTTGTGCAATGAACATCAGTACGAACAGCCTTGTATCTAACGTGAACTGTCACTTACTGTCCACCTGTACAGGAGTCAGATGCTGTGTCCACGCTTCACTGCTCAAGAGGAATTATGAAGTTTACTTTAACATTGACCACTGTACCAGCAGTCTCAGTCTACAGATAGATCAGGTGTACCACAACCAGACCCTGGCAGGGTTTAATTGGGGTATATACAGTCAATATTGTTTTATTGTTATCAGTGTGATGTTAATTTCTGTCCTCTTTTTGCATTAATTGAAAGCATTAAATATTGTGTTTTTTCTTGTTTCCCTTTATTTAAACTAGACAATCATTTTATCATTAAATGCATTGATAGTTGTATATTAATTAAATTCATTAGGTGAAGAATATTACTTCAAGTTATTTGGAGTTTACAGAATTAGGTTAGTATGAATTGCATTCAAAAATGTCATTAATATAATTACAGATGGTCGCATTAAATTTCATTGATTTGAAGACAAAAATCTTTGATAACTAACGTCATGAACATTGATGTAAAAACCAAGTATACTTATATTTACATGTGTGTAATTAATATGTCAGATACAAGGTGTATGATCTGCCAGAGGAAGACAAGTGTCTTCTGACCCTGGATGTAATGGATTGTTATGAATCCACAAACCCTCAATGTAGTCCATCAGCAATATTTAATGTGTTTAACAAGGCAGTCATTCCAAAGGCTCAGTGCTCCTGGGATCAGAGCTACAGGATTCAAAGTAAGCACTGGACAATACACACATAGACTTTGATACAACACTATTTATGTAACAAGATTGAATGCCTTCTGTAATACAATGAAAATGGTCATGATGATATCATTTTATTCTCAAGGTGAACAACTTAAAACAAAATATTTAACATTTGAAATTAAGTTTTGTGACGATATTAGATAAAGTTCTCTGTTAAAGATGATTATTTAGCTATTTTCATTAATGCAAATATATCAAATGGATGTCAAATTCAGATTTTTCACTGAAGTCCTGGCTTACCAGAAATGATCTCCAAAATGCCACAGAACTGATTAATAATGATTACAAACGTACTCAGATGCTGGATGAACTTGCAATATCCCAGTATTTTGATGCATCTATGTGTAGCTTGACAAGTCTGACTGCCAACTCTGGATGGACCTCCTGTAAGTATATGTACACTGTTACATAAAATGATTTATGAAATACCACCACGCCAATAATATACAAGTAGATACATAAATATTACAATTTGTGTTTGTGTCTTGATTTTCATCCCTTTTTGACACTTAATGCATCTATTAGACAGAATTTAGTGTGAAATTTGTATTATTTCTAGACTAGTGTGTTTTCCTATGGGAAGTTGATATAAATAAGAAAGCATTTTTATATAAACAGTTGGTAAATTACTTTTAATTAAATTTTGATTCATTTAAAAATATATAAATTATACCTTTGATTAATGAACAGTTTGCACCAAGACCGTCTCTAGACCAAGCATCTCTGGAGGTCTGTGTCATTTGTCAGAAGACTGTACATCCTCCCAGTGCTGCTTTAATGTAGACTTTATCAGACATAACTTCAGAATCTTCCTCAACATAGACCCATGTAGTAAAGTTCTGAATGCAGGCATAGATAAACTAGAGAGGGAAATCTCTTTGGTAGATGACCAGTTCGGTGAGTGCATGGCTATAAGTAATATTTCAAAGTTTTAAATTTTAGTTTTTTAAAACATATAAAATAATATCCATCCATTTCGCTGTCGTTTTAGGAAAAGTTGAACATTTTTGGCTTGGAGGAATCGTCAGATTAGAGTAAGTTCCTTTTGTTGGAATGTAGGTTCCAAAATGTACTGGCCAGTTTGGACAAAATTTTGAGGTTATTTTTAAAAAAATATCTTTGACACAGTTTTGCAATTGAGGACTTTTATGGAGAGAGACTATACCTTGTGAACATGAATGCAAGTTTCTGCTTTGAGTCGAGTGAAGATTGTTACAAGACGATCACAGTGTATAAAGAAACTCTTCTACCAAAAAAGATCTGTCCCTGGGACCAGGACCAAGGTGAGTCAGTAGAATGAAATGTACCATAAACAGTTGCATTTTATTTGACAGGGATAGTTTGCTTATTCTTATGAACATTTGTATGGGAATGCAATTTATGAAGAAAATTTGAAATTCATCTAAAAAATCTGCGTCAACACGCATATTCATATATATGTAATCAAATTAGTTATACATGTATTTTTCTGAAATTCTTGAAGTGTTTTCCCTGAGTCAGTGGAAAAGAGAACACAATATTCAGTTTGGTATTCCATTGAGCACCTGGACCAAAGCTCTGCTGTTGGAACACCTGGACATTGCACAGTACAGGGAGTCTACTGAATGTCAAAGAGGAAGTGGACTCTACACATCTTCCACTTATAACTACAGAAACACAGGTTTTAATCTGAATGCCTCGCACACACCACAATGTGAGTTCCGAAATAGAAATGTTTAGCGTAATCTGAAATTTTTAAATGAGGGCCTTACTGTAATCTTTGTTTTGTTGTTCTGTGTTAATAAATCATATACATGTATTTCATCAATATCTACAACAACCAGCTTTATATATAAGAACTTCATTTGACTTCTATTCATAACATTATTGATTTAGTATGTCCAATGGCCTTGGACCTAGAGAACCATCCACTGAGCCCTGACTCTGCCAGTAAGGTCACCTGCTACGTCCCCAGTCTGTGTACAGCTGTGGACTGTTGTGTAGACGTCCTGGACCTTGACATGTCATTCCATGCTTACTTATCCATTGATCCATGTCGGTATACTCTCAGAATTGGAATAGATAAGTACAGCTACACTGTGTCACTGGATCAAATGGAATATGGTAAGCTACCAACATATATTTTGGTTCTAGATTGATACATTTACGCACGGTTTTTTTTTACCTTATTTTACATTAACATACGTTTTCTTTTACATGTTGCATCTACTTTTGCTTTTGTAGGCCAAAATAAAGTGTTTAATCTAGCTGGAATCATGAAACTTCTGTAAGTCATGACATTAAATAAAATCATATACAATTATGAAGCAATATTGTCACCATATATATCACCATCGTGTTAATTTGTTTATTTCCCGGATATTATGCGACAGCTCGTTTATATGAGACATTGATTATTTTACATGTCACAAAAAAGTACATGTATATAGCTTAGTTTTACTCTTAACTTTTAAGCCACCATTTTTTTTAAAACAGATACAAGATAGAGGACCTCCCAGCAGAGAAGCTGTATGTGGTGTCAGTGATGCTTAGTGTTTGTACCGAGACCTCAGGATGTGAGGCTAACCACACGATATTCAACAAACTAATGCTGCCTAAACAACCTTGTCAATGGGATGAAGGATTTGTAAATTCAAGTTAGTGACGGATTAAAGTTGATAAAATAAGTAAACTAATTGCTATACACTACTCCTTTGATTGAATGCAAAAACTTCAAAAACATTAATGTGATTATAATCAATTTTATGATACAGACTTCTCAGGTTCTGCCTATATGAACAAAAATGGCTACACTACACCGCTCTCAGATTACCAGTCTGCTAAATTGATGAAAGAGTTGAAGGCTTCTTACTACTTAAACACCGATTCCTGTAGCCAAGACACTGACGTTTACTTGTCCTTAGAGGATGGTTGGAATAATGGTAAGGGCATAACAAACATGTGAATGATTTGAATTTATTTATCATCAACTTTACAATTTGATAACGTTTTTATGAAGTAAAGTATGAATCGTTTTAGCATATCTTATTTTTGATAATAAAATAAGGATGTAAATTAACAGTATTTTCATGCTTTCTGAAATAAACGTGATTTAATTTTTGTGTTGAGTAGATTGTTCAAAGGATATAATATTGACCAACCTGACGGGTCAGGCAGTTGTGTGTCACATTTCCTACCTGTGTAGTGAGGTACAATGCTGTGTAAGAGCTGATGACATCAGGAGGACCTTCCAGGTGGAGCTTAGTGTGGATCCCTGCTCAAAGATTATGCTCATCAAACTGGAGAGGCTCACCATCAAAGTCGACCTGCTGGTCTTTCAGTTTGGTAAACACACATTTGAATTCTACAAAATTCAGCTTGTGGTTTTAATAGTCTTTACTTATATTTCATTTTAAACTACATATGATATACGGTTTAATAAAAACAATGAATAAAAACTTTAAACAATTCAAGGCGGCATCCTTTTATTATCAAGTTTGCATGCAACGAACCTTGTTTATGCAAAAATTTGGGGAGAGGCTTTAGATTTCAAATGGAAAAATTTTAGCTTCAATATTCTCTTAGTTATGTAGTCTTCACTTCCACACCTCAACATTTACCTGTGGATTAACCACTTAGCTTAATTATCTGAAAACTGTAAGGTTTCTAAACGTAAAGACTTTCTACAACACTTTTAATATACTAATGATGAGAAAGACAGTCGTGGTGCTAGATAGTAGAACAAGAAAACTGTCGTTAGTGACAATTTGCTAACATGAATATTAAAAGTGTCTTGATCTAAAGTTGTTTTCTGATTTGCAGGAACTGTACATCACTTTAGTCTGGTTGGCTTCCTGAAGGCAGAGTAAGGATAATGTATTGTCCAAATAACATGAACTGTCTTTGTGTTATTTATTAATTTTCAAAAATACATCTGTATATCATAAGTAAAGGCATTTTTCTGCAAATAACCAAGATAAATAATCCACATTAACGTTTTGTATCTGTGCGTGATAATCATGGGTTGCTCAAACTGTTTACACGCTTGTTATGCTTTGTTTAAAATATTGATCTTATTGATATAGTGTTAATCTGCAAGAGATTGTTGACATAAATGGATACATGATAGACCTCACCATAAGTGTCTGCTTAGAAAGCAACGGGACATGTATGTTAGTGGAAACTGTGCTGGATGGAACTGTATTGCCAAAGACTGTTTGTGATTGGTCATCTGGATTACAAGGCAAGTTTTATGTCACAGTACCACATTCCTCATGCGAAAAAAATACAACGTTAGGTAGTTTATAGATTGTTAAAAGTTATAAACTATGTGCATATATTTAATAGGCTTTTCCTTGCAAAATTGGCTCAGTTCAAAGGGTGACAGTGAAGTGTCTGGCTCTTTACCTGAGTATGTTCAGTATATGTTACTGGAGGACAGAGGCATTTCTAACATGATGAAGGAGACCCCCTGTAGTAAAACACTAGTACCCTGGGATAACTCAACTAACATCGGAATTGGATGGACTACAAGTATGTTTTATATACAGAATCGTAGAGGATTTTGTAAGTTCTAAATATCTTTTGCAGGGCTCTAATTGAAAAGGTATCAATAATTCTTGATATTTTTCCATCCCATATCAGTTATCTAACACCGTAGCGCAATCGGCCCCATACAACCTAAAAGCTGAATCCATAAATACGCATTATTTCTTTTATATTTCCGACTACCGCCATATTACGTAGTTGTTGATTTCTATTGTTCTACTCATCGCTACACATCCCTATAAAAGGCCGAGAGCACTATTAATGCTTCATCGCATTCAGGTATATTATACACCCGAACACGTTACCTTGGACGAAAAGACGTGTAGAAACACTAGTCTTTTTAAACAGAAATAATATGACAACCACTGCACTAGCAAGGAATATTCAATGAATGATGAAACAAGACAAACTAAATCCAGGCACAGATACTTAAAAATTTCCTCAATAATTGTAGACCGTTTTCCTGTGTATGTTATGACATCAAACATGTGCAAACCACACACAGTGGCAGATCGAGCAATGTCAGTGATCGCATGGATTTTAGAAACGGAACGTTTTTGTAGAAACCGATGGAAACGTTATAACTTTGTTCGATTTACTGTCGTTTAGCTACTGTGTTGGTTGTAGTGCCGCCGGGGATTTAAAAAATATACCTTGAAAAGAATGAATATATTTTGTGTTTTATTGATTGTAGTTTCCTTTATTCTTTATAACAAACATTTTACTACAATGTGTAATTCATGCCTTTGGAAGTATGTGCAACCTGAATGCATCGATCGGAAAGCAACCGACCGTAAGTTCCTCAACTGCTATGTATACCCCAGTGGGAGTATATTAGCGATCGAAACTAAAATGGCGAACAAATGCTTTTATGAATTCAGGCATTACTGTTGCTTAAAAGTTTCGCTCGTTTAATTTTTAATGATCCGTAAGGGGCGGAATTTTTAACCATTGCTAGTTTCTATCTTTTTCTCTTTTATTGAAGATTGTACGTCAACAACGATGAAACTTCCAGACTTACCATCTGAAATATCTTGTAACCATTACGATTCCTGCAATGCAGTCACGTGTTGTATGGAAATTGCAAAATTTAACAACGGAACTATTGAAGTATCTTTTAACTTTGATGAATGTGCCAACTTTCTTACATTGACAATAGAAAGGATATCACAGACAGTTTACCTGCATAAATTGTCCTATGGTTTGTTTTTGAAATGACAAACATTTGGCGATAATTCTCATGATTAAAAATATTCCAAAATAGTAATTTGATACTCTTTGCCGTTGTTATATATCATTCTTTATATATTCATGATTCTTTTATTTCATTATTACAGGAACAGAACATAAATTTTCATTAAAAGGAATTTTCGAAATAAAGTAAGTTAATTAACTTTATGTTATATCTTTATGTTAAAGTTTATTGAACTTTGCAATTTTAAAGATTGTTTTTATGAAACAATATTCAATTTAAATGGAAATATATGATGACTGTATTATATAAAAAATAACTAATGTGTGTATGATATTCTGCAATAGATACTCAATCATACGGAATACGGTTGCAAAGAAATATGAGATTCATGTTGTAATGTCTGCCTGTTATGAACCATTCAGCTGTGACCAAGTTGTAACCATTTTGAATCGCACATCAGTTGATATGAAAAACTGTTCTTACAATGATGGTTTTTTAAATTCCAGTAAGTTAATTGTCATGATATTTTAATTGGGAATTATATCATACACACAATTGTAAATTAACCATTGTAAAATTTTCATACGATTGTGTGTAATATATAATTCCCAATTCATAAAAGAAAATTAATGTAGTATATTGATCACAGAAAATACTTATTATTGTTTTCAATTTGTAAATGACAACATAACAATTTTCTAAAAGATATTTAAAGTATTTTACAAGAGTGTTCTTAAAATTGCACGATAGAACACGGTTTATTAACTCTGGTATCCTTACAAAAATACCTTCAGTCTTGTTCCTGAGCATAGTAATGCACATAAATAACTAAAACACTATGTTTTAACCAAATTTTAATTATTCAGAATAAAACAGGAAATTATTAAATATATACCTTTAAAAGTGTAATTATGGTGCTTTGACTACTGTACAAACTTCAAAACTTTCGAATTTTAACTATTAAGGTTATTTTGACAAATTTGGTTAAAGCCTGAGGAGTAATGGTGGTTTTCAGCCAGGTTTCTCGAGAGACTAGTACATCCATACTTTGATATTAAATTGAAAGAATTATCTGTTAGCAACGTGTCTTTCCTAAGCATTTTTATCGGTAGGGACTGAGGTTCATGGAAAAATGATTTTAAGCTTATCTGGCAAAATTAATCGAGTGATAGCAACAAATATCCCTGTGTAAATAGGAGAAATCATTAACGCATAATTATATGTAAAGTATTTATTTATGTAGAAGAGGAATTAGGGGTACATATCTGTTTCCATTCTAAATCAACCCCTGTTGGTATTTGGGGGGTATAAAACATGTTTTTGATATTGAAAAATACTATTAGAACAAACACGAAAGTAATAATTAAATTTGGAGATATTACATTTTTATCTAACAACATGATTAATATATTATAATATCTAATATGCAAGTAAAGTTTTAATACATACATTCACTTATAAGAACGGGTTAAAAATTTCTTTTGAACATTTCAAAATCAGTAGCACTAATATAATATACTTATTTCTATAAAATAATAAATAATAATATGCGTTAATTTTTTGGCATATACAATGAAAATCCCAAAGGCACTGTTTTATTTTTGTCAGATACTATAGACAAGAAAAACGATAATGATGCGTAGCTAGTTATTAAGTCACAAGAAGTTACTTTCAAAGTATATATATATATATATATATATATATATATATATATATATATATATATATATATATATATATATATATGTATGTATATGTATATATATATATATATATATATATATATGGGATATTTTTGATTAAGTAGTGTTTCTCCTTGCGATATACTGATACTATACCTGGATTTTTTTTATTAGACTTCTCCCTTATTGCTTGGTTGGCCTCCCGATCTATTCCTAGTGTAGAGGATATTTCTGTGCCACAGGCCAGTAAACTCCTGATGGAGCTGGGACTGGACCACTTCCTGGATACTACCGACAGGTGCTCCCTGTCTGACACGGTCTATAGAGCAGCAGGAGCAAATGGATGGATAAATGGTTATATACAATTCAGTGTTAATGTCTATGTCTATGCCAAAGCAAAGTTAATTTTGATAACTGCACATAACTGCAATAAGAAAATATGTTCAAATTCTTGATTACAACTTTTTTCAGATCGATGTAAGTTTAGTTTCAGTAATCTTTGATAAACTTATTAATGACACTTATTTTTAACGATACAGAGTGTGACCGTTTCCCAAACTACACTCTACCAACCCTCACCAACAAGGAACAGGTTCTGTGTCACCTCCCCTCTTCATGTGACAGAGTTAGATGCTGTGTTTACATCGCTCCTGTAAAGAGACATGCCCAAGTGGTACTTTCAATGAATACATGCAGTTACCAGATAGAGGCAGAGATTGATAACCTCAGGATCACTCGAAGCTTGTTAACATATACATGGGGTAAGCTGAATTACATTTGAACTTTACACTTTAAACTTAAATGGAATAAAAGTCTAAACAAGTTTTATTTTTCAGGTACATCAGAAGAAATTGGAATCCATGGAGTCATAAAATTCAGGCTTGTTGATTAACACAGATGTTAACAGTCTTATTTTTAAGTTGTTAAAAGCATAAAATTAAAGATTTTTTTTATTCAACAGGTTTCATGTCACAAATGTGATCACTGAAAAGAATTTTAAAACTGATGGAAATGTCAAGCTTTGTTTTGAAGAAAGTGTGTGTACAGAGGTGTTGGAATTCTTTGATCTACCTTTAAACTACGGGAATTGCAGTGAAATAGGTCGGTATATGCCTGAAACTGAATTTTACTGTCTTTCGATATGTTAAATAATCAATGTTAAATAATCCATATATTCTAAGGTCATGTTAGGGTCAATAATGTTGAAGAATTGCCTTTTCTTTGGTTTTGAGTTTTCGAAAATAATTTTAACAAATTTAATATTTCAAAAATGTTTTAGAAACACTAAATAACAATAAAACGACGTTTCTGAAATCCAAATTTGTTTTATTTATAAAAGCATGCAATGACAAAGGTAGATTTATTTTGAACATTTAATTAGAAAATAGAAATATTATCGCATGTTACTCTCGTATGTGGTTTCTTGTAACATTTTTCACGTTATGCCTGTTTATGATTTCAGTTATAAACTAATTGGCTAACAACCAATAAAAAAATATAGAAAGTCAAAGCTTTGTCTTATCTTAGTTCATTGGAATGGGGATCGTTGAAATTCATATTTTTCTTTAAACAACGGAAAACAATCGTTGCAAGGCAAATATAAGCATTGTAAATAAATGTAAAAAGCTAGAATGAACAGTCAGAAAGGCTCTTCTTTCGGGGAATACCCATTTTTAGCTTAGAATGATAAAAAAAAACTTATGTTTGGAATAAGTAAAGACTGTTTTGTGAGATTACATACAAAGCAGGTGCAAAAATCGACGGCATCCTAACATCCAGACATGTCTTAAACTTTTTAGAACCCTATGTGCAAAATTTTATTGGGATAAGATATATTGAAGTCATACCAAAATCGTAGAGAAATACCAGATAGCTGAAGGTTTGGAGTCGAATATGATTTTTAAAAAATATCATGTCAATGTTTTGATACTTAAGAATGTCATACATTGCATTAAAAAGTTAAACTTATGGTACCAAACAGGGAAATAAATATAAAAGTTTTTAATCATTGTTAACCTTCTTTTAATTGATTGATTACAGGAATCAGCTTTGACTTTTGGAAACAGTTACAGTGTCAGTCTTTCGCGTTTGATGTAAATGGTAACTATATATCTAATAAATATTAAATTTTGATGTTGTTAGATGCGATAGTTGAGTGTCCTGAATGTTTTGTAAATGTGATTTATATGTTATATTTACCTTAATTGCCTTGTTGACTATATATATATATATATATATATATATATATATATATATATATATATATATATATATATATATATATACCTCAGTTCTTTTTGTGAGTTAATATACATTGTATATATCAATTTGAAATTGTTAAAAAATTGTAAACAAGTTTTTATTCAGCTACTTCCTTTCTTAGTACAATTATTATTTTATCATTATTAATATTGTAACCATATAGCTCTGACCACATGTTAGAATATATATATTTAACTATAACCTTGGCAATATATCCTCTAATTTCTTATTCTTTTAGCATGTAATGACACACAGATAGAGGGTATTCCTTTAGAGGCCCAGAGTGACTGTAGGTATCTACCTGATTGCAGTGGCTTAGAATGTTGTTTGGAGAGCCAGTTTGATCTCGGCAGTAGACGAATTTACTTTACGGCAAGAATGGACTGTAACTACTTTATCTTTCAAGTAGAGAATAAAAAAGTGCAAAAGTCCTTGACAAGTCTTACTGAGAGTAAGTATTACGGAATTGTTCAAGCTTGAACATAAAAGTAAACTAAATGTTTGGTATTCTGGATTAATATATAATATTTATTAAAATATATCATTAATATGCATATCTGGATAATCAATTAGGGATAATTTTGTTTCAAGCTGATGCACAATCAAATATGGAAGGATGTACTTACGTTTGCAAAATATTTTTTTAATACCAACATTAAATGATTATAGAAAATCTTATACAGTGGTTTTATGATTTTCGAAATCATTTTTGTTTATATCCCGGGAAATATAAAGTTAATTACAGATAACAATTAGTACGAACTTCGTGTTTTGTGATATTGTTTGTTAGTTCTCTTAGCTTACACGGGAGGAAAAGTACCAAACAAATATTAGACATACGGAAATATATAGTGTGCAGTTTAAGTGATAAAAACTTTCATTTGAATTGAAAACTTTTAAATGCCTTATATGGAAAATCAATTGTCACATTATTTCGATGTCTTTAGAAACTCTTTCAATGTATTGACACTTCTTTCACCAAGTTGGAGATATTCTTTGGTTAAGTGAATATTCCATGAGATTATAAGAAAGATGTAAATAAAATTAGAAACATTTTGACTGATAAAGAATACATTCATGAAAAGTACTAAAATTCAAATAAGAGGCTTACTTTTCGATAAAGCAGCCTTGCTTACAAAAAAACACCATGTACTTATAGTGTTCATTTCCGAAGAAAATAAAATAGAAATATAAAATTGTTGCTATCTTATATTGAATAATTTTCTGGCTAACAATATCAGACATACTAGCAAAGGTACTTTTCATAATTATTACAAAGAATACCATTTTCTCTCTTTTGAAAAAATAGCGTGTTTGAGTGTGAATTTAACAACTGATGTTCATAAGAAAAATACAATAATTCATTCGGCGGAAAACATTTCCATTCCGTTTGATAAAGTTTATTAAAAATTATTGACATGCGTTGAAATGTGTTTCTGATGGTAGTGCATATAACCAGCGGACAATTTTGAACTGTTTTCTGATTGATGATAAATTAACTTTGACATCGAGAACCAATAATGAGAAAGAAGACAAAAAGCAAAACAACACTTCAATAGTATTGTTTTGAATTTCTAACAACCATATACAAATATGATAATTGAAACGCTTAATTAAATATTGCATAAATTATTGTCGATTTTTTATGAACGTATATTGGATTTTAGAATCAAATTACACAGAGAAATTCGGAGATCCGGTGATATTTCAAGTCTACTACATCAAAGCAAAAAATCCTGCAAATTATGCTTTGGGGGTCGCTTTGTCAATATCAAAATCATTGTCTGGCGGTTCGGGATCTTTGATTTACAATATCATGAATATAACAACTACAAGGATAAATCCATCAGGATGTGTTAATGGCACAAGGAGGCGGCGAAGAAGTACTGTTGACCTCTCAAAGTATGTTTATTAAAATATAATAACTACCAAACGATTATCAAAATTAACCGCCTTTGATTATTTTCCATAACTGACACAGGATGAATGACCATCTTTAAGTTCTCCTTAAAGATAGCTTAAAGATGCTTAAAGGAAGCTTAAAGACGATCTTTAAGCCACTGTTGTGTATATCTTGTATATTCTGTGTTAGTTCCAGGGGTTTTCTTAAGTTGGACAAACAATAGACTCTAATTAGATATTCACAAACGAACAAAACTATGAGAGAGAGAGAGAGATTAATTTATAATAGGAAACAGACATACTTAAATATAATTTCATGCACAAATTTAGATGCAGAGACTGCGCTCACCCCTACAATAATTTTGAATAATTTTGAAACCCAAAAAAAGATTATAAAGAATTTTATAACGGCAATCTGTGTCCATCGGAGCGTTGTTGGTGATAGCGATATGTGTTTAATGGAGCGACAATTAAAACCGCCTGGAACACCCCCCTTTCCTTGGAAATTATATCATCACTCAGATCACCCCCTCCCCTCCCTATAAAAGAGCTTTTGCATTTAATATATGTTTTTATTGTTCAGTTTGATCAAACTTGACTTAAAGGGAACTTAAAGATGGTTTAAAAACAACTTAAAGGGAGCGTAAATGCCACTTAAAGATGCTTAAAGGTAGCTTAAAGATGGCTTAAAGGTGACTTAAAGAAGTTTGGACATTAAGGACCTATAAGTTAACCTTAAAGGTGGCTTAAAGGTGGCTTAAAGATTGTATCTCCTTTAAGCCACCTTTACGCCACCTTTAAGAACTTGCTTAAAGATTGTTTTTTGCCCTGTGTGATATTTACCTTTTGATTTTACATTTTTGTACCTATATTTTTCAAATTTTTTGATATTAGAAATTGAAAAATGACGGAAAAGTTGTAAAATTTATTGTATATTCATCACTCACATGTTGACTAGCATTATTGATGGATGTATAAGAATGACAGAAAAGGGGAAAACTGTTTAAGCTTTGAAGAACAATTTTATATTATCTACCCGTAATGCATTCCAAACAATGTGTATTTAATTATCTTTACAAGCCTTAATTCAAGCATTAGATTAGGTAGTTAAGATATGTTGCTTTTGCTTGGGTTGTTTTGTGTTTGCCCAATTTTTTCTGGTACAAATTATGGTTTGTTTTGCAACTAGTTTGTTTAGCCAATTGACAATCTACATTGTATAGACAGAACTAGACAAAAAAATTCCTATTTTTGTCTCTATTTCAGGTTTATATAAGAATGCTAACATGTCATTGTTTTCCTTTAAATTACATATCTAACTTATTACAGATTAGATCCAAACAAGTTTGTGGAAAGTATCAGGATTCTACTGAAAAACAACGCGCCAAACGAAGATTTTCATGCATTCTATGAACGGGTGCTGGATAGTAATGTAAGTTTAACAATCAAAAGCAACTTATGCATTTCTTATTTCTGCTGCGACTTTAATCAATTTGGCACTCTCAATACGACGACATTTAAAAAGGTTTTAGAATATTTGGACCTATACTTATATTAGCTAAGCAAGGTGTAAATATGTCTTCATCAGTAAGTAGTTTTTCCCCATTAGTTATTGCCTGATTTCTTCTCTAAGCTAAATTTATTTCAGTAAGAGTTAAAACTTCTCAATATTTTGTTGTTAGCAAAATATTTTATGACACCTATACGAAATTATATCATTATTCCTCAATATGATATATTCTATATAACGCGACATTTGATTGGTTCTAGACAATCACGTGACTGGGCGACAAAACGTTGTGTCTCCCAGGGAATAAATATCATGTCTCACCTCTTCGGAAATCTCGGGTTTTTTCATGCCAAAGGTATGAAAAAGCCAATAGGAGCATACAGTGTTAAAAATATGACGAAATCAAAAATATTTAATTATTTAAATTCTCTTTATGCTACAAAAATCAATTTTACTATTTTTGATTCGAATTTATAAAAGCAAAGATAGACAATCAGAAAAAAAAAATCACGACGTTATTGATTTCGACAAGTCGAAAAATTATTAAAAATCGACGTATGTTGTATAATCATTTGTTGTTCGGTATAATAAAACTTCTATTGCATAAATGTTCGGGAAATATGAAGATTTATTCCCCCAGAAAAATTATGATTTTCTTTGGGGGAATAAATCTTTATATTTCTCTCACCATCATGCAATATATGTATAGTATTACTTTTAATCTTTTCTGGACAAGAATACCAATGTCATCAACAAACCATTGAAATGAGCATTATGTGTTTAAAAGGTCTTTACGCTGCAGATAATTTTGACAAACGTGCACTTTTTTCAGGAAATTGAAAAAGCAAACAATTTGGCGGCCACACTCCTTTCAAACAACGATGTAACAACTGGAATCAAGTCTCAAGTGCAGGCTCTAGGGTCTGGTAACCCTTTTACCATTAAAACTACAGGGAACACTGTCAGTTCAGTCACAGTTCAGGGAGGTAGGGGTTTTGCCATATCGTCTTATGATGATAAAAAAAGGCAAAAATAAGCATACTAACGCGTTTTGCGGTATATGTAGCTGTCTAATAAAACCTTACAAACATGTTTCTTGAAATACATAATCAGTTTTATCCATTATTAGTTGTAGAAAAATATTGTAAAAGACTTCAGTTCCCTTTATGATCTACTGATGCTCGTTCGAGATGTTTATAAGGTCAAAGCTTAATTTATTTCCGTCATTTTATTCAGAACAAAATAATTCAACTTTTTTATGCACCGTTTTTCAGCTGAAGCTATTGCACAAAAACTGAGCTCAATTGATCTGCCTGGAAGAGAATACCAGACATACATTGTGGGAAGTGGAGTAACTGCAAAAGGGACAAAGAAGTTGGCGAAGATGTTAGCATGCATGACCATTGGTGACCTGGATGCCTTATTACATTTAAAAAACATTGATCCTGCAAAAGTGACAGAGCTTTTGAAGGATATACAAGACTTGGCAAAAGCTCTGGTAATATTCTCATTCCCAATTATACTTAGAAATATGTTATAAAACTTTTCAAAAATTTGAAATAAATATCATGTTAAAATGATGAAATTATTTTGCTAAGCGTACGCGATGTAAAATAAAGATAAGGATCTGTCACTGATAATTCCATTGTGGACAATTTTGATAATATATATTTATGATTGAATGCCAATTTTAAACAGACTATCCACTATTACACATCTTCAAACTTTTATGAAATCAATTGATTATAAATATGATATATATAATTCATTTTATTAAAATGAACATACAAATGCTTTTTCAGTATTCTGAATTTATTAGCAAGCTATTTTCTGAGGCAGCCAGTATATTTACAAGTTTTGATGTCTTGCTGAAGGGAGATTTCAGCTTTCCCAGGCAACAAGGAAAACTGTTTGCAGTTTCTATACCAATTCCAGTTGCAGGACTTCTGATCATAGATTTTAGTATGATTTTAACTAATTTGAATATATATATTAACTTAGCGTTACTAATTAAGCCGTGTTAACTTTACCCGCCCTCAACTGGTTCACCTGCGTCTTATGCAGATGGAAGTCATCATTGCTTACAGTGCATAAGAAAAACGCGTTAAATAGGTCTGATATGTAATTTCAAAATTTTCTAGAATGAAAAAACTTTTGATAGATTTTTGTGGGTATCCATCACCCACATATTTATATCCTCGAAACAAACTAATTATAAAAGATTTAATTTTCCTACTGGAACTTAAAATCAACGCTTCATGAAATAACATTCCCACGAATTAGGAGAAAAAAATCTACAAAAATTGACACCAGCAAAATTAAATGATTAAATGACACAGAATAGATATGACGGTAACATCTGCAGGTCAAGGAGGGACATCTTTGTATAAACAAAAAATGTATTGAGTTTCTTGAAATTTTTCATTGATAAACGAGTTCGAAATATCAGAATTTGAATTCAACGTCAGGCATGGGTAACATCATAAATGTTCCGAGACGAAACGCGAGACAAATTGAATGTATCCGATGGAAAGCGTTGACCACCCTATATTTACTAAGGACAAATTAAAAACAAATTACAAACAATTAAAACGGACGGTTTATTCGTACTTGTTTGTATAGAAAAGATGGATGTAAAATAATAGAAACACATTCAAAATCATTAATGTGTGAGTCACCGTTTACCAAAATGTGTTTTATTATCCTTCATCTCGTTAATAGACAAATTTGAAAGAAATACCTTGTAATGAGTCAATACTTTTCAATATTTGTGTTTAGGTTTTGGAATGGATTACTACTACGGTGTACAGTTTGCCGTTGGAGCAAAGATAATGGAGATGAAAGCCATTGTTGAGGTTGAGCCTTATGGAGGTGTGATAGTATGGGGAGAACTTGGTGTAGGATATGCAGCCCTTTATGGAAAACTAAGGCTAGTTGGACATGTAATGGATTCTGGATTTCCAACAACAGCAGAAATAACTTTTAATAAATTCCCACTAGATGTTAAGTAAGTTAACTGGAAAAAATATAATCGATTTATAAACGTAAAACAAGTAATGTACATTTTTTATCTTGTATCTTACCTTAACGCTCAAAGAGAACTTTTATTACTTCTGCACTAGTTTTCTCATTAGTTAAAATATGTTTATCAATGTTAATTTTCAAATCTTTCAGCCAATTTCAATCAAACTCAGCACATATAATTCTTTAGTAAAATAGTTAACAACTATTAAAATGAATGGTCAAGTCCATTTCTTAAGTAGGAAATAAAATTAAGTTGAAAATGCGGAACTTTGGATCTGTAATCAACATATTGCTACCAAGATTAAAAAATAAGCGGGATATTAAAACATAATGACCCATATTTGCTCAAACTGTGACTCTCAAAGGAAATATTGATATAAGTAAGAGTGTTTTAACCCTTGTAAACTTGCGAATCAGTCGTCTTGCAGCAACAAAATACTGCAGCAATGTATGTCATTTTGCAAATTAAAAATGCCAAGACTACAACAATGTCAATGGCATATTTGTGTTATTGTGTTGATGTTACGGTCGTACAAACACCTGTGAAATAATTTATTTGAAACATTTATTCAAATACATAAAATGATGGATTAATATCATATAAAAGTTAATTTTAATGCTCTATCTGAAGAAATAAATATAAATCATGCCCATCAATTACTTCAACGGCAGTAAGCCTATTTTGTTTATTCTGAAACTTAAATTTGATTGTAGTTTATTTGACTTTTGTGCAAATTAGTCTTCTATTATTTAAAAATGTGACATTCGTGTTTCGTTCATGCATGTAGTTAAGACCTGACACATTTAGACACAACCATCGCCAGTGTTTAGATTTCATGCCCATTAAATTTCAAGGTCTTATTTGACATATTTTTTTTCAAATACATAAAATGATGGATCAATATTATATAAAAGTTAATTTAATGCTCTATCTGAAGAAAAAATATAAATTATACCCATCAATAACTTGAACGGCAGTAAGCACATTTTGATTATTATAAAACATAAATTTGAATGTTGTTTATTTGACTTTTGTGCAAATTGGTCTTCAATTATTTAAAAATGTGTTACTTGTGTTTTGTTCATGCATGTGGTTAAGACCTGACACATTTAGACATACAAATGTAACCATTACCAGTGTTTAAATTTCATGCCCATTAAATTTCAAGGTCATATTTAAAAATCAAGGGTCAAACATGATGACGTCATTTAGGATTTTCATCAATTCTCTTCTCCGTCAAATATATTTAAATCTCAAATAATCTAAAACCCACGGTCGAATTTTCTTATTTTGACATATTTTAAGTACGATATTATGGCAATCTTAGGTAGCAAGGGACAGTTTCGAATAAAGTACCCGTCAATATTTTTGTAAAATTGCGAGTTGCTGTACTTGAAGGCTTATGAGTGTTGCTAAAATTCATGAAATGATTTTTAATGATTATCATTAGTTAGAGGGGTGTCTCTTGTTGAAATTGATATGCAATATGTAGGCCCCTTATGTTAGGTACATGAGAATCAGAAGTAAAATGCGAAACCTGCGGCTATGACTGTTGTGCTGACTTTACACAGTGAAATTGCAAGTTACAGACGGGAGGTAAAATAACACGAAAAGTAGGTGGATGGGACATTGTAAACTATACACCGGTAAGTTTCTGACATGTGATAGTGCAACATGCACGCGGTAGGGAAGGTCAACCCTCTGCAGGGAATTAGCTGGGGGAGGTCTAAAAAGCTGAAAAATCATGAAAAATTAGCAAAATATGAAAGGGTCAAAATCTCCTAAAAACCAGTATGTAGAGAATTTTACAGGTTTTGATTAGTAATTTTCTTCAGAAATTGGTGATTGGCCTTATAAAGAGTGAATTAAAGGTATTTGTGCTGAATGGGAACTGAGGAAATTCTAATTACAGAGTTCCGAAGACATGCATCCCTTGGCTACAATGAATTGTATCAAAAAAACTGTCCCCTGCCACCTTCAAGACTACATGGTATTTTCATATTTCTCTTTTAAGTGTAATTTTGAGTGGATTTTGTACCATAAGTAATACATTTTGTGAAAATGGATGATTTTCTTGGCTAAAGATGTCATGACATGATTTATTAGCTAAAATATTCAAGGGGAGTAACTCCCTCTTAAATGTGTAGAATGACCACCACTAGAGTAAATTGGCTTAGAGAGTATGTATTTCCTATCCTGAAAACAATTAATAGGCTTAAGTTAATTACTGAGATAAGAATAAGTACTTTAAAGCAGTTTTTATCAATTAAATCATTAAATTTATGAATTTGCAGCCATTTTCCTGTCTGATTTTATGAAATAACATTAATCCACCTGACTTATATCACCCAATTTTTTTAAAACAGCATATTTTTATTTCAAATGAACTTTACATATTGACAAATGCAGTTAACAAAGTATACAATATGTCAAAAAACTCAAGTTTTTGCTCCTTCCTATCAAAAAATGGTATTTTAGATGTATTTACAGAATTGAAAAAGCCACCCCCTCTTTCCAATGGACTCTATTACCATTACATGTAGGATATGTAAATGTACATTTGACCTTGAAATAACATCTGCTATGATAGTTTCTCTTGAAATGAACAAAAAAACAACATATTTTTACCCTTTTATTGTATATATGCATCAAAAATGTAGAAAAACATGTAAAATTTGAACATTTTTCATGGAATTCTCATCCGTCCCCAGTACCCGGGTGTGTTTGAATTTCATTTTAATTAAACGCACACATCACACTTGTAGGTCTTACAAATTTAGCAAAGTTAAAAGGAGACTAGAAACCAGTATATATAAGATATCCACTAAATATGATTATAGGCTTAGTTTTTCATGAAAACAAGAAATCACATGTAGGGCGACATGACTTTTTGTGAATAAAAATGCTACAAATCATCCATTTACCAAAAAAGATCAATTTTAAATATCAGTGATGGCTGTTTTCAAATTTTTGTAAGAAATGACTCAAAGGAACTGCCACAAGTTTTATAATATTAGGTTAAAGTGTTCAAACTAATGCTTCTTGTGAAAATCAAAAGATAGGGGGAGGGTATACATGTAAAGGGATTTCTAAGTGATGTGATGCTTTTATCATGATAATATCAAGCAGATATATGTAGCATTGAATAAGGTTTCTTATTTAAGGAGGTTGAAGAACAGTTGACCTCTAAAAGGTTAGGTAAAGATGATTTATTTATGGAGAGCCCTGTGAATCTGTGTTAAATAGAGGAAAGTGGAAATGGTGGGTTCGCTTAAATGGCCATATTTTTCTTAAACCTCAATGGAATTGGCAAAATGTGGTGTACTTTTTTTCAGAATAGCATAAGCTTTTTTAATTTTAAGACAAGATGACTTTTAAGAGAATGTTAGTGTATGTTAAAGGTAGCAAGGGACAGTTTCGAATAAAGTACCCGTCAATATTTTTGTAAAATTGCGAGTTGCTGTACTTGAAGGCTTATGAGTGTTGCTAAAATTCATGAAATGATTTTTAATGATTATCATTAGTTAGAGGGGTGTCTCTTGTTGAAATTGATATGCAATATGTAGGCCCCTTATGTTAGGTACATGAGAATCAGAAGTAAAATGCGAAACCTGCGGCTATGACTGTTGTGCTGACTTTACACAGTGAAATTGCAAGTTACAGACGGGAGGTAAAATAACACGAAAAGTAGGTGGATGGGACATTGTAAACTATACACCGGTAAGTTTCTGACATGTGATAGTGCAACATGCACGCGGTAGGGAAGGTCAACCCTCTGCAGGGAATTAGCTGGGGGAGGTCTAAAAAGCTGAAAAATCATGAAAAATTAGCAAAATATGAAAGGGTCAAAATCTCCTAAAAACCAGTATGTAGAGAATTTTACAGGTTTTGATTAGTAATTTTCTTCAGAAATTGGTGATTGGCCTTATAAAGAGTGAATTAAAGGTATTTGTGCTGAATGGGAACTGAGGAAATTCTAATTACAGAGTTCCGAAGACATGCATCCCTTGGCTACAATGAATTGTATCAAAAAAACTGTCCCCTGCCACCTTACTGCTAAATTTGATACCATTCGAAGTGAACAATTTCTTTTTACAGCGTGTTGCAAATTTTTGTCTTAAAGGATGACTTACAAGTGCTATTTTTTACATTATATTTCAGGGTTTTTTGGGGGTAATTTTCCATTTTTATAGGTTTTAATCGAGATAACAAAATATCAATTTTTTTTTAATTGAATAACTAGAAAATTTGCGTTTATCTGTTTTGCACTACCCTAAAAATACTTTGGTGATTGTTAAGATTTGAGTTTTTTCTCTTGTATAGGTTACAAATGTTTCTAAGACTTACTCCAATCAAACTGAGATTATATGCAGTAATAACGCTGGAGGTAAAGCTTGGATTTATTTCAACTCCACTGATATTGACGTTGTATAAAGCAAAACTGTGGGAGTATCAGACGGCAACAATACGAAAATTGCTGATTGACAACACAAAAGCTGAAGAAGACGAATCACCTCCCAAACTTCAAAGCTTCGGAGTACGAAATTTTTAACATATCGATATTTTAATTGTTGTTACTTACCTTAATAATATTTTCTATTAATGTTGAATAATTGGATTCCGTGGTGGCTCCAAATTCATGAAATTCGTGGGTACCTCTCATCCACGAATTAACATCCTCCACGATAAAATAAAATAGGATTATAAAGTTTCATTTCCTTGTGTAGAAATAAGATAATACACGTAATAATGTCCCCATAAACCTGTAAACTTTAAGCAATCCACGAAATTTTTCCCTCACGAATTTTAATAATTTCACAGTAATTTTTCTTTTGTTTTTATACAGGGTACCACACCAGCAGGATCGTGTGGAATTTCACAGGTGACAGGAAGAGATCACACAGAACCAGAGTTTATTGTCAGTATTCAGGCAGAGGATGACAGAAGCAATGTCAATCTGCACTTAGACATCGGTACAGTGCCTGGAGGATCCAATGTCATGTCTAGAAGACAATTGGGGGGCTTCTCAACAGCAATGAATGATGTAAGATATCAGTTAATAAACATAGATAATAACTAACCTGAATGTCATGTACATATTAGAAAAAAGATTTAAGAGGATATTTACTAAAGAATGCTTTTATTTGTGGTATGTTCATGAGAGTTAAAATAACTTGAAGGAGTTTAAACACAATCGACAATATTATGAAAGGAAGGAAATGATAGGAAATCAAATATGTTTACAAACCATGATATGGTTTAAGTGTTGTTTTGAACAGCTGACGGTGATTGTAGCTCGGTAATTCTAATATATGGATTTATAAATAATAAAAAGAAACTTGCGTTTCAAAATACTTTATTTGACCTATTTTCTTGAAATGGCTCTCTTTGAATCATTACAAACTGTTTTTTTTATGTTTCAATCTTTTTAAAACGATTTCATCTTCACATGTGACAGCACACTTTTTTATTATAGCAGTATTGTAGTAGTCCTTGTTTATCCTTTTTCTATAAAAATTAAATCGCTCAATTACGTTCATTGTCCCTATCCTGCAGTTTTCAAAATGTTACGAAGTTATTGGTCAATTTTTAAAGAGGTCATATGACTTTGGCTTAGATTTTTCTTGTATTTCTTTGTATGTTTTATTTTTATTTTATTTTTTTTAGAATTATTAAGTCTGTGAGTGTCCTCTCTCAGTGATAAAAAAAACATGTTTTGTCTTTTAAGAAGACTAGATGATCAACAAATTTTCCATCAGATATGGTGTAAAATTTTAATTACGATATTTTGGTAATTAACTGTCTATTGGGAAAGAATAGAAATCAAATATCTTAAACTTAAAATTTAAACATAATTTTATATCTTTATACAGAGCTTTTAATTTTATTATAGTCTAAAAATGGCACGTCGATCCCTCTTAAGACACTATGAAATGTATATGAAGCCAAATGCATCACAAATTTAGGTGTATTACATTTAACACATGGTTACAGGTACATTTTAATGACCTTTGAAACATTTGTTTTTCCAGGTCTTACATCCAGCAGGTGTTCCTCTTTACTTCACAGTCCATGTGTCCAATGAAGCAGGTGTGAGTGTCCCTGCCACCTGTAAGCTGGACACCTTTGATGTAACTATACCAGGTGGGAGGATGGCGGAAGCTTTTGTGTCCACCAGTAACCCCAATGTGTTGAAGGCTGTAGTCACGGTGTATGAAGACTCTCCTATCAAACAAACCATGGTGGCAGTGGGATATGGAAAGAACACCTGG
Organism: Magallana gigas; assembly: GCF_963853765.1. NCBI lineage: Eukaryota > Metazoa > Mollusca > Bivalvia > Ostreida > Ostreidae > Magallana > Magallana gigas. The sequence goes on along the minus strand of NC_088861.1, from coordinate 2,683,062 downwards.
GCAGAACAGATCATCAGATGGACTCCAACAACAGTAGCAGCCAATATAGTGGATTATGATGTTGGTGTGTGGTTTTTATTTTGGAGTTACACTTTGGTTCTTTGTTTTGATTTTGTTTCGCTATATCTAATCTAACCTATGCGAAAATATGTTCAAGCATGTCCATTCATTCTATTTATTCGTCAGCAATTGTTAATCGCACATCCATTCATCCATCCGTATGACTATTCGCCCGTCTTAATATCAATAATATAAACCCTAAATATGACGAAGATTATTTTTTTACATTTTGACTCAAACCGTAAAGGAAAAATAGGAAACAAATTTAAAAGTTTTTCACTCAAGGACTTCATGACTTCACTTTCTATTATATTGAAGCAACATTAGAGTTAATTTAAACCTTTTAAACTGCTAAACAATAAATGCAACAACTAACTTAAAGTAACGTTTTTCCTACTGAAATATACGACGAATTATAAGATAAGTGTTACTTTAAACAGCATAAATGGAAAGCATTTACATATATTATCAATCTTTTATGTATAATTAATGAAGATTTATTTAAGTAATAAACTGCAAGTTAAAATGTTTGCTGGTATATGAACTTCATACGTCACATGACCCATTGCTGTAAGTCATTTAAAACGATGTTATCGATAAAACTCTTTGTTTCTTTATATTTTTAATTTTGATAAATAGGTTATTGTTTTCTATAAATGATCATGGAAATCTTATGCATGTATATTGAGAGCAGTGATTAAACACGATCTTGAGATCATATTTAGTGTTACTGAAATGAAATCTCTACTGTTATGGATTTTATCATTATTTTCTTAATTTATGTTTGACGTCTTGTATCCAGCTGCTGTAATTTGTAAGAATTATAATATATTAAAAAGAAAACAATATTACGAATCATTTATTATACGCTTGAAGAACATTATTTTTGTCAAATTAATTGTTTTCTTTGTTTTTTGTTTTGTTTTTGGTGATTTACTCTTTTCTGTAGAATTTTTACCAAATTCGTTTTAAAATAGAATCACAAGGATCAAGTGGTAAGAATTTTGTTTTGTATTTCAGGGCATGACCCATTAAATCTTAAGGTCATAACTTTGTTTGCCTCTGGTAAAGCAGGAAGACTTGTTGGTAGAGGCATTAGTGTCGGTGATTTCTACCAAATAACAACCAAGGAGGAGTGTGCTGCTAAGTGTAATGGACTGCATGCCACCAAATGTTTAAGTTTTAACTACGATTTTGGATCTTCTGGACACTGTGAGCTTCTGGAGGCTATTGAAGGGCATGATCACAAAATATCACGTGTAATTATCTATTGACCAACCTTCTTATGCCACATGAGAGACAATCTTGCATTTGATGTTCAAAAGTAGTTTTAAAACATAACTTCTTCTGAACAAATATTATTATTTTTATGATTTATTGTAGCAAGGACATTACATGCATTATGAAAAGCTAGGAGTCGGTTCCAATAGAGGATTTCAATACAACAATCTACAGCTGCCTCATGACCACATCGTGTATTTCAACTTCCGTATTGTTAACAGCCTGGGGTTTGAGAACATACTGTCATCCAAACCTATACTCACCGATTATACCCCTCCAGATCCTACATCTTGTAGGTATTTTCACTATCTCATGAAAGAATTATGTGCATACTTGTACTTACATAAACAAGTATCATTTAGCAAAATTCATTTTGATTATACACTACCTTATAAAAAGATTCTGTGGGCACTCAATTTTAAACTTATATTCAATGATAAAATATCTAGGAGAGTGAGAAATGATACAGATGAATCCGATTTTCTAGAGACCTCTGTGTGAATGTTCTTTAAGATATGTAGATGTTAAAACATCTATAACTTTTTGGGTCAATATGTCAGGAATTAATAGGCAAAAAGTTCTTTACACATGTCATTGTATGTCTTGTTAAACCAGTATTTTGATGTTTTACAAGTAATCAAGTTTTTCATTGCGGTTAGTCACGACATGTGTAGACCCTTTCTTAAATCAATGTTCGGAAACTCACTGATAATTTTAAATTGTTTACATTGTAAGAGATGTACATATCGGTATGTATTGGACACATAGTTTTATGTAACAATTATAGATATATCATGAACATATATCGAAAAAAATAATTTTATTCGTTTTCATTACTGCAGGGCAGATCAATATTACATCAGATAGATTAGAGACGATAAAATGTCTTGATGTGATTCCTGATGACAGAGATGATTGGGAGGAAAGATTCTGTGAAGGAGTCAACGCCAAGACAAAGAACCACCGCATTGTCATTGATGGAGAGGGTTCAGAAACTGTCTACAATGGGCACACCTATAAAAACGACCTTACCTACACGCGAGCTAATAGATATATCTCAGGTAATGATAAGCAATATGTAAAAGGGAGCAAAGTGGGTTCTCACTCAAATCTTTTAGAGCTACGTGTGCCAGAAACCTCTCATATTTAATATATACCTACCCCTCTTCTTTTCTTGAGAGTGTCAATTTTGCAATGTGATTCGATTGTTGGGATTGCAAACTGTGGGTTTCAGATTCAGTAAGACCATTCTCTGAAACTGATAACGAAGCATACATTGAATAACGTCTTAATTTTATCGCATTTTATAAGAGTGTGTTGAAAAATAGCTTTGTTATATCTGTAATTTAAATCTTTAATTGGGCAAGGGTATATAATAAATTTACCATTGTAACAGTGACTTGATCCAAATAGCCGATAGCCGGATCACGTCGAGTTGTTATGGGCTGATCATCAGATCAAACGCCACATGAAGTAGTTACTATATATATATATATATATATATATATATATATATATATATATATATATATATATATATTTATATATATATATATATATATATATATATATATATATATATATATATATATATATATATATATATATATATATATATATATTCTTTGCTTTCAGTAATAATTAACAATTTCATTCTTAATAGCAAACTGGGATGGAATCTATGACAATGAGACAGGAATCCTGGGATACTCGGTCACAGCCGGGGAGTCCATCTGTGAGGAAAAGATCAAACAACACCACGACCCCCACGCCCACCTGTTTGATCGGTCCCAATGGACACACACTGTCATGATGACCCCTCTGGAGGAACCCTATACTATTTTACCAGGTATTATCTAAGAGTGGTTTTATACTCTGGATATAGATAAATTTCGTTTATGTAAAGTTTACCGACACGGTATCTTAAATATGTAAAAATATTCATTTCAGATGGCCCCTATTACATCACAGTGAGAGCTATAAACAACATACAGTATGGAGGTGCACTCAGCACGAGCATCTGTCATTCCTCGCCGTACATAGTGGATAACAGCCCCCCACTGGTCTATGAAGTTTACAATGTCCGCTACGATGAGCACAAGTTTAACCTCTCTCTGTCTCATAATTCATCGTAAGCACTTTCTACCTTATCTTTTAAAACAATGATTCTTAACATGCAGTAATTTGCATTTTTGTCGCCAAAAAAAGTTCTTACTGTAAAAACGAAACTTAATTATCAATAAGAGATAATTGTTGATAATTTTGAAATCAGCTCTCTATCAGTTACATATGCAATAGTGATTTTTAAAATTGGCAAAAATTGTGTTATCTAACCTTTACTTTAAACATTGGATATATTATACAAAACAATTTAATTTTTTTTCGGTTTTGAAGTGATCCAAACTCTGGTGTGATAAGAAACGATCTTTGCCTGGGAAAGTCCACCAGAGACTGTGATGAACTGATGTGGGTTCCAATGGAATACAACCAAAACATGACCTACTTAAAGAAAATAACAGAGGGGGTTCCTATCTGGGTGAAGGTTACAGTTGTTAACAATGGTAATGAAAATTTGGTCATTTTGAAATTATTAACAGCAAGCATAGTTAACTATCTTTGATTAATATAGAATATCCAACATGCGTACTTTACATAAAAGCTGCAAATATTTTAATGAACAATTTCCAGTGGATTTAAGAACGATTGGAAGATGTGATTCTCCTCTGATTGTGGACAATTCACCACCGGTGGCTGGAACTGTTAATGATGGAGAGATATATGGTTTAGACCTGGATTTCACTAGATATGAAGACAAGGTAAATTGATTAAAATACTTAAAACACTGCTGTCATCCTGAAAGTTTACTTGGACATGGTAAGATGGGATGAACGATGCATAATTTTGTATGCTTAATTCTATCCTATCCTATCATATTCTTTTCTGCATCTTATGGCATTTCCGATTTGATTGTCGAATGGGAAATTCAGAGTAATTTTGCAATTCAAAAATAATGTCACGATAAAAAAAATCTTATACTAGAACATATATTTGTTAATCAAGATAATACTTTTAATAAAGATTATTGATGTGATATCTTAACAGAAAGGTGAATAAACATTTATGCGCTTTACATTTTTATATATGCGTTCTTAGCTGAAGTGTGCAGATACTGTGAAAGTTTTATGTAACAACAATACTACGTATTATTTAGTACATAAATACATTGTTTTTATTTACAGTACCTTATTGTCTTAACACAAAAAAATTTCGACGAAAAATTGAAACAGAAATATGTAGTAATCAAGAAACTAATTTTGTTGTTTGGTGCTTCATACGTTTCAAATAATATTTTCGATACCTGATGAAGGAATGCCTATCAGTGTCCAATGATAAATATTAAACATATTAAAATAAAAGATATCAGCTAACCATAAATGCCTGTAAATTTTTCTCCTAGAAAAATATCAATATTTAAATATCTTAAATATCTTAAAGAAAAAGAATTCCATTAAGCTCCATCAGTCTTAAATGAGACCGGAAAACTTAATATTTATTTTTGTTTGTTATTGTTTATAAGGCTTTCATCTGTATCTTACTCAATATGATGCAACTTTTAATCTAGCAATTTACCTTTAACTACAATTTTTTACGTTATTTGTACACTACACGTAAGATTTTATTTTACAAATATACAGGTAAATAAGTTGCCTCGTTCTAGAATATATCGGTTCTATGTAATCGTCAGTCGGATAAAAAAAGATGACAAAGAGTTGTTTGGGGTTTTTTTTATTTCGTTAAAAATTTGATTCATTGCCAAACATAAGATAGTATAGGATAAAATAGGATAGGATAGGCCAGCTTATTTGAAAGATAGATCGCAGGTTAATATAATTATATTATAGAGAGGATATGACAGTTTTGTCAACTTTCACGACTAGTGTCAACAATTCAACTTTGTCAACTAGCACGGAATGCCAACAAGTAAATTTAAATATCAGTTCTTTGAAATAAATTATGTCAATGAAATAAAACAACTATATTGTTCACTTGCAATGATGGAAGGATATTAACAGGCGCGGATTCTGGTCACCTTCTTTTTTTGAAGACGTCAATCTTATCATTAAAAACCGAATATTGTCTCAGTTGAGATTACGGCACATCCAAAAAATCTCCTAAGAAGCACTTTTACTCCAAAATGGTGTCGACTCCGAAATTTAAAAAAAACAAAGGAGAAGAAAATGAAAACTATCCTAAATCTCTATCCGATTCTTGTCGGAAATAGATGGTTTCTTTCTTTAAATATTTCTATTTTTACAAAAGTTTCTTAAAAAGGGTGGGTTTAAGGTATTTTTCTTTTTCAAATTGTTTCATCTTAAAGGGATTATCAAACAACAATTATCAATAACAAATATTAACATAACAAACTACTTGCAGCTTAAATTTAGTTTGAAATAGTGGGTGAAAATTAAAATACGGCAGCTCTACTTAAATTGTATATGAAAATAGTTTAATAAAAACTTAATTGTTAGCAAAAATTATTTCTATGCTCTTTAACTTAGTTTTTTTTAAACTTTATTCTTTTTATCCTTTATTACTTTTCATTGATGTAACAGATTTGTAGCAACTGGCAGAGTTTCTATGACCCTCAATCAGGCATTGCTATGTACATGGTGGGTGTTGGATCCTCTCCCAATCAGACCGATGTCGCCAACTTGACTCGATTTTCTAGTAAATCTCACGTGGCTTGTGTGGAGCTGAAGCCAGATAAGTATCTTTCACACAACCAGAAATACTTCACCACTGTGTATGCATACAATGGAGGTCACAAACAGCAGAATGTATCGGCTATTTCCAATGGAGGTATGTGCGATTGATAAAGTATATAAGAAGACTGATTACCTGCATGATTCATATCATGTCTTTTTTGTCATTTTCAGTTTTGGTCGATTTAACAAAACCAGTTCCAGGACAGATTGTGGATGGGAATTCAGTCAATTTCACAGACATGAAGTACACCACAAGTCAAGCTAAAGTTGATCTACAATGGAAAAGTTTCTTTGATCCAGAGTCCAACATAAGTCATTATGATGTTAAAGTGTATAGGGCAGGGTATGTTCTGTTACATTATTCAGAGCTGTAAGAGTTGCTAGATACATATTATAAATTATCATTAAATGAATATTCAAATAACTATGAAGTATTTCTCAACCTTTTTGTTTCAAGAAACCTGAGTCAAGATTATGAAGAAATCCGAGACTGGACAAAATTTGATGCTTCAACCAGCAGTGTTAAATGGCTGAATTTCCACAATTACCACAAGGACATAATTAAAACCTCTTTAAGAACCACAAACAGAGCCCTGAATGAGATTGTAAACACTACAGATGGGTTTATTGTTGACTTGACTCCTCCACAGTTACACTACTTGTGGGATGGGGATCAAGAAAAGGACAGAGAGTTCCAAGTAAGCTATAGTTGATGAAAACTGAATGATACTTGATAAATTCATTGTTTAAATGTAATATTTTTGAGAAATAGAATGTATACACTACTTCATTGAATGGATTTTGTACTATGACAGATCGTTATTGGTTTTTATTACAGTCAGACATAAGTCAACTAACAGCATCATTTAAGTACACTGATAAAGAGTCCGGAGTTGACCATATAAAACTTGAAATTTTTGAAATGTTTCATGGAACTCGTACACAGAAGTATCCAGGTAATTGTCATTATTTATCTATGTGGAGTATATTTAAAAAATAAGAAATCCGATTCTACTACAAATTGAGTATTTGATTGATATTCTGAAAAGCACAAAATGAGTTTTAAGGAGTGTATTTATACTTTCTTCTGTACTAATTGATTAAACATTATCATGCCTATAAAACTGTCAAGTTTTAGTGCATCACTTCATTTTGACTGAGACACTTAACCGTTATTTAAGATATTAAATAATATTGCATGTAATTTTCTATTTCTATGATGTTTCAAATTAATAGTTATTTCATTTCTGTATCTAGAAAAATATATTATCACCAGATTTACAACATTAAATTTAGAGCAATGATGGATTTTTTCATCCGTACCCTTTCAGATTTAATTAAAGGTTTTACCAAACACTAGCATATTACATTTATTTTTTTAAAATCTGTATTTTTTTCAACTTACAATATCAATTTTTATCATCCACATTATAATTACCCAATAACGAAATATACAGTGGTGTTTTATTACACTTCATTTGGACATATTCGAAACATTTTTATTTTAGTAATAAGTAATCATTTTAGTAATCATTGTATGAATGTTATCATATTTTTATATAAACAATCTCTTTTTTTTAAATGAAAGAATGTTCATATGTTGATATGTTGAATATGTTGATCATATTTGATAGAATTAAAACAAGTTATATGATTTATTTAACTGTGTTTTATTTTAAGTTCATGATTTGAAAATGACTTTTCATATGTAATGCAATATCAGTTGATCATCATATTTTGTAACGATACATGTAGCAAGTTTTTTTGAAGCGTAAACCGAAATTTTTTTTTATTTTTTTACCATGTAGACTAAGCTTTCCTAATTACTTAATAGAGTAATAGCAAATTTGTCACATTGATTCTGTTTAATGTATAACATTCTGTATATAAACGATGCTGCCATTGAATTTTTAGCTCACCTGAGCTGAAAGCTCAAGTGAGCTATTCTGATCACATTTTGTCCGTCGTCCGTCTGTCCGTCCGTCTGTCTGTCCGTCTGTCCGTCTGTAAAGACGGATGCATTTAAAAAAATCTTCTTCTCAAGAACTACTGAGGCAAATTCAATGTTATTTAGCATGAATAATCCTTATGGGAAGGAAAATATTAATTGCAAAAATTATGGGCTAATTCTGTTTCAAATCTGAGTTATTACGAAAATAATAAGAAGGAAAAAGCGTGTTTCAAGCAATTTATAGCATCCATGAGTCTTGGTAAAATGGGTAGGCATGACCGGGCCAGGGCAAAACAAACGATTGACAGTTATTAATCTGCCAATCTCATTAAACTTTCAAGATATTTACTGACCAGTATATTTGTATTCGCTGTAAATATTGCTGCAAAATAATACGTAATTGGAATCGATTGCCGATCTGCCCCGGCTTTTATTTTGCCCCGGCCCGGGTTTGCTTACCCATTTTACCAAGACTCGTATTCCATAATTCTAAAACGAGGTTCTTTGTTTAAAGCAGCCATGATACTATATGATAAACGGGTCCATCTGACAATGATGAATTTGTTTGTAGTGCAACAGTTCGTGTACGAAGGGAATCTTTGAAACATGCGAAATACATTGGTGCCAATTTTGTGAAGTAAATTGACGCTAAATATTTCAATGCGTTGACAGTTTTCACGGTGACGGTGGTGACGGTGGTGTTAGCTTGTTGTGATTTTCGTTTCGTTTTCATTTATGCTTTGCGTTAACCTTGGAACTGTCGCTTGTATTTCCTGATTTTTACGTATCAAATCAAACAGAGACTTCAGTAAATCAAACAGTTTACTGTTTACCTGCGCAAATTAAGCAACATTTGATGTATTAAGAAAGAACTAAAATGCAATTCATTCAGGCTATCGGTAATTCGGCATCATCTTTTGCGTAATGGTAGAATAATGCAATATGTTGCTCGGCATTTTCTCGAGTTTATTCAATTTAAATTGAGTTTAATATCGCTGACGGAAATATGTAGGTATATACATGTATATGATTCATTTTGAAAAATAAATTGTGTTCTTTATTTGTTATAGTGCATGTTTCTTGTGTTTAATTGTTTACAATTTCTATTTACTTACCATATTTGAGTGTTTAGCTTCATATTATAAGCAAGATACAGAGATTTGCTCAAAATTCTATGTTTGTACACAGATCTGAGGCCATTCATTTTTTTCCATTTTAAATGCCGAATAGGAAATACCAAGTTAAAAATCTTAAGCTGAATGTAATAAACTCATGTGAACAAAATATGACTCAAACCTAGCAAAATTTTGAGCTCATCTTGCTTATAATTCTACAATTGACGCTGAAATTTTGGTTGATCATTAGAAATTCTATATGAATTAGAGAATGTGAAATACTTGTACACAAAAAAATTAAAGAATGATATGCTGTATGTAACTACTCTCTTTATACAATGAATAATGTAAAATGTGAGTTAAAAAAAACGACATCGTTAAAACAGTTTCCATAGTTCTGACACATTTCTGTTGCGGGGATGAAAGAATTATCGCTATTCCTAAGAAAATATAACAGCGGAAAATTATCCTGGTTTGTAGCCATTTGTTATTTTTGAATAAAAATGAAAATAATGGGTGCATAGGCCATAGTAAATTAGAGTGATGTGCCTGTCAATACGGTAACAGTGATTTTTATAGCTCTTTAACATGTCACGTGACAACATTTTTCATTCCAGTGTATTCATCAATCAAGTGTGAGTAAAGTTATAAAAGTCACGAGTTTACGCGAGGTAAACAACAGTCATTTAATTATTATGGAGAAGGCAAATTAAATTGTTTACTATTTTTAATTTGAGAAATTGAGCCCATTGAGGTGCAATTTTCTTCTTCACATATATTCATATAGGATTTTTTTGATAAAATACAATAACTATTATATTTTTAAAAAAAAATACAATAACTAGTAAGTAGTTGAGGAAGATATGGTACCTATATGCTCTCATATATTTTGATCGCTTTATTAAGTGGGGGAGGGGGCAGAACGAAAATACAGGGAATTAGAAGTTATATAACAGTGTACCCCTACCAAATATTTAGTTCTATATCTTGCGTATAATTTTCTTATTCTGTGTAAAAACAGTATTTCATGAAGGTACAATGTCAAAGATTACGTGTATGCAAAAATAAGTGTAAAATTCGAATACTTTACAATATTTATTCTTTTGTTATTCTACCGAGGGCCATATGGCACAATATCTTTTGAACGCCCATTGTTGCTCAGGTGAGCGATGTGGCCCCATGGGCCTCTTGTTAAATTTAAGTGTACTACATGCAATGGCAAAATTGGTTTACCTGTTGTGTAAACTTAATACATTGATAAATATATTCAAAATCTGATTTTTAGAAATCCATAACGAATGGATGGAACTTCCCAATGGAGACATGACCAGCTACACTTGGACAGGCTTGTCTCTGAGGAATGGAGCGCGATACACCATGAGAGTAGGAGCTATCAACCATGCTGGGTTTCTCGCTTCCTTTGAGACAAATGGAGTTGTCATTGACATCACTCCACCAATAGTAATGTTTATAAGTCTGTGAAAGTCGCAATAAGATTAAATCAAAGCTAATCCCACGTGCGTGAAGAATTTGCTTGACAATTAAATGTCATTCATTATGTAAATAAATGTAAAAGCTGTATTGTTACAGCATGAATTAAATGATATTTTTTCTTAAAAGGTTTTATGGTTGAAAATTGGAGTAAGTGGAGATGCCAAGGAACAACAGATAGATGGTCATGTATGGCAGGCAGATAGGAAGGGGGTCCAGGCGACCTGGCTGTGTAAGGACCCAGAGTCTGGAATCACAGAGTATGAAGTAGCAGTTGGAACCTCTCCAGGTTTGTGAAACAGAATATATATATGTAGGGAGCGTACTTCAGTTTTGCCATGTTAGAAAAAGTAATTCCTGAAGACGTATTCTATTTTAATCAAATAGTTTTTCTAACCTTTATGAGAAATAATCTACACGTGTTTTATATGTGTAATTGAAAGAAGGGGAGCTTGAATGATTTGTAAAATGATTTTTGTATAACAATAAAGGAGGAACAGATAAGCTGCTATGGAAATCAGTTGGCACGGATAGTAGTCCATACATCAATGGACTGAATCTAGAACTGACTAACCAGACAACAAGATCTCCTGTATACTATCTGTCAGTCAGGGCCAGGAATGGCGCAGGAGTTGTCAATTCCTCTCCTAAAATCTCCACACCCATCATTGTGGTGGAAGAGGACAAAGCTGGTATTTATATTAGTCACTAATTAAAGTCTTATCAACTTTGTAATCTCTGATGGTTTAATATTTATCAAAGCTTTCTACGTGCAAATATTTTGTGAAAATATTCTGATAATTTGACTACTCCGTTTCAGGCATTGTTGTGGATGGTCCCAATAATGTGGATCGGACAGTGGTAGAGAGGCAAGCAGTTAACGTCACCTCAGACATCGACTACCAGCTGGGCTCCTCTACTGTGGCTGTCCAGTTCACTGGGTTTGAGAGTGCCCTCCACGGAGTGATGCGTTTTGAAGTGGCTGTTGGCACACAGCCTAGTGGAGATGATGTGCTTCCTTTTACATCAGCCAACATTGTCCACAACGAAGAAGAAGATATTGCTGGGCATGGTATTGTTTCTTCCAAATATAAGACGGAACATTCCACATTACCTTAAAACAAACAGTATTTGTTTAATAAATATTGTTGTTTGGGACTAAAACTAATGGAAATTATGAGTTTGTATCAATTTTGAAATTAACTCCATATTTTTAAAGGTTTATCAAGTTCTGGTTTTGTCACGATGAACTTGCCTCTGAAAGCCAATAAAACCTACTTTTCAACAATACGAGGAGTAACAAATGAAGGTAACGTCTTGGAAACCAGTTCTGATGGATTCACTGTGGACCAAACGCCTCCAGTGAATGGAATTGACAGGTTTGTCTCCATCATTTTCATAACTTTATGTACAATTCATTTACAAATAACACAACTTGAAAGTGTATAAAATAACATTTTTATTATCACCACCGGCAATCCAGTAAAAATTTACAAAAATGGCTATTGATCATGCAAGATAGGATTTTTAAAATAAACTTTTCAGTGAGCTCCGTAGGTAAAAGTTAATTTATATAAGTAAAAGCAGGTTTCTTCATACATTCCATTTTATGATATATTTACATGTAAAGATTTTTTACAACAGAATAAGCTCAGATACAGTTATTTTGAATGAATGACAAAAAAATTTCCAGGAGGTTCCATTTCTAACTTATTGTTATTGCTCTGTGATGCCCTATAGTAATCAGTATCGTCTTTTGGTAATGGATGTGCAGTGACTTTGAACATTTTCTTAGTCAATGGATAAGGTCAGACTTCTATGAAAAAATCTTTGTCCAAAACATATATACTTTCTTTCCCCTTGGCAATATCTGGCTCATAACAAAAAGTGTTTGAAGGTTAAAAATGTACAGTGACCTTGAATTAAGTTGTTGGGTCAAATGTCAAGGTCTTGGAAAACCTCTGAGTAAATCTTTATCTAGAACCCTTTATTCTACCCTCTGTCTTTCCTGTCCTTTAATTCACCTTTAGAGTGCCTGGTGGATAAAGGATGTGCAATGATCTTTACTATAATCTCCAAGTCAGAGATGAAGGCCAAATCCTTATATATAATGCTTTTTGTCCTTATGCTCTTTTTAAAGTTAACACTTTAAGATGTCACCATCACAACAATGTCTTGTTCAACCAAACATTGATGAATCGACTTAAAGAATGCAACAAAATAATGTTAGCCGAGAGTTTCTTATTCAATTGGTTCACTGCATAGTAGATACCTAAATTTTGATTTCAGATTGGGAGACAAATCAGCTACCGAGGTGGATGTGTCTGAGGGGGTGTTGATTTATGAACAAACAGTGGATGCATTATCAGCTATGTGGCATTACAATGACACTGAGTCGCAGATTGTCAGGGCTTGGTACTCTGTAGGTACCTATCCATACGGCCAGGACATTGCCAGCAGAAAAAAAGTCACCATAACATCAACACTGTCCAGTTTCCTTGCCAATAATGAAGTCACACCTGATATTACAGGTAAGATTTGACACTTTATTATGTTTTTTAAAACCCCAAATACTTATAATCATGGTACTTGAAATGGCAACTGAATGAAAAGAACTTTAATCCAAAATTGTTTAAAGCTTTTGTGTTAAAACTGGTAATGGAATATTAAAATTTTGACAGGTAAACCTAATATCATCAGTGTGTGGGCAGAGAACTCTGTAGGACTGGTCAGCAAATCAAGAACAGGAACTGTGGTCATTGACAAGACAGCTCCAACGGCAGGCACTGTCAGTTGTCCAGCATTCATACAGGCATGTAGACATGACTTCACACATCTAACATCATTTTGTCAAAACGGAAAATACAGGTTCCTGAAATAATTAATTCATTGATTTTATTTGATGCTGTTTGTTGTAGGCCTCTGTTCCTGTTGTTTGTACATGGACAGGATTTTTAGACACACAGTCACCAATCAAAGAGTACAGAATAATGATGGGCAATTCTAAGGGAGACAACTCCCTGTTCTCTGGTGGTCTTGTGCCCGGCTTCATGCAAACCTTCACAATTCAAGGTAGTATTTCTGTGTTATTTTTCTGAATAAGCTTAACAATCTGTTTCCTGTTGTTTACCTGAGCTGAGCAGAAATATAAACAGAATATTCATGTCATGCTTTTAATCATCTTTTCTTAACAATATTTTGTTTTACTAGTAAAATATCAAACACTAATGATGTGTAAAAAATTTGATAAGGTTTAACCTGTTAATTGGTCGGAACAAGTCTGAAAATCTGCAATCCCTGGAATATAGATAGAAAATATTTTTTTAGAATCTCCGCCTACAAATTGGAAAAACATAACGAGCTTGATGTTTATCATAATAAAATCATAAAATAAGTCTTTTAAACAAGATCTACTTTTAGACTACCAAATTGTCCAGATATTTTGTATTTATACCATAAAGCTAATTTGATCAGAGATATTTCTATTGTTGCTCAGGCGAGCAATGTGGCCCCTGGACCTCTTGTTGGTAAAATATCTATCTATTGGAGAATCATCAGGCATTTCATGAAGTTATAAGGATAACCACATTTACTTTAATTAAAAAATTTAAATAGGAATTGGACATAAAATGGAGCATGGGGCCAAGTACTATGTGACAGTAACAGCAGTGAATTCTGTAGACATGACTGAGAATGCTTTCTCTGATGCCATCGGGGTGGATCTTACCCCACCACAGAAAGGAATGGTGGTGGATCTCAGCTCAGTTTACAGAATTGATGTAACAAGCAGTGACAACACTGTGGCTATGAATGCCAAGATCTGTCTCACAGAAGATGGTGAGAATTTATCTAACATAAATAATTTCAGAATTGCTTTAACTTAAAAATCTTCAAGCATTTGTCACCGTTTTATAATTAATATGTACATGTATTTAATTGGACAATTTCCAAAGAATGTATTTTAAAATGGTAACACTTCAAAAATTTGAGTATTTGTCAATGTGGTATATACATTGCATATTTCCACAGAATGCAAGACCCTTGATGCAGTGTGTACAGAGTCCTTGACCTCTCTTTCCTTGACTTGGATTCCCTTCAAAGACCCAGAATCAGATATTACTGAGTAGGAATTTAAAATTTTTGTTTTCTAAAAATGTCCTTACACAGGGAAAAATCCTTCCATATTTTATTTTCGCTTCTTTCGCACTTTTTGTCAGCAGGTAAATTTAAGACTGGGTGATTTCCGACGTCTTAAATTATCTCTCTTTAAACACAACTTTGTCTGGGCGAATTGGAGACGGGACAAAACCATTTACAAGTGATGAACGGCGAAAATAACACTGTATACAGTCATGTATATTATGTGTTAGGCTTTATGATGTTGTCATAATCATACAATAGATAAACTCTTGCATATGAAAGCAAATAAATGCATATTGTAGAACAGACCTTATGAATTCACACAGGTATCAGGTAGCTGTAGGAACAACACCAGGAGGGGGACAGGTCAAAGCCTTCTACAAAATCCCTGCAGACAGTAAACATCACACGGTCACTGGACTCAACCTGGATGGCTACAGACAGGTAGAGTATTGTTTATGTATATTTATGTGATGTGTTGATTTATAATGAATGATTTTTCAGAAATCTAAATTCTAATTAAAATCCATAAAATTGCAGTATGTCATACATCCCAGACAATTTTGAGATACTGCTTTTAAGTGAAAGTTTTCTACAGGAATAACATCATGTTATTCAAGGACAAGGAAGATTTATAAAAGACTCAAAAATATAATGGTTATAACGAAAGTTTAAAATGGTGTTGTGGTTCACAAATTATTTTGAATGTATTTGCAGTTGTTTGTCTCAGTAAAGGGGATCAATGGAGCAGGATTAAGTAGTGTCTCCACTTCTGGTGGCGTTTACATATCGTACCTGAGTCAAAGGAAACCACCCCTGTCTCCTATTGGTGTCTTTGACATGACTGATGGAGAAGATGTTGACGTGTGAGTACATTCTCTGAATTGTATAATATGAAGATAAAGTAAAGGAAATGAATTACTATGTAAAAATTAATTGTGCTACTTTTTTCTTGCAGAGATTTCCAGACAGATATAAACACCATGCAGGCTGGGTGGGACATGTCAGGTGACCCCTGTCCAGCGGTTAAGTATGAGTGGGCTATCAGGAGAATTGATGGACTGGAGGTCTCCAGTTTTCTGGATATGGGAGGTATGGATGAATCAATACATGTATTATTATATCCGCATGGTATAAGTCAGATACAATAACAGTACTGTTAAAGATTGAAAAAAGAATAAACAATATCATATTTTTACAAATTCTATTAAAGTGAAAACAAGAGGACTGAATGATGGGTTAGTCATGAAGAATTTAGAAACCTACATAAACTTGGTAAGAGTGACAAATGCCATAGGATATGAATATACCATGAGATCCAATGGTGTGACAGTACAGGAGACACCTATTCTGCCAGGCAAGGTGTTTGATGGAGACATCAATGGTTATGATCTGAATTATCAACCTACTAAATCTACAGTATCAGCCAACTGGAACGGGTTTGGGCTGCCAGCAGATGCAATATCTCAAATTAATATCAAAAGTGGTACGAATTTTTGAAACAGATATATCAAAAATGTCATGAGTACTTGTATTAATAAGACGAGTGTATATTATGATTCCACGCGGAGATCACAATTCATGTAATTGCAAGACAGACTTTGATCCTCGTGTTAATTTAATATTAGATATTACTAACACATTTCCTTAGTAATTGAATAAAATTGCGCCCTTTCCTGATTAAAAATATGCCAAAGTAGAAATTCTTGTAGTTTAAAGTCCAACGTAACTTACTGACAATGAAATGATTGACATATTTTCATATTAACACAAAATTAACAATGTTAAACCTAATTCGGATATTATCGATAGATAGATAGATAGATAGATAGATAGATAGATAGATAGATAGATAGATATTTTGTTTGAATACTTGTATTCCATAGACAGCAGTTATTCATTTGCTTCTATTCATTTCATTAAAAACCTGTTTATCTCATTTGCTTACAGGTAATCCAGGAATACAGATAGATAAAAACAAACTTGAGGAACAGGATGGCAGTCAGCAAGTGGCATATTATCTGGTGGCACTGGGAACTGACCGCCGATTCAACCACACCAGAGATGATGTGGTACCATATACTAATGTGGGAACAAACACTTCAGTGACCTTTTATGACCTTGACCTGACTGCAGGCATTGCTGTTTATTATTTCTCAGTGTATGCCATTAGTAAATCATTCTCCAGAACCCTAGTGACATCCAATGGTTTCTATGTAGGATATGATGGAGGAGTTACTGGTAAATACTATCAAATTCAAATTTCCATTATCATAGCTCAATCTTAAGAAAAAAAATTATATGTAGATTCGTGATTTTTTTCATGTTAGACAGTTACATGCACATATTACATTTAAATGAATTACAAACATAAAGGATTATTATTATACTGTTTTTCTAGTCGGATCAATATTGATGCCTGGTCCATGTGTGTCTCAGTCATCAGAGCTAGAAGTACAATACGAGAAATTCACCTCTAAACTTGGCATTTTGATGCACTATATAGCAATTTCAAATCACACTGAAGCCAACTTCACGAACTGTAAACAATATGTGAGTGTTTAATCATAGAGGTTTTATTTAATTAAAGACTTAACTGAACACTAGACCTACATGCTTGGTACTAAGATTTATGTTGACATAAATATGTTCTTTTCTTATCAAATGACCTTATTGTGATCAAAGTTTTATTTGGAAACTTTTCACTGACATCGTTAATGAAATATTTTGATGAACTTGAATAGAACAAACAGCTTATCGAGTTAATATCTTTTTAGATTGATGGTGGTAATTTACCAGAACAAGAGAGGAAATCATTGTTCTCTGTCCTTGATGTCACAAACATGGGACATGACACTTACACCAACATATCAGGCCTCCAAATGGAACAGGGAAAAACTTACTATGTTTGGGTCATGGGTTTGTATATTATCCCATGTTAAAGTTCATAAGATTATACGTATGATATCTTCTTAAAGCATTTTGAAAAGTGATTAATTTTTTATGAAATATGATTACAGGCACTGACAAGTCAGGAGCATGTGAAATGACTTTCTCAAAGTTTTTGGTGGACGTTACCCCTCCTGAGGTGGGACGACTAAGAATAGGGCCTTGGTATGATATGGTAGGTTATTGAATTGCTTTATGTCATAAGGTTCTTAGTGAACATCAGAGTTTGAATGAATCAGTATTTCATTGTTCAGTAGTAAGTGTTAATTTGAATACGGCCTGTTATAATCGGATACTTCCAGAACAATAGAATAACTTGTTCTTTAACAAAAGAGTTCGCTTATGATTTTTGTTTTATTTTGGTACGTTCTTCATAAGATGGCTTATACCACTGACAACAGTAGCATAAATGTAACCTGGGAGGGATTTGAAGACTTTCAGTCTGGAATTTCTACGTTTGAGGTATCCCTATGGAAGAATAAAACATGCCAGAAAAACAGTGAGATAGTCCTAGTCACTGACTGGATAACACTTAGTAGAAACTACTCCTTCTACCAGTTGGTGGACCAACAACTTGAGGTAAAAAATCAGAATATCTTTGATTGAATTATTTAACTTTACAGATACTGTAAAACTATGTAAATAAAATCTAATCATATATGCTAGTCAGCAATGTTGAAGAAGATGAGGTTTTTTTTTCAGAAAAATGTTCCCTACTTTGTGAAGCTGCGAGTGATTAACTGCGCTGGTCTGTCTGTGGTGATAGAGTCTCCTCCAGTATTTGTTGACTTTACTCTTCCAAGTCCTGGGGTAGTCA